>NC_086451.1:199605113-199943125 GCF_028390025.1 Pseudophryne corroboree
AAAACTGAGGTCTGGAGGAGGGGCATAGAGGGAGGAGCCAGTTCACACCCTTGAAAAGTCTTAAAGTGCCCATTTCTCCTGCAGAACCGTCTATACCCCCCATGGTCATGAAATGGCCCCCAGCATCCTCTAGGACGTATGAGAAAATTCATATTTATTTAAAAAACACAATAAAAATAAAATCACATGGTATAAAAAGAAACCACTAGCTAGGCCACAGGTGCATTGGTACAGTATATTAGGATCAAGCAATATCAGACTGGCTCCTGTATTAATCGGTGTTTAAAACGAGTTTTATGGTAAGAACTTACCTTTGTTAAAACTCATTCTGCGAGGTACACTGGGCTCCACAAGGATTGGACAATGGGGTGTAGAGTAGGATCTTGATCCGAGGACCAACAGGCTCAAAGCTTTGACTGTTCCCAGAATGCACAGCGCCGCCTCCTATATCACCCCGCATCCCAGCACATGAGCTCAGTTTTTAATTAACCAACCAAATGCAGTAGCAGGAAAAGAGACGACAATGGTTAGTAGCCACATACACCACACTCTCACGACAGGAGAAGTGTCAGCGGCTAATGCCATACCAACCCAAGAAGCTAAGTGCGTCAGGGTGGGCGCCTTGTGGAGCCCAGTGTACCTCGCAGAAAGAGTTTTAACAAAGGTAAGTTCTTACCATAAAACTCGTTTTCTGCTGCGGGGTACACTGGGCTCCGCAAGGATTGGACAATGGGGATGTCCTAAAGCAGTTCCTTATGGGAGGGGATGCACTGTAGCGGGCACAAGAACCCGGCGTCCAAAGGAAGCATCCTGGGAAGCGGCAGTATCGAAGGCATAGAAGCTTATGAACGTGTTCCCTGAGGACCACGTAGCCACCTTGCACAATTGATCAAGGGTCGCACCACGTTGGGCCGCCCAAGAAGGTCCAACATACCGAGTAGAATGGGCCTTAATGTGATCAGGAGCCGAGAGACCAGCCTTCACATAAGCATGTCCAATCACAATTCTAATCCATCTGGCCAGAGTTTGCTTGTGAGCAGGCCAGCCACGTTTGTGAAATCCAAACAAAACAAAGAGAGAATCAGATTTTTGAATAGAAGCAGTTCTCTTCACATAGATACGGAGAGCCCGTACCACATCCAAAGACTGCTCTTTGGGAGACAAATCAGGAGAGACAAAGGCCGGAACCACAATCTCCTGATTAAGGTGGAACGAAGAAACCACCTTAGGTAAATATCTGAGACGAGTCCTAAGAACCGCCCTGTCACAGTGAAAAATCAGATATGGGGAACTACAAGACAAGGCACCCAGATCTGACACTCTTCTAGCAGAGGCAATAGCCAGCAAAAACACCAACTTAAGGGAAAGCCACTTAAGGTCAGCTTAACCAAGAGGTTCAAATGGAGGCTCCTGCAATGCCTCCAAAACCACGACAAGTCCCAAGGAGCCACAGGCGGGACATAGGGAGGTTGGATACGCAACACACCCTGAGTGAAAGTATGAACATCAGGTAAAGTCGCAATTTTTTTCTGAAACCACACCGACAAGGCAGAAATATGAACCTTGAGGGAGGCCAGACGCAGGCCTAAATCTAGGCTTTGCTGCAGAAAAGCCAAAAGTTTGGCTGTACTAAACTTGAAAGCGTCATAATTGCTAGATGCACACCAAACAAAGCAGGAATGCCAGACCCTATGATAAATCCGAGCAGAGGACGGTTTCCGGGCCCGCAACATAGTTTTAATGACCCCCTCAGAAAACCCTTTAGCCCTCAAGACGGAAGCTTCAAGAGCCACGCCGTCAAAGATAGCCGGGCTAGGTCCTGGTAGACACAGGGGCCCTGAACGAAGAGGTCTGGGCATTGTGGAAGTAGAATTGGATGCTCTGATGATAGGCCCTGCAGGTCTGAGAACCAGTGCAGTCTGGGCCACTCTGGAGCTATGAGAAGCAGATTTCCTTTTTCTTGCTTGAACTTCGGAATTACCCTGGGCAGGAGTGACACTGGAGAGAACACATACGGCAGCCAAAACCTCCACGGCACCGCCAGCGTTTCCACGAATGCTGCTTGAGGATCCCTTGTCCTTGCTCCGAAGACCGGAACCTTGTGATTGTGTTGAGACGCCATCAGATCCACATCTTGAAGACCCCACTTTCCACAAGGAGTTGAAACACTTCTGGATGGAAGCCCCACTCGTCGGCATGCATGTCCTGATTACTGAGAAAGTCCGCTTCCCAATTCAGGACTTACGGAATGAATATTGCCGATGGGCCAGATTCAACGCATTGAAGACCGCCCACAATTCCAGAATGTTGATCGATAGGAGAGATTCCTCCTTGGTCCACTGACCCAGAAGGGAGTGTTGCTCCAGCACCGCATCCCAACCTCTTAGACTGGCATCTTTCGTCAACAGGACCCAGTTGGATATCCAGAAGGGACAACCCCTGCACAATTGTTTTTCCTGGAGCCACCAGTGTAGCGACAGATGGACCTCCGGAGTCAAGAAGATAATTTGAGATCTGATCCGGTGAGGCACGCCATCCCACTTGGCTAGAATCAGCCTCTGGAGAGGGCGAGAATGGAATTGAGCATACTCCACCATGTCGAATGCTGATACCATTAGGCCCAGCACCTGCATTGCCGAATGTATCGACACTTGCGGACAAGAAAGGAAGCAACAAATCCTATCCTAAATCTTCAGGACTTTCTCCTCTGGTTGTGAGTGTCCAACAATGCTAAAGAGGAAGGGGGGTGCAAATCCCCACCCCCAAATTCCCTTCCGCACACTGAAAATTACCTGTAACAATCCCTGAACCTATCTGGTAATAAAATTCAGAGAATTCGTCACAAATGTTTGCAAACACATGTTTAGCTGCTGGCCACTTCACGGCTTCTCTGATACAGCAGTCCTAACCTACATAATAGCACTGCCCACATAGGGCCATATAATTTGTCACAGTACGCCTCATGGTAAAGGCTATTACTAAAACACTTCCTGACAGAGAGCTAACTTACCCGGGAGCCACCCCCAGTATCTCCCATTGGCACTACAAGGAACAGCATGCCTTCCAAATGCTGCTCCCATTCAATGCCTCATGCACACAAGCAGACAAACAATTTGGAAGCTGCTCAATCATACCTGGAGGTAATTATATATCAGGTGCTGGAAGGGGGAGGGATCACAGACAAACAACAGACAAAGAGGAAGGGGGGTGCAAATCCCCACCCCCAAATTCCCTTCCGCACACTGAAAATTACCTGTAACAATCCCTGAACCTATCTGGTAATAAAATTCAGAGAATTCGTCACAAATGTTTGCAAACACATGTTTAGCTGCTGGCCACTTCACGGCTTCTCTGATACAGCAGTCCTAACCTACATAATAGCACTGCCCACATAGGGCCATGTAATTTGTCACAGTACGCCTCATGGTAAAGGCTATTACTAAAACACTTCCTGACAGAGAGCTAACTTACCCGGGAGCCACCCCCAGGATCTCCCATTGGCACTACAAGGAACGGCATGCCTTCCAAATGCTGCTCCCATTCAATGCCTCATGCACACAAGCAGACAAACAATTTGGAAGCTGCTCAATCATACCTGGAGGTAATTATATATCAGGTGCTGGAAGGGGGAGGGGTCACAGACAAACAACAGACAAAGAGGAAGGGGGGTGCATGAGGCATTGAATGGGAGCAGCATTTGGAAGGCATGCTGTTCCTTGTAGTGCCAATGGGAGATCCTGGGGGTGGCTCCCGGGTAAGTTAGCTCTCTGTCAGGAAGTGTTTTAGTAATAGCCTTTACCATGAGGCGTACTGTGACAAATTACATGGCCCTATGTGGGCACTGCTATTATGTAGGTTAGGACTGCTGTATCAGAGAAGCCGTGAAGTGGCCAGCAGCTAAACATGTGTTTGCAAACATTTGTGACAAATTCTCTGAATTTTATTACCAGATAGGTTCAGGGATTGTTACAGGTAATTTTCAGTGTGCGGAAGGGAATTTGGGGGTGGGGATTTGCACCCCCCTTCCTCTTTGTCTGTTGTTTGTCCAATAATGCTCCCAGGTGCACCATGCTCTGAGCAGGGACCAGTTGAGGATTTCTTCCAGTTGATGAGCCACCCGTGGGCTTGTAGAAAACGGATCATCATATTCAGATGATGCCGGAGAAGATCTGGGGAATTTCCCAGGATTAACAAGTCGTCCAGATACGGCAGTATCCTGACCCCTTGACGTCGGAGTACCACCGTCATCCCCACCATAACTTTGGTGAAGATTCGCGGAGCCGTTGTTAAACCAAAAGGTAACGCCTGAAACTAGTAATGTAGGTTGCCAATAGCGAACCTCAGGTATTGTTGATGTGACACTGCTATAGGAATATGCAGGTAAGTATCCTGTATGTCCAGGGAGACCATGTAGTCCCCAGGTTCCAAGGCCAGAACTATAGAGCGAAGGGTTTCCATACGGAACTTGGAAACCTTCACAAACCTGTTCAATGCCTTGAGGCTGAGAATGGGCCGGTAGGACCCATTTGGTTTTGGGACTAGAAACAGTGGAGAATAGTACCCCCGGCCCGTCTGAGCAAGAGGCACCTGTACTATGACTCCTGTATCCAGGAGGGTCTGTACCACCAAGTGTAGAGTTTTTGCCTTTGTCTGGTCCAAAGGGACGTCTGTCTGGCAAAATCGATGATGGGGTCGGTATTTGAAGGCTATGGCATAACCTCAAGTGATGACTTCCTGTACCCAGGCATCTGAAGTGGTCTTCAACCATTCCTGGGTATACCCTAGAAGCCGGCCCCCCACCCTGGGATCCCCCAGGGGGAGGCCCGCCCCGTCATGTGGCAGGCTTATCGGTCTTGGCAGCTCACTGACGGGCAGTTCATGCTCTTTTGGGCTTCGGCTTACCAGGTTTGGAAGTGCGGGCCTGCTTATGGTATGCCTGACCTTTTGCTTTACCTGAAGGACGAAAGGGGCGAAAGGACGTACCTTTAGCCTTCGACACAGAAGGTGCAGTATTAGGCAGACAGGCAGTTTTGGCAGTAGCCAAGTCAGCCACAATCATATTTAAGTCCTCCCCAAACAGAATAGCTCCCTTGAAAGGGAGTACCTCCAGGGTTTTTCTAGAGTCCAGATCCACAGACCAGGATCTCAGCCACAATATCCAGCGAGCCAGGACTGACGTAGTAGAGGTCTTGGCTGCTAGGATACCGGCATCAGAAGCCGCCTCTTTAATATATCTAGACGCTGTGACAATATATGACAAGCATTGTCTAGCATGGTCAGAAGAGATTTCAGCTACTACCTCCAAGGCCCATGCTTCAATAGCCTCTGCAGCCCATGTAGCTGCAATAGTGGGCCTTTGTGCAGCACCCGTGAGGGTGTAAATCGCTTTAAGACAACCCTCCACACGTTAATCCGTACAGTGGGAATCGAAAGTTTGGGCACCCCAGGCAAAAATTCATTTTAATGTGCAAAAAGAAGCCAAGGAAAGATGGAAAAATCTCCAAAAGGCATCAAATTACAGATTGGACATTCTTATAACATGTCAAAAAAAGTTTGATTTGATTTCCATAATTTACACTATCAAAAGAACAGAAAACAAAAAATGTCATCTGCAAAAGTTTGGGCACCCTGCAGAGTTAATACCTTGTACTGCCCCCTTTGGACAGCTGAGACCTGGCAGTGTCATGGATTGTTCTCAATCAAAGTCTGGAAAGACCAGGTGATGTCAATCTCAAAGGTTTTAAAAGCCCAGACTCATCTGACCTTGCTCCTACAATCAGCACCATGGATTCCACTAAGCAGTTGTGTAGAACACTGAAACTGAGAATAGTTGACGCACACAAAGCAGGAGAAGGCTATAAGAAGATAGCAAAGCGTTATCAGATGCCCATATCCTCTGTTCGGAATGTAATTAAGAAATGGCAGTCATCAGGAACAGTGGAAGTTAAAGCAAGATCTGGAAGACCAAGAAAAATATCAGACAGAACAGCTCGCAGGATTGTGAGAAAAGCAAGTCAAAATCCACGTTTGACTGCACGATCCCTCCAGGAAGATCTGGCAGACACTGGAGTTGTGATACACTATTCCACTATAAAGAGATACTTGTACAAGTATGGTCTTTATGGAAGAGTCATCAGAAGAAAACCTCTTCTACGTCCTCACCACAAAAATCAGCGTTTGAAGTTTGCAAATGAACATATAGACAAGCCTAATGCATTTTGGAATAAAGTTCTGTGGACCGATGAGGTTAAAATAGAACTTTTTGGCCGGAATGAGCAAAGGTACGTTTGGAGAAGGAAGAGCACAGAATTTAATGAAAAGAACCTCTGTCCAACTGTTAAGCATGGGGGTGGTTCAATCATGCTTTGGGGTTGTATTGCAGCCAGTGGCACAGGGAACATTTCACGAGTAGAAGGAAAAATGGATTCAATAAGAGTCTAGCAAATTTTGGATGCTAACTTGATGCCATCTGTGAAAAAGCTGAAGTTAAAAAGAGGCTGGCTTCTACAAATGGATAATGATCCTAAACACACCTCAAAATCCATGGTGGATTACATCAAGAGGTGTAAACTGAAGGTTTTGCCATGCCCTTCACAATCTCCTGACCTCAATATAATTGAAAATCTATGGATAGACCTTAAAAGAGCAGTGCGTCACAGACAGCCCAGGAATCTCAAAGAACTGGAAGACTTTTGTAAGGAAGAATGGGCGAAGGTACCTCAAACAAGAATTGAAAGACTCTTGGCTGGCTACAAAAAGCATTTACAAGCTGTGATACTTGCCAAAGGGGGCAGTACAAGGTATTAACTATGCAGGGTGCCCAAACTTTTGCAGACGCCATTTTTTGTTTTCTGTTCTTTTGAAAGTGTAAATGATGGAAATAAAATCAAACTTTTTTTGACATGTTAAAAGAATGTCTAATCTGTAATTTGATGCCTTTTGGAGATTTTTGCATCTTTCCTTGGCTTCTTTTTACACATTAAAATGAATTTTTGCTTGGGGTGCCCAAACTTTCGATCCCCACTGTATGCTCTTTTAGAGACGTGACGGTAGTGACAGGTAGAGCTGAGGAAACCACCATCCTAGCCACATGTGAGTCTACTGGAGGAGGCGTTTCCCAATTTTTAGACAGCTCTGGAGCAAGGGGATAGTGAGCCAGCATCTTCTTTTGAGGCACAAACTTCGTACCCGGGTTTTCCCAGGGTTCCTGACGTATATCCACTAGGTGGTCAGAGTGAGGTAAAACTTGCTTAACCACCTTCTGACGCTTGAACCTATCTGTTTTTTTAGGAGGGACAGATGGCTCGGGATCATCCGTAATCTGCAGAATTTACTTAATAGCCTCCAAAAGATCAGGAACATCCACATGTGAACTACCCTCCCCATCAGCCGTATTTGAGTCAGAACCTGAGGGGTCAGTAAATGTGCCGTCTTCATCAGACGAGGTGTCAGTGACAGCAGTGGATTGTGAGGAGATAAGTGCTCGCTTAGAGGACCTCTTGGCCTTAGGCGAGCATTGGTCAGACTTCTTAGTAGTCAAGGAATGGTTCAACTTCTTTAATTGAGCAGATAAATCGTCCGCCCACGGCAGGTTAGCTGCAGGGACCACATACGGTTGTGCCGGCATTGGGGGTCCCATAGGGGGAGTTAGTTTATAAACTAGCGTATGCAGAAGCGTGGAAAAAGTGGCCCACGGTGGGTCAGTATGTGCCTCCGTTGCCACAGTCCCACTGGTGGGCAAGAAGCCCCCAGAACCAGAGCCCACAGCTGCTATATTCTCCTCATATGGCCCCGTGGCATCAGCAACACCGGTAGTGTGTTCAGCCCCAGAACCGTTACCCTCAGAAGCAGACATGATATAACTTGCAGTATGAGGTTAACACAGTACAATTATCAGCAGCACTATACCTCTGAACCCAAACCCCTGCGCAGTGTAGTTAGCACTAGCAGAGATAAAGGAGAGATATGGTGACTAAATCACAGAGAAAAATACGTAATACAGTATATCTTTGTGATAATCCTATATTAGATAACACCTGACGCACCAAGCCCCCTCAGGTTATGGAATATAGGGATATCAGATTGAGTGAAAGACACGAAATGGACACCACTCAGCTATCAAATGCACACACAGAAAGAAGTCACAGTTTGTACAATGCAGAGGTTATTACTGACAATAATACTGCACTGGACTAGCTTACACAGCTATATAACAATAGATATAACAGTACACAGTAAGAACTGGATGTTTATCATAAGGTAATTGTACTATAAAACCCTGACTAAGTGCACTCTTTCTTAACTATCACTGTTTAAAAAGGCAGGTAGAATACTTAAGTGTCATGTAAAGGCACAGCTCTGACAACCAGGCGGCTTTACATAGGAGGATTTGCCCAAGCAGTCCCAGGAATAGTGAGCTGAGGGATAATGGCGCCGCAGACACTGACAGGGAGTGAGGAAAAGACAGATATGCAGCTCCAGGGCGGGAACACTTGCTAGAAATGGCACCCTGGGGCTGGGGGAGGGGCTTCAGGTCTAAGCCTTATCCCCTCTGCTGGCAAAACCATCAGGTACTGTGGGCGATATAAGCAGAGCCGGCGCTACCCGCTCAGCAGCTCCTGCAAAGCAGGGAGGCGCTGGTCGGAAGAGGCGCTTTCCCCGCTTTGCTGTTGCTGCTGGCTCTCGGCTGGCCCTGCGTCTGTCACACTGTATGACAGACGCAGATAGCGTGTAGCGCGGCTCCAGCTCCCTCCCTCCTGTTTCCGCCCCCTCCTCCTGCACTTTAGGCAGCGGTGCCGGCACGAGCTGGATTAAAGGGGAGGGGCTCAGGGGTAGTACTACTTAATTGAAAGCAGTTGCCGGGACAGTGTACCTCCGCAAAAGGTCTGTCCCGGCGAAGTCCCCAGGGAGCAGCTTCACTTCTCTGAAGCGCTCCACAGAGCGCCGGGTTTGCTTGCTTGAAGTTGCTGCTGTGTTGGGGTGAGTTTTCCGCCCCCCCGGCTGTAAACTGACAGACGGAGGGAAGAACTGTACCGTGGGTGGGGGTGCAGTGTGCCGGCAGTACTGTGGTTACTGGCCACTTCTTCTTCGAGGATGGGAGGGGGGGGGCTGCCGCCGACTGCCTGCTGTGGTGCCGGGAATAAAGTGGTGCTCTATGAGATATATATCGTACTGTGCCCCCTTTTTTTTTTTTTTTTTCTGTGTGTATGTGATTGTATAAATTGCCCTTGTTCATTTACATGGAGTGCCAAACCTCTGGATATTATATATATATATATATATATATATATATATATATAGCCATATATTACTTGCTCTGGTGCCCTCCAAGATATACTGGTACCATATATATGCAGGTTTGCTAAGGCGGCACTCAGGAGACCTTGTTACCACAGTGAATCCATCTTTATTTGCCTTACCAAACCTGCATATATTTGGTACCAGTATACCTAGGAGTGCACCGGAGCAAGTAATGTATGGCTGTGTATCTGGGGGAGTGCTGGGAATAGGTGCTGTATGTATGTGTGTATATGTGTATATATATATATATATATATATATATATATATATCATATATTCTGTACCATATATGAGCCAATGTGACTGACACCAGCTTTCCCACAACAGCAAATGGTCCCGGTGCCCTCCAAATAGGGAATACGTAAACAAGCAAGCCATGCAGCACTCACGGGATTTCCAACATAAAGATAGGGGTTCACTACGATATGCCGGCGGTCGGGCTCCCGGCGACCAGCATACCGGCGCCGGGAGCCCGACCGCCGGCTTACCGACAGAGTGGCGAGCGCAAATGAGCCCCTTGCGGGCTCACTGCGCTCGCCACGCTACAGGCACGGTAAACTGTGCGCCGGGATCCCGTCAGTCGGCATACTGAAGACCACCCAAAGAAAAACGCATCACATCCACAGTAATAAAGACATACTAGGAGGTGATTGAGTCTGAGAGACACTGGGGAGATGAGCTGAAGGTTCCCTCCATTACCCAAGCCCTTGTATGTTCTAGATGGCCCCATGGTATAGGACCTTCACAGACACAGCCAGGGGGCAGTGCTGACAAGAGGTGAAGGCCTCCCTGTATTAAGTGCTCCGGGCCCCCCTAAAGCTTAATCCGGCCCTGGCGCCGGCAGCACTCTCCCGCACAGAGCCGGTGCTCTCCCGCTCAGCAGCGTGAAGCACGGCTCCGGCTTGGTCCCTCCGGCTCCCTGCCTCCTTACTGCACTTTAGGCAGCGGCACTGGCAGCACTCTCCACGGATCTGTGTGCGGTAAGTACTACGCAACACCTCTATCTCTCCCACTCCGGTTGACTTAAGTGTAAGGGGCATTAATTGTTGCACTACTTCTGTGGGCTTCTGTGTGGCACTACTGCTGTGGGCGTTCTGTGTGGCACGACTACTGTGAGCATTATGTATTAGGCACACTATCATTGTGGGCATTTTGTGTGGCACTACTACTGCGGGTGTTATGTGTATAAGGGACACTACTGTGGGTATTGTGTATAAGGAGCACTACTGTGTGTCGTAATGTGAATTAGATACACAACTATTTGGTGCAATATGAATCGGGCACTACGTGTGGTATAATGTTAATATGATTGTGATACTGTGTAGCGTAATTTGAATTGGGGACACTATTATGTGGCCACGCCCCTTCCATGTGAGACCATGCCCCTTTGACGAGTACTGTCCCTTTACTACACATGGGAGGGAGGGCGCAAATTTATTGTTTGCAGGGGGGCGCCAGACACCCTAGCACCAGCCCTGGATATAAGAATTGGTTTATAGAGAAAACCTGACCTGCGCCCATGCCCTAGTGATCTAGTGGGATCGCCTGTACTGCCACAGTGTCCTCCACCAGCGCGTGCGGCCCGCCTCCCACTGAACGCGCTGGATCGTGATAAAGACCGGGTCCCGCAAGCGGGACCCACTTACCACCTCCCGAAGCGTGGCCACGCGATCCTGGAGAGCCCCAGCCATGTGTGTCTACCGTGAAGAAAACCAGAGCCTCCGCTGTAGGTAACCGGCAACCAGGGCTCGGGAGTGTACAGCGCCGCTGGGGAGAGCTGGAGCTGCAGCAGTGAATGTCACAAGACATTTACCACCGCTGCTGCCCTTGAAGTCTTCACTTTTTACTTCATAAAAAGCTTTTCTTAGGGCTGCTTGGAACAGCCCTTCTGTTCAGTGCCTGCTTACTGCAGCACCAACTAACAAAACTGAGCTCCTGTGCTGGGAGGCGGGGTGATATAGGAGGCAGCGCTGTGCATTCTGGGAACAGTCAAAGCTTTGAGCCTGTTGGTGCCTCGTATCAAGATCCTACTCTACACCCCATTGTCCAATCCTTGTGGAGCCCAGTGTACCCTGCAGCAGAAAAGAGGATTTCTCCTTTGTGTTAAGGGATCCAATTTTAGCAGCAAGGTATTACCAGTAGATGAATCTTGTATGTCCAAAAAGTCCCTTTAGCAACCAACTTTGCAGATAATCGGGTGGAAGGAGTATCCACCAGGTATCCAGAATGCTGTAGAATGTTCCAAAGAAACTGGCAAAGTCCAAACAGAAGTCCAATGGAGAAACAAGAGTTGAGATACAAGCTTAGAGCATTTCCCCTCGGGGATTCAGGGGCCTATTCATAGCGTAGTGAAAAGCCCTGTTGTGCGCTAAACAAGGCTTTTCTCTGCTCCCTCTAAGTCATGTAGCATCTTACCACCCCTCTAGCAGCTGTTTACTCTACTGTGCTCCTGTCCTGGCAGTTGAATCACAACAGCATTCTAATGAATGGTGATTGCAATTCATGTACTGTAGGCATAGAAAGCTGTCCTTTCCGCTTCACCCCTGACATTGTAATCGCCATTTCTGGATGGCGCAGTCTGGCAGCAGAATGTAGGGCAGTGGAGACTGCTTTCTCCCTACCACCTTCTCTGATGCCGGCCAATCAGAGGAGCCCAGGGCATATGCAATTATGCATATGCCGAGTCTCCTGACTGTCCGCCTCCACTGCCTTGATGACTTCATTCTCACTGCTCTCCTCCCCCACCACTGCCAAAATGTGACCCGACATATACATATGCCGTGTCACATCCTCCTTACTGCTCTTGCCCAGCTGTGTGCCAGTGAGCCCCGCTCCCGCTCTACCCTATGTCCCACAGCTGAAGCGCTCGTTTCCCTGGCACATGCACATAAGACACCGAGCGCCAGGGGACACACCGTGCATGCGCAGAAAACCCACAGCCGTGATATGAAGAGAGGAGAATGGAGAAGCCGAGGTCGTGGATCAAGCGGATACCGCATTGCATCAGGGAACAGGTAAGTATTAGTGAATTGCGTTAAACATATGAAAAAAAACCCTGAAATAAGAATGCGATGTTTAGTGAAAAGTTAAACATCACATTCTTACATGAATAGACCCCTCCGTATGATATCCAGATGATGGGATGCCGGCAGTCAGAATACTGATGCTGACATCGCAATAGTGTCAATCCTGAAAAGGGGGTAAGACTGCTCTAACCTTCCCTTTCCACAGCATGACCTTAACCTCCCCCCGGTGGTCAGTGACATGTGGTGAGGTAAATGGCTGGGGAGGCACTGGCTAGCACCAAAGCCACATTTAAACACACTCTATGAGCTGAAGGGTTCATATGGGCATTATACACAGGTGCAGCAGTATAAACTCTTGGAAATTTAGTGAGTATTGATCAGAGATGTGCAGAAAAGATAGTGTCTCACCTGCCATAGACTTCTTACTCCAGAGTTTTGACTATAAAAATTCTTAGAATAATACAAATAAAATATTTCTAATATAGTCCTTGTATTTGTCGTATACTTTATACAGTCAAAACTCTGGCATATACAGTAGTATGACAGGAAAGGCTCTGCTTCATCCCACTGAACTTCACTGCTGGTGGTGCCTTAACATAACCCCCCTTCCCTGCGGCCTAAATCTAACCCTCCTCCTCCCTTGGTGCCTTAACCTAACCTCCCCCCGGTGGTGCCTAACCCTACACCCTTGCTGACAGCCTTATACTATGCACCCCCCCCCTGGCCCGTAACCTTAACACTAACCTCCCTGGGTGGCGCCTAAACCTAACACACCCCCCCCCCCCCCGGCCCCTACCCTAACCCTGCACGCTATTCTTGCAGTCGTGAGACCAGTTATCAGGATTCCTGCATCATTCTCCTGAACTTGTTGGGATTCTGGAGTTGGCATTCTGATGGCTGTGAGGATTCTAGCATTGGCATTTTGCTGCCGGTATCCAGACAGCCAGAATCTTGACTGCATCCCTGGGCTATGGTCACCCAGCTTCCTCAAGAGCTTAACTGTGTGTCACCAGAGAACCCTTTACATACCTACTTGATAATCAGGAAACATGTGGCACCTGTAATTAATTGTTCTAAGACTAACCATCTGTCCTTCAAAATATACTCTAAATTGCAGTTATGGCAATCTTACTTTGTCCCAATGTATATTACATTCATCACTATATAATAACACGTAAAATGATCTTATAATAATTTATAAATCAGTGTTCAAGTGCTCAGTATCCCGATCATGTGATCTACAATGGTCATATGATCCAGAACAAGCCATTCATCTGTAGCTGGGAGGACAGCCTGTGTTTCTGTGATAGATGTCCTGGTCATGTGACCCACTGCAGTCACATGTTGCAGAGCCAGCCTATCAACAGCAAGCTGTGCACCACTCACCTCTTAATTTAGGCTGGTCCCATAGTCTACTTGATTCATGTGACTAGAGCTCTGCCTTTGATCCAAGGGAAGAATTTTCATTGGTTGGATAACTGTCACGTGATATAAACAAACCCATGTGACCAGACCAACTGAAAACAAAGAAGCAGATATACAATATTGATTGGAAGCTTGTAAATGCTTCAGAATTGTTATATTTCTGCTGAAATTTGGCATAAAACTACTTCAGATTTTCACACAAGTCCTAAAATTAGATAAAGAGATCTGAATCAAACAAATGAGACAAAAAAATTAGATGTGCTCATTTTTTATTAAGAAAATAATCCAGTATCACTTAAAGTATCTGTGAGTGGCAAAATTATGTGAACTTTTAGGCAGAGAGAGAATGGTGTTGATTCCGCACAGATCTGCTCTCAGAGGTCACAAAAGTATATTATGACATATTTGTACCAACATTAACAGAAATTTTTCTAGGTCTAAATCCTATGACATAGTCTCTCTGTTGGTGGTTCTCCCACGAGTCAGATTATTACAGTGGTAATAAAGGACAGAGTAGAAGACTCTTTTTATGGGGCTACTCTTTATTTATAATTTGTTAAAAATATTACATTTTATTGATATACATTAAAAGAGAGTTTTTGTGTCATGTCTTGAGTTCACAGACAATACAAATATTTAACAATAATTAGGCAGAGAAAAGGACCCACATGCAATCATTTCAAATAGCCGGAGGCTGTGTTCAAGAAATAATTATAAGTCCAAAGTATGGTGAATTCATAACAGAACAGATAAATCTGCTGTTTTTAGGAAAGCACATAAAGTAAAAAACACATATAGATGTACATTTATAAAAAAATATATAAATATCAGCCGTTGTCGCTCGTGACTTCCAATTTTTGTGCAATAAATGTGTCCTGTTGATCAAGTATTGCATATGGTTATATTTTGAACATAACATCAAAATAATGCCAGTATTTATAGGCAACAATGTAGACTTGGAACAATGGTTGTTCAATATAAATACATGTAGACAAAATAAGAATTATTGGATCCCAGAATTGAGTTTGATCAATTCATTTAGACCATCAGGATGAAGGGATTTAAACTTCAGCATCCAATAAACTTCCTTACAGCAAAGTTTGTTAAATCTGTTAACTCCTCTCGTCATACTGTAGGTGGAATTCACCACAACACATAGTAAAGACATGGTAGTGTTTCTAGATCTGGAAGTATACATCGAGGAAAGTACCATAAAGACCAGGACCCATATTAAATAAAACAGTGACAATAACACTATACCTGTTTCAAGCAATCACCGCCGAAAATGGATCAAAAATATACCCAGTGGCCAATTTAGAAGACTAAAACGTAACTGTACAGATAATTAAACCTTCACCATAGAAAGTAATAAAATGAAAAATTATTTTCTACAAAAAGGATATGAAGAATCCTTTCTACAAGCTGAACTAGATACAAATTCCAATCTTCCACGTTTAGAAATGTTAAAATACAAGCAAAAACAGGACAAAGAACAACAAGGGACATCATCCATAACTCAAAGAAATAGAAAAAATGATTCAAGATTGGCATATACTACAACTTGATGAAATCTTGAAACTTGAGCTTTTGGTATGTCCACAAATCATCTATAGAAAGGCTAATAACCTAAAGAAAGTACTAACCAAGAGCTACAAAAAAAAGAGGAAAAGAAAAAAGAACATCCATCAGGTTTCCATCATTGTTTGGCTGCATTGGGTGTAAGAACCAAAAAGCTAATACCCAAAGAAAAGAGACTTTTGTTTAAAAAAAAAAAAAAAAAAACAACAACAACACAAGATTAAAAATACCATCACTTGCAATTCAGAAGGTGCACTTTATTTACTGGAGTGCCCCTGTGGGAAACAGTACATAGGACAAACTATACGGAAAATTAAAACTAGAATTGCAGAACATCTGTACAAAATCAGAAGAGGTCTAGAAAACCACAGCATATCGGCACACTTCTTAAAGTTCCACAACAAGTACCCAACAGGGTTAAAGTTCATTGGAATTGAAAAAGTTAACCCCAGTTGGAGAAACAACGATACAGCGACAAACTTGAAGAAACAAGAGACCAAATGGATTTACCACATGCATACTTTAGAACCACACGGTTTAAATATAGGTATTGACTTGGCAGTATTTCTTTAAAAATGGATAAGATTCATATATATTATATATCCAACAAAAATCCATAAGATTCACACATATCACACACATATAGCAACAAAACAAATAAGTGAGGCAAGATTTCATTTTTAACAATTGAACATATTTTAATATGAATAAAA
This sequence comes from Pseudophryne corroboree, assembly GCF_028390025.1. Classification (NCBI taxonomy): domain Eukaryota; kingdom Metazoa; phylum Chordata; class Amphibia; order Anura; family Myobatrachidae; genus Pseudophryne; species Pseudophryne corroboree. Next base: position 199,621,156 of record NC_086451.1, read on the forward strand.
TTTCATGTTTTTAAAGCTACATGTCAAGATGCATGTGCTTGCCGCCATTTTAGAAACTTCGGGGACATTACTACCATTTTTGAAACAATGTTTTTTTAGTATAAATATGACCACTGAGAGAGGATCCCTCTATCCTTGACAAAGCACCCACATGTTTTTTTAGTATAAATATGACCACTGAGAGAGGACCCCTCTATCCTTGACAAAGCACCCACAGTAGTGTGAAATGCGTAGGAGCAACTAGGCACCATACAGAGACTGTTTTCTGAACACCGGAGCTCCTTTCCTCAACATCGTGCTAGCAGGTGACGTCATCGTCCAGCGCTGCGGCTCTCATATGCGGCCAGCCACAGTACACGGGCCCGACAGCCAGAGGGAAGATCACGTGACAGTAAATAGGGTAAGATAGGGACAGCGCAACACAGCTCACACTGTGCCACCAATGCATCTCCGGGACTGCACCTTCAAAGGACAGTCCTCTCCTTACCATTACAAAAAAAAGAGCCTTGTAAACATCTATGTGTCATTTTGTTTGCTTTGTTGCTACTTACTGATACCTACCGATATAATTATCTATTTACACTCCGTTTAAATCGCAGCACCTACTTATAACCAATTATATACTTAGAATAATTCAAGTGAGCAGCTAACACACACACAGTGTCAGATGTTACTAACTTTTTAATCATCAAGGGTAAGTTGACTTGCAATCACATCATGCCCCTTAATATGTGGGACGTGTGTAAATATAATGCTTTAACATCCAGAGTGATTAAGGCATATGTGTCCTTCCACTCATTAGATTGGATCTAAGTTAAAAAATGATATAGTGTCCCTTAGATGTAATCTCAGAGTGCTTACATGGGGCTGCAAAAAAAAAAAAAAAAATCAAGATAGAAAGAAAGATTAGAAATTAGGGAATTACTACCTGAAATAATAGGATGACCTGGGGGTGAAGTGAGGGACTTGTGGATTTTAGGAAGAAAGTAGAAAGTGGGAACAGTAGGAAAGCTGGTAAACAGAAACATGTGTTCCTCGCTGGATATGACCCCCAAGACAACCGCAGAATCTAATAAGCTTTTGAGCACCAAAAATAGAGACTGGTTGGATCCCTGGATAAAACTGAATAAAAAGTGGATCATTGAGTTGTCTGCAAGCTTCAGTTACATAGTCAGTATGATTCATCACAACCAGTCCTCCACTCTTCTTGGCCTCTTTGACAATAATAAGTGATGAGTCTCATGTCAAAGACTAATTTATCTACTGTTGAGATAAATTAGATTCATATTTAGTACTCCTTTGTTTTTATATACACGTCTTAAAATTTTCCAAAGTAATTTTATAAAATGATTTAACTTGAACTGCTTTTGGCGATGATAGGGAATTTAACTTTGAACTGATTATGACCTTTATTGTGGTCAAAAATGTTCTCATACTTTGATTTATTTCCACTAACAACATTACTGTCTTCCCATTATTCCTCAAGGGTGGATAAAAGAATATCACCCATACCATTCAAAGAATGAGGACAGATTGGTCGTTCTGTTTAACGTTTCTTAGCAAAAAAATCTTTTGCGACAGAAAGTATGTACTGAATCATTCAAGTCAGTATATAAGTCAAAATAATGGGTTCACTAGTTGGGGAGTATTTAAGACCCTTACTTAATAAAGATAATTGTGATTAATCTACTTGTTTAGAAGATACATTGAAAACATTCTTTATTTCTGTATTATTACAGAACATATTGTATTCAGCAAAGTCATGTTAGTGCATTACAGGGGATCTGACTTTTGATTCGTATGAGGGCTAACTCAGTTTACAAAATTATATTGCTAAACTGAGCCCTAAATATGAATCTCCTTTACATAAATATAACTGTCACCTACTGTTGCCAACCAAAGTTAGCACTGGCAGGATAGAACAGTCTTACAGACCCCTTCTATTCACCAGAGCTCACTGCAAGGAGGTTTGGACTTTGCTGCAGAGAGTGCTCAAGTCATGGCCCTCAGAACTGGCCCGTGATGTGACAAGCTGATATTAGCAGGCTCATTGGTGTAAAAAGCTTGGAACTAAATTAGTAATCAGAAGAATGATCAAACAGGCCTCAGGCAGGTGTGAACCACTGGTAAACATAGGAGGATAATCTATGTAGATGCTGAAGTAAAGATGGAGCCCTATATTCTGGCACTAATAGAAACTCACAGTGGTGCTTATCTATAGATGGGTCCATGTTTATCTTGGTGTTTAATAGGATTAACTGAGACTGGGCAGTCGTACTTAATCCCCTGCTGTAATGACTTAATCCCCTGCTGTATTGTTCTCTGTATTGTATTGCAGCTGAGAACAATAGATGAAGGGTTTATGTAAATAAGCCATGGCGTGCTTAGGCGCAGCAAAGAAGCCAAGATAACTTTGGATCTATCTGTAGATGTGCCTAGTTAACACTTTAACACTCTGATCCAATTTAACATTCTGAAACAACAGGGGTCACCTGATCCTTACTTAGAAAAGAATGAGAGAGCATCACACCTGCTCAGAGCAAGTAGCTGCATATTGGCATGAAATGGGGAATGCCAAACCCAGTATATACTCACTGAGCATAATGTATATCCAAATGAACATAATACTTTTGTAACTTAATACAATTCTCTAAGATTAATATGGTTGAACTCTCATTAAACTCTCCTTTCTACAAAGTGGAGAAAGTATGTTTTACTATATTTGGACCTCTGTCTGTACAGTACAATTGCTGCTAATTAATGTGTTGCTGTTATAATTAGATTAGAGATGAGCGGGTTCGGTTCTCAGAGAACCGAACCCTACCCGACTTCACGTCACAATCCCGGTTCCGAGTCAGGCTCGGGTTTTCCCGCCTGACTCGGAAACCAGAACAAGGCAAAACATCATCATTCTGCTGTCGGAATCTAGTGGAGTTTGGATTCCATATAAACAGCCGCGCGTCGCCGCCATTTTCACTCCGGCATTGGAGAGTGTAGATAGAGGACGTGTCTCCGTCCTCGGTGTCCGTGTCTTGTGCTGCATCTGTCCAGTCACAGTGGTTGTGTCCTCTGCTGCCATATGTCCAGTGCTGCTGTATAAGTACAGTCCAGTGTTGCTGTGTTGTGCTGCATCAGTCCAGTGGTGGTGTCTTGTGCTGCATCAGTCCAGTCACAGTGGTGGTGTCCTCTGCTGCCATATGCCCAGTGCTGCTGTATAAGTCCTGTCCAGTTTTGGTGTGTTGTGCTGCATCAGTCCACTTACAGTGGTGGTGTCCTCTGTTGCCATATGTCCAGTGCTGCTGTATAAATCCAGTCCATTGCAGTGGTGCTGTGTTTTCCTGCATCAGTCCAGTGGTGCTGTCCCTGTGCTACTGTATATGTCCAGTGGTACTGCCGTATATGTCCATTGATACTGCTGTAGATATCCAGCGGTACTGCCGTATAAATCCAGTGATCCTGCCATATAAGTGCAGTGATCCTGCCGTATAATTACAGTTGTACTGGCGTATAAATCCAGTTCAGTGATACTGCCGTATATATGTCCAGTGGTACTGCAGTATATGTCCATTGATACTGCCGTATATGTCCAGCTGTACTGCCGTATACTGTATGTCCATTGATACTGCTGTATATGTCTAGAGGTACTGCTGTATATGTCCAGCGGTACTGCCGTACAAATCCAATGATCCTGCCGTATAAGTCTAGTGAACCTGACGTATAATTCCAGTGATCCAGCCATATAAGTCCAGTGATCCTGATGTATAATTACAGAGGTACTGCCATATATGTCCATAGATACTGCCGTATATGTCCAGCGGTACTGCGTATAAGTCCAGTGATCCTGCCATATAATTCCAGTGATCCTGCCATATAATTCCAGTGATCCTGCCATATAATTCCAGTGATCCTGCCGTATAATTCAAGTTATCCTGCAGTATAATTCCAGTGATCCTGCCGTATAAATCCAGTGATCCTAACGTATAAATACAGTTGTAGTGATCTTACCGTATAATTACAGTCGTAGCGGCGTATTAGTCCAGTCCAGTGATACTGCCATATATGTCCAGTGATACTGCAGTATATGCCCAGTGATACTGCTGGATATGTCTATTGATACTGCCGTATATGTCCAGCGGTTTTGCTGTATAAATCTAGTGATCTTGTCGTATAATTCCAGTGATCCTGTCGTATAATTCCAGTGGTACTGGCGTATAAGTCCAGTGATCCTGCCGTATAAGTCCAGTGATCCTGCCATATATGTACATTGATACTGCCTTATATGTCCAGCGATACTGCCGTATAAATCCAGAGATCCTGCCGTATAATTTCAGTGATCCTGCCATATATTTCCAGTGGTACTGGCGTATAAGTCCAGTGATCCTGCCTTATAATTACAGTGATATTGGCGTATAAGTCCAGTCCAGTGATACTGCCATATATATCCAGTGATACTGCCGTATATGTCCATTGGTATAGCCATATATGTCCAGCGGTACTGCCGTATAAATCCAGTGATCCTGCCATATAGAAACATAGAAACATAGAATTTGACGGCAGATAAGAACCACTTGGCTCATCTAGTCTGCCCCTTTTTTTTATCCTTTAGGTAATCTCAACCCTTTTTGATCCTTAATTCGTTGTAAGGATATTCATATGCCTATCCCAAGCATGTTTAAATTGCTCTACAGCCTTAGCCTCTACCACCTCTGATGGGAGGCTATTCCACGTATCCTCTACCCTTTGTGTGAAGTAGTGATGTGCACCGGACATTTTTCGGGTTTTGTGTTTTGGTTTTGGATTCGGTTCCGCGGCCGTGTTTTGGATGCGGACGCGTTTTGGCAAAACCTCACTGAAAATTTTTTGTCGGATTCAGGTGTGTTTTGGATTCGGGTGTTTTTTTTTTCAAAAAACCCTAAAAAACAGCTTAAATCATAGAATTTGGGGGTCATTTTGATCCCATAGTATTATTAACCTCAATAACGATAGTTTCCACTCATTTCCAGTCTATTCTGAACACCTCACACCTCACAATATTATTTTTAGTCCTAAAATTTGCACCAAGGTCACTGTGTGACTAAGCTAAGCGACACAAGTGGCCGACACAAACACCTGGCCCATCTAGGAGTGGCACTGCAGTGTCAGGCAGGATGGCACTTCTAAAAAATTGTCCCCAAACAGCACATGATGCAAAAAAAAAAAAGAGGCGCACCAAGGTCGCTGTGTGACTAAGCTAAGCGACACAAGTGGCCGACACAAACACCTGGCTCATCTAGGAGTGGCACTGCAGTGTCAGGCAGGATGGCACTTCAAAAAAATTGTCCCCAAACAGCACATGATGCAAAGAAAAAAAGAGGCACACCAAGGTCGCTGTGTGACTAAGCTAAGCGACACAAGTGGCCGACACAAACACCTGGCCCATCTAGGAGTGGCACTGCAGTGTCAGGCAGGATGGCACTTAAAAAAAATTGTCCCCAAACAGCACATGATGCAAAGAAAAAAAGAGGCGCACCAAGGTCGCTGTGTGACTAAGCTAAGCGACACAAGTGGCCGACACAAACACCTGGCCCATCTAGGAGTGGCACTGCAGTGTCAGGCAGAATGGCACTTAAAAAAAATTGTCCCCAAACAGCACATGATGCAAAGAAAAAAAGAGGCGCACCAAGGTCGCTGTGTGACTAAGCTAGTATACTTGATGACACAGAGGTAGGTAGAGCAGTGGCATTCCATACCGTACTGCTATATATACACTGGTGATCACTGTGTCAGCAAACTGCAAAACTAAAATGCACCACAGGTATAGAATGTAGATGGATAGTATACTTAATGACGACACAGAGGTAGAGCGAGCAGTGGCCTTCCGTACCGTACTGCTATATATACTGGTGGTCACTGTGTCAGCAAACTGCAAAACTAAAATGCTCCACAGGTATAGAATGTAGATGGATAGTATACTTAATGACGACACAGAGGTAGGTAGAGCAGTGGCCATCCGTACCGTACTGCTATATATAGTATACTGGTGGTCACTGTGTCAGCAAACTGCAAAACTAAAATGCACCACAGGTATATAATGCAGATGGATAGTATACTTAATGATGACACAGAGGTAGGTACAGCAGTGGCCTTCCGTACCGTACTGCTATATATAGTATACTGGTGGTCACTGTGTCAGCAAACTGCAAAACTAAAATGCACCACAGGTATAGAATCTAGATGGATAGTATACTTAATGATGACACAGAGGTAGGTACAGCAGTGGCCTTCCGTACCGTACTGCTATATATAGTATACTGGTGGTCACTGTGTCAGCAAACTGCAAAACTAAAATGCACCACAGGTATAGAGTGTAGATGGATAGTATACTTAATGATGACACAGAGGTAGGTACAGCAGTGGCCTTCCGAACCGTACTGCTATATATAGTATACTGGTGGTCACTGTGTCAGCAAACTGCAAAACTAAAATGCACCACAGGTATAGAATGTAGATGGATAGTATACTTAATGACGACACAGAGGTAGGTAGAGCAGTGGCCTTCCGTACCGTACTGCTATATATAGTATACTGGTGGTCACTGTGTCAGCAAACTGCAAAACTTAAATGCACCACAGGTATAGAGTGTAGATTGATAGTATACTTAATGATGACACAGAGGTATTTACAGCAGTGGCCTTCCGTACCGTACTGCTATATATACTGGTGGTCAATGTGTCAGCAAACTGCAAAACTAAAATGCACCACAGGTATAGAATGTAGATGGATAGTATACTTAATGATGACACAGAGGTAGGTACAGCAGTGGCCTTACGAACCGTACTGCTATATATAGTATACTGGTCGTCACTGTGTCAGCAAACTGCAAAACTAAAATGCACCACAGGTATAGAATGTAGATGGATAGTATACTTAATGACGACACAGAGGTAGGTACAGCAGTGGACTTCCGTACCGTACTGCTATATATAGTATACTGGTGGTCACTGTGTTAGCAAACTGCAAAACTAAAATGCACCACAGGTATAGAATGTAGATGGATAGTATACTTAATGACGATACAGAGGTAGGTACAGCAGTGGCCTGCTGTACCGTAATGCTATATATTATATTATATACTGGTGGTCACTGGTCAGCAAAACTCTGCACTGTACTCCTCCTATATAATATTAATTATACTGGTGGTCCCCAGTCCCCACAATAAAGCAGCACACTGAGCACAGATATGGAGTTTTTTTCAGGCAGACAACGTATACTGGTTGTCACTGTCAGCAAAACTCTGCACTGTACTCCTGCTATATAATACAGCTGCTCCCCAGTCCCCACAATTAAGCAGTGTGATCACAGATATATGCAGCTCACTGAGCACAGATATGGAGCGTTTTTTTCAGGCAGAGAACGGATAAAACTGGTGGTCACTGATCAGCAAAACGCTGCACTGTACTCCTCCTATATTATACAGCTGCTCCCCAGTCCTCCCCACAATTAAGCAATAATGCACAATCAAGTTCAACAATAACGGAGAGGACGCCAGCCACGTCCTCTCCCTAACATTTCCAATGCACGAGTGAAAATGGTGGCGACGCACGGCTGCTTATATAGAATCCGAATCTCGCGAGAATCCGACAGTGGGATGATGATGTTCGGGCGCGCTCGGGTTAACCGAGCCATACGGGAGAATCCGAGTATGCCTCGGACCCGTGTAAAGTGGGTGAAGTTCGGGGGAGTTCGGTTTCCGAGGAACCGAACCCGCTCATCACTAGTGTGAAGTAATTTTTCCTTACGTTTCCCCTGAACCTGCCTCCCTCCAGTTTCAGTGTATGTCCTCTAGTTCAAATACTTCTCTTCCTTTGAAGAATGTTTCCCTCCTGAACTTTGTTAAAACCTTTGGTATATTTGAAAGTTTCTATCATGTCTCCCCTTTCCCTTCTCTCCTCCATGCTATACATGTTAAGAACTTTTAGCCTTTCCGGGTAAGTTTTGTGATGTAGGCCATGCACCATTTTAGTTGCCCTTCTTTGTGCACTCTCTAATGTATTTATATCCTTCTGGAGATATGGTCTCCAGAACTGGACACAGTATTGCAGATGAGGCAGTACCAATGACCTATACAGTGGCATTATTACTTATTTTTTCCTGCCTCTGATTCCTCTTCCTATGCAACCAAGCATCAGACTTGCATTTCTCATTGCTTTGTTGCATTGCTTTCCTGCCTTTAAGTCACTTGAAATAATGACTCCTGAATCCCTTTCCTCCTCAGTAGTTTCTATTATAGTACCCTTGATACTATATTTAGCCTTTGGGGTTTTGAGACCCAAGTGCATGATTTTGCATTTTTTTGCATTAAACTGTAGTTGCCACGTTCTTGACCAATTTTCAAGCCTAGCTAGGTCATCAATCATTTGTTTTTCCCCTCCTGGTGTGTCTACCCTGTTGCATATCTTTGTATCATCTGCAAAAAGGCATACTTTCTCTTCAATAGCACTTGCAATGTCATTAAAAAGATATTAAAGATAACTGGTCCATATAACATATAATATAATATAAGTCCAGCGATTCTGCCATATAATTACAGTGGTACTGGTGTATAAGTCCAGTGATCCAGCCATATAATTACAGTGGTACTGGCGTATAAGTCCAGTCCAGTGATACTGCGGTATATGTCCATTTGTTCTGCCATATATGTCCAGCGGTACTGCTGTATATGTCTAGCGGTACAGCCGTATAAATCCAGTGATCCTGCGTATAATTCCAGTGATCCTGCCGTATAATTCCTGTGATCCTGCCTAATAATTACATTGGTACTGGCGTATAAGTCCAGTGATCCTGCTGTAAAATTACAGTGGTTCTGGCGTATAAGTCCAGTCCAGTGATATTGCCGTATATGTCCAGTGGTACTGCCGTATATGTCCAGTGATACTGCTATATATATATATATATATATATATATATACTCCTGTATGCTCAGCCCAAGAATTGCTTCCCAGCTTATGCAGAAATCAGCACACCACCAGTGTAAGTTCATAAAGTGCTTGTATTCCAAAGTTTAAATAGCAACATCCATCAGAAAAGTATGAGGCAATCTGGCAAGTGTTAACATGCTGGCTAGTTCATACATTACATGTCCCTTCCATAGTGTGGAGACTGCGCTCCTGATGCCCAACAGCCGTTTCGGTGACAGCACCTTCCTCTGGGGCATTAACCTTACTAGAGACTAAACTGCTATTTATGTGTTGAAGCGCCCGCCAAACTCTTCGTAACAGCCTGCACCTGTGTATAACTTAACTCACCTGCTGTCGGTCTCGTCCTCATCTTGGTCCCGGAAGTTCCTGGCGTGGAACGCATCGGACCCGCGGTGGAATGCATATCCGGTCCCGGCATGCACCTCGAGTGATATCACTTCCGGAAACAATGCTCGGGCCGCGTTCCCGACCAATCAGCAGTGGCACTTCTAGGTGTCCATGGAAAATGTAAACAATCTGTCCCATATTCAACTAGGGACCACACAAACTAAACATGGATCCACTGCCAATCAACTGTAAACCTTCACTGGTGTAAGTGGTTGCATTCGGCCTGACAGGCGCTATCACATAATAAATTGATTTAGTGCACAACACATCTGATCCAAACCCCCCCAAAAAAACAACAACATCTATTAACCAAAAAAAAATTATATACATAAGACCAAAAGCATATATATGCATCAATTTGACCATTATAGCTCCAGCTGTCATAACAAGTCAGCGGTGCTATTGCATAAATAAGCAGCCCTCTAAAAGTCTCCTGACCAAAAAATCAACTCTCATCCTAAAAAGCAACTGAGATTTAACCCTTCATTAAGTCTATATGGTACTACTGTACTAAAGTTGTAGATAAATTTACACCCCCGCTGTAACAGGCTCTTATGCCGGTCTACTCCTCTTTTCCATGGTTTGATTTGGTCCAGGGGCATGAATTTAAAGTCCCTTATAGAATGGCCTGCCGTAACATAATGTCTGGGGACTGGTGGTGTGGTTGATTCAAGTTTAAACATGGCTTTTTTAATACTTGAGCGATGCATCGCTATCCTCTCCTTTAATCTTCTGATGGTTTTGCCAATGTATAATAACTTACATGGGCATTGGATCATATACACCACAAATTTACTTTCACATGTCATGTGATGTCTCAGAGTATGTTTTATACCAGAGGAAGGGTGTTGAAACTCGTCACCAACCATCATGTATTGAAAGTTGACACTGCCACTGCATCCACATGCTCCATTCTTGAGTGAAAGCCAATTGGTTTTAAAAACCTGTGGACTAATATCAGACAACGTAACCATGTCCTGCAGATTACGACTTCTCTTATAAGCAAAAAGAGGTTTATTTCCACAGGCATCTCCAATGGCTGGATCTGTTTGAAGAATGTGCCAGTGCCTCTGAATGGATTCTCTGAGCCAGTGGGAGGAAATGGAATATGTGCTAGCAAATACCAAACGGTCCATTGGAGTTTTAGTGTTGATTCCACTGAGGAGTACTTTCCTATCCAGTGTCAAACATCTCTGAATGGCATCATCAATTTCCATTTCGCTGTAACCACGTCGTATGAAAGTCTCTCCCATTTTTCGCAATGCATCTGGTAATGAATCCCTATCTGATGTAATTCTCACTACACGTACCAGTTGTGAGTAGGGAAGTCCCTTTTTTAAATGGATTGGGATGAAAACTATCTGCTAACAACATGGAATTCTGATCTGTGGGCTTTTTATAAATAGAGGTTTCAAATATTTATGGAGACATCTAAGAAATCTACGTGTAGAGGGCTGCATGTGTACGTCAATTTGATGGTACTTGTCATGGAATTCAATGAATGCATAAAGGTCTCCAAGGACCTACTGTCACCTGTCCACACCAAAAAAATATCGGCGATGAAACGTGTGTAAAATGAAATAAATTTAGAAAAAATGGTGTTACCCAGAAAAGGAAGTTTCTCATACTCAATCATAAATAAATTGACATATGATGGGGCCATGTTTGACCCCATCGCTGTGCCCTGTAATTGAAGAAAAAAATGTGTTCTCAAATAAAAAATAATTCTTATGCAAGATGATTTCAATAAGCAACAATAAGAACTCACAAGGCGGACCTTTATAATGGGGATCATCGGTGATGGCTCTCCGAATTGAGTCAATCCCTTCCACATGTTTAATATTAGTGTATAAACTCGTTATATCACAAGTCACTAATATGCAATTGTCCGGTGGATCACCAAACTCATCAAGTCTCTTCAAGAAATCAGTGGTGTCCTTCAACACAGTCAGTGTGGCTGACACCACTGATTGAAGAAAAAAATCAACAAACTGTGAAAGACTTTGACACAATGATCCTCTACTGGAGATGATAGGTCTCCCAGGAGGGTTGATTAATGACTTGTGCACTTTGGGCAAGATATATAACAATGGAGTAACCAGATGGTCTTGAGTTAGGAATTTTATCATGCTATCATCTATCCAGCCATTATTAAAACCAAGGGAGATTGCAGTATCTATTTCTCTCTTATAGCCAAAAGTAGGATCATATTGTAACATTTTGTAGCAAGATTGATCAGCCAATTGTCTATTAACTTCAGTAATACAATCCTGTGTGTTCAAGATTACAATACCGCCCCCCTTATCAGCTGCACGTATGGTGATCAAGGCATTTTTCCTTAAACTGGCAATAGCTTGCCGTTCTGCAGTTGATATGTTAGAATAAGACCTCTTTTGTTTTTTCATGAATGGAATAATGTCTCTTCTAACCAACCTCATGAACGTGTCTATAGAAGGATTGTGGGAGGGTGGGTCAAAACTGCTTTTGCTGGGAAATGGAGAGGCGCTGTAATTCTTGCCCTCCTGTTTACCAAAGAAATCCTTGAGTTTCAGTTGTCAGTGAAATTTGAATAATTCCACCTCACAATCAAAAGCACTTGTCTATATGTTTGTACAAATGACAAACCTTTGGCTAACACATTGTTCTCTATATCAGTTAATGTGTAATCAGAGAGATTATAAATCTTTATTTCCTCCTGCCCTTAATGGCAATCTCTTTGGAGGTTCCTGCTTTTATGTTTTCCCCTCCTACAGCGCCTAGATCTTTTCTGTTTCGGGTACGTGAAGGCACAAAGTCCCTCAAAAAAGCTGATGAATTACCCTGGGTACCAGATTGATCTGAATCAGAGGTGTGTGACTCAATGTCTGTATAAGATTTATCAAACCGCCTCCTACCCATCTGTCTTGGTCGACCTTGTCTCATACCTCCTTGAAAAAAGACCCAGGGGTAAACTCTTAATTCCTTTTAGTCATCCCTTACTTTTTTGTTTTTATTTTTCTTAAAAGTAAGTAAATCTGCTGTAAATGTCGTAATGCTGGATTCTAATTTTGTGAATCATTCTACCGATGTGTCAGTTTTTAACAAATCTAAACCAGTAGCTTCGTAGGCATTGATCTCTTTCTCAAGAGTCAGAATCTCAGTGTTCACTTGCTGAATGACAAGTACCATCAAGTCAAAGCTACACTAGTTAAGAATGAGACACCACTGTTCGCATTAGTCCTTATTGTTCCTACCAATCGTAGGTTGGTTGCTAATCCTGAAACCTCTTGGGATCAATTTTTCTTTGTGTTATTGGGACAGTGTCAGTCCATGCAAATTGAGTTCCACAAGACGTTTTTGCATTTTGAGTAAATCAGAGAAAATTTAACTGGGACTATCAACATCAAAAGTTAGTGAATCTGTGTTTGAAAAAAGAATTTTTGATATGTCCTTATCTAAGAACTTTTTGGTACCGGCCAGGTCACTGGCTTCCAGATCCATTGTGCACCAAAAAATAAATTTAAAAACCAGTATAACGAAACAACAATAATACCTAAAATCAGGTGCTGGTTTCACATACAAATATTCAGAAAAAGATAATCCGAAAAACCACACACTGTTACATGTATAATTCAAAGGGGTGCTGTAATTCCATAATCTCTATATACTCCTGTATGCTCAGCCCAAGAATCGCTTCCCATCTTATGCAGAAATCAGCACACCACCAGTGTAAGTTCATAAAGTGCTTGTATTCCAAAGTTTAAATAGCAACATCCATCAGAAAAGTATGAGGCAATCTGGCAAGGGTTAACATGCTGGCTAGTTCATACATTACATGTCCCTTCCATAGTGTGGAGACTGCACTCCTGATGCCCAACAGCCGTTTCGGTGACAGCACCTTCCTCTGGGGCATTAACCTTACTAGAGACTAAACTGCTATTTATGTGTTGAAGCGCCCGCCAAACTCTTCGTAACAGCCTGCACCTGTGTATAACTTAACTCACCTGCTGTCGGTCTCATCCGCGTCTCGGTCCCGGAAGTTCCTGGCGTGGAACGCATCGGACCAGCGGTGGAACGCATATCCGGTCCCGGCATGCACCTCGAGTGATATCACTTCCGGAAACGATGCTCGGGCCGCGTTCCTGACCAATCAGCAGTGGCACTTCTAGGTATCCATGGAAAATGTAAACAATCTGTCCCATATTCAACTAGGGACCACACAAACTAAACATGGATACACTGCCAATCAACTGTAAACATTCACTGGTGTAAGTAGTTGCATTCGGCCTGACAGGCGCTCATCACATAATAAATTGATTTAGTGCACAACACATCTGATCCAAACCCCTCCCCAAAAAAACAACAACATCTATTAACCAAAAAAAAATTATATACATAAGACCAAAGCATATATATGCATCAATCTGACCATTATAGCTCCAGCTGTCATAACAAGTCAGCGGTGCTATTGCATAAATAAGCAGCCCTCTAAAAGTCTCCTGACCAAATAATCAACTCTCATCCTAAAAAGCAACTGAGATTTAACTCTTCATTAAGTCCGTATGGTACTACTGTATTAAAGTTGTAGATAAATTTACACTCCCGCTGTAACAGGCTCTTATGCCGGTATCCTCCTCATTTCCATGGTTTAATTTGGTCCAGGGGCATGAATATAAAGTACCTTATAGAATGGCCTGCCGTAACATAATGTCTGGCGACTGGTGGTGTGGTTGATTCAAGTTTAAACATGGCTTTTTTAATACTTGAGCGATGCATCGCTATCCTCTCCTTTAATCTTCTGATGGTTTTGCCATTGTATAATAACTTACATGGGCATTGGGCCATACACCACAAATTTACTTTCACATGTCATGTGATGTCACAGAGTATGTTTTATACCAGAGGAAGGGTGTTGAAACACGTCACCAACCATCATGTACTGACAGTTGACACAGCCACTGCATCCATATGCTCCATTCTTGAGTGAAAGCCAATTGGTTTTAGAAACCCGTGGACTAATATCAGACAACGTAACCATGTCCTTCAGATTACGACTTCTCTTATAAGCAAAAAGAGGTTTATTTCCACAGGCATCTCCAATGGCTGGATCTGTTTGAAAAATGTGCCAGTGCCTCTGAATGGATTCTCTGAGCCAGTGGGAGGAAATGGAATGTGTCCTAGCAAATACCAAATGGTCCATTGGAGTTTTAGTGTTGATTCCACTGAGGAGTACTTTCCTATCCAGTGTCAAACATCTCTGAATGGCATCATCAATTTCCATTTTGCTGTAACCACGTTGTATGAAAGTCTCTCCCATTTTTCACAATGCATCTGGTAACAAAGTCCTATCTGATGTAATTCTCACTACACGTACCAGTTGTGATTAGGGAAGTCCCTTTTTTTAATGGATTGGGATGAAAACTATATGCTAACAACATGGAATTCTGGTCTGTGGGCTTTTTATAAATAGAGGTTTAAAATGTATTATTCCTAATATTAATGGAGACATCTAAGAAACCTACATGTAGAGGGCTGCTCGTCTACGTCAATTTGATGGTACTGGTCATGGAATTCAATGAATGCATAAAGGTCTCCAAGGACCTACTGTCTCCTGTCCACACCAAAAAAATATCGTCGATGAAACGTGTGTAAAACGAAATAAATTTAGAAAAAATAGTGTTACCCAGAAAATTAAGTTTCTCATACTCAAACATAAATAAATTGGCATACGATGCGGCCATGTTTGACCCCATCGCTGTGCCCTGTAGTTGATGAAAAAACATGTTCTCTAATAAAAAAATATTCTTATGTAACACACAGGATTATATTACTGAACTTAATAGACAATTGTCTGAATAATCTTGCTATAAAATGTTACAATATGATCCTACTTTTTGCTATTAGAGAGAAATAGATGGTGTAATCTCCCTTGGATTTAATAATGGCTGGATAGATGATAGCACAGTAAAATTCTTAACTCAAGACAATCTGGTTACTCCATTGTTATATATCTTGCACAAAGTGCACAAGTCATTAATCAACCCTCCTGGGAGACCTATCATCTCCAGTAGAGGATCATTGTGTCAAAGTCTTTCACAGTTTGTTGATTTTTTTCTTCAATCAGTGTTGTCAGCCACACTGACTCTGTTGAAGGACACCACTGATTTCTTGAAGAGACTTGATGAGTTTGGTGATCCACAGGATAATTGCATATTAGTGACTTGTGATATAACGAGTTTATACACTAATGTTAAACATGTGGAAGGGATTGACTCTATTCGGAGAGCCATCACCGCATATCCCTATTATAAAGGTCCACCTTGTGAGTTCTTGTTGTTGCTTATTGAAATCATCTTGCATAAGAATTATTTTTTATTTGAGAACATGTTTTTTCTTCAATTACAGGGCACAGCGATGGGGTCAAACATGGCCCCATCGTATGCCAATTTATTTATGTTTGAGTATGAGAAACTTCATTTTCTGGGTAACATTATTTTTTCTAAATTTATTTCGTTTTACACACGTTTCATTGACGATATTTTTTTGGTGTGGACAGGAGACAGTAGGTCCTTGGAGACCTTTATGCATTCACTGAATTCCATGACAAGTACCATCAAATTGACATAAACGAGCTGCCCTCTACATGTAGATTTCTTAGATGTCTCCATTAATATAAGGAATAATAAATTTGATACCTCTATTTATAAAAAGCCCACAGATCAGAATTCCATGTTGTTAGCAGATAGTTTTCATCCCAATCCATTAAAAAAGGGACTTCCCTACTTACAACTGGTACTTGTAGTGAGAATTACATCAGATAGGACTTCGTTACCAGATGCATTGCGAAAAATGGGACAGACTTTCATTCAACGTGGTTACAGCAAAATGGAAATTAATGATGCCTTTTAGAGATGTTTGACACTGGATAGGAAAGTACTCCTCAGTGGAATCAACACTAAAACTCCAATGGACCATTTGGTATTTGCTAGCACATATTCCATTTCCTCCCACTGGCTCAGAGAATCCATTCAGAGGCACTGGCACATTCTTCAAACAGATCCAGCCATTGGAGATACCTGTTGAAATAAACCTCTTTTTGCTTATAAGAGAAGTCGTAATCTGAAGGACATTGTTACATTGTCTGATATTAGTCCACGGGTTTCTAAAACCAATTGGCTTTCACTCAAGAATGGAGCATATGGATGCAGTGGCTGGTTCAACTGTCAATACATGATGGTTGGTGACGTGTTTCAACGCCCTTCCTCTGGTATAAAACATACTCTGAGACATCACATGACATGTGAAAGTAAATTTGTGGTGTATATGATCCAATGCCCATGTAAGTTATTATACATTGGCAAAACCATCAGAAGATTAAAGGAGAGGATAGCGATGCATCGCTCAAGTATTAAAAAAGCCATGTTTAAACTTGAATCAACCACACCACCAGTCCCCAGACATTATGTTACGGCAGGCCATTCTATGAGGGACTTTAAATTCATGCTCCTGGACCAAATCAAACCATGGAAAAGAGGAGGAGACCGGCATAAGAGCCTGTTACAGCGGGGGTGTAAATTTATCTACAACTTTAATACAGTAGTACCATACAGACTTAATGAAGAGTTAAATCTCAGTTGCTTTCTAGGATGAGAGTTGATTATTTGGTCAGGAGACTTTTAGAGGGCTGCTTATTTATGCAATAGCACCGCTGACTTGTTATGACAGCTCGAGCTATAATGGTCAGATTGATGCATATATATGCTTCAATCTTTTGTATATCATTTTTTTTTTTGGTTAATAGATGTTGTTTCTTTGGGGGGGTTTGGATCAGATATGTTGTGCACTAGATCGAGTTATTATGTGATGAGCGCCTGTCAGGCGGCTATTTTTTTGGTGTGGACAGGATGAATTAGCTACCAGAGACTTGCCCTCTAAGTTGGATGAGCTAATATCCCTGTGTACAAAAGTTGATCTACGGTTCAGAGAAAGGGCAACTGAGCGGGGAAGGTCATCTATCCCGAAATCTTCTACTCCTCCTCTACGTCAACCATCTCCACTCAAAGATGAGCCTATGCAAATTGGTCGTTCCCGTCTATCTCCAACTGAACGTCGATGACGTCTTTCTGAATATCTCTGTCTTTATTGTGCAGCTCCATCTCACGTAATCAATGCCTGTCCCAAATGTCCGGGAAACTTCAAGTCCTAGCCTGCCAAGGAGAGGGCCAGCTAGGAGTAATGATCTCCTCTCCATCTCCTCATGATTGTAATCTCCCAGTCTCGCTTCAAATTGCTCAACGTTATAGGAACGTCATTGCCCTCCTAGATTCTGGAGCAGCTGGGAATTTTATAACTGAAGCATATGTTAAACAATGGTCCCTACCCACTGAGAGACTTTCCTCGTCCATATCTTTGACCGCTGTGGATAGTGATTTTTGATGCAGTTGTTTCCTCAAGAACTCTACCAGTTCGTCTGAAAGTAGGAGTTCTTCATTCAGACTTAATTTCCTTCCTAGTAATTCCAAGAGCCACACATCCAGTGGTTTTGGGCCTTCCATGGCTTTGTCTCCATAACCCTTCGATTGACTGGATGACTACCCAAATCCTGGCATGGGGTCCTTCCTGTACTGAGACCTGTTTGTCCAAAGTGCTTCCCGTATGTTCTTCCTCCTCCAAGTCGTCAGATGTTCCACCTCCTCCGTATCAAGATTACACGGACATGTTCAGTAAAGCTTCTGCCGATATCCTTCCTCCTCATAGGGAATGGGACTGTCCAATTGACCTTATCCCGGTGAAGGTTCCACCTCGAGGCCGAACCTATCCGCTGTCTTTACCAGAAACGCATTCTATGGAAGAATATATTAAGGATAATTTGGTGAAGGGCTTCATTCGACCTTCTTCTTCTCCAGCTGGCGCAGGTTTCTTCTTCGTCAAGAAGAAAGACGGTGGCCTGCGGCCATGCATCGACTACAGAGGCTTGAACGACATCACTGTCAAGAACCGATATCCTCTACCTCTGATTACATAACTTTTTGATAGAGTTAGCGGAGCAACCATCTTCACGAAATTAGATTTGAGGGGTGCCTACAACCTCATTCGGATCCGAGAGGGTGACGAGTGGAAAACCGTGTTTAACACCCGTGATGGACATTATGAGTACCTCGTCATGCCTTTCGGATTAAGTAATGCTCCAGCTGTCTTCCAGCATTTCGTGAACGAGATCTTCAGAGACATCTTATATCGTCATGTCGTGGTTTATCTCGATGATATACTCATCTTTGCCAACAATCTGGAGGAACATCGTTTCTGGGTAAAGGAAGTTCTGACCCGTCTCCGTGTCAATCATCTCTATTGCAAATTGGAGAAGTGCGTTTTTGAAGTCAAATCCATTACGTTTCTAGGCTACATTGTGTCCGGTTCTGGACTAGAGATGGATCCTGAGAAACTACAAGCTATTCAGAATTGGCCGATACCTTTAACACTCAAAGGGGTCGAGAGATTTTTAGGATTCGCCAATTATTACAGAAAGTTTATACGAGACTTTTCCACTATTGTGGCGCCTATCACTGCGTTAACTAAGAAGGGTGCTAATCCGTCCAAGTGGTCTGAAGAAGCTATGCAAGCCTTTCATTTATTAAAGCAATGATTCATCTCTGCTCTGGTATTGAAACAGCCCGACATCAACTCGCCTTTCATCCTTGAGGTGGATACCTCTTCCGTTGGAGTAGACGCGGTGCTATCCCAGAGAGCAAAAGATGGTCATTTGCATCCTTGCAGTTTCTTCTCCCGGAAGTTTTCCCCAGCTGAGCGCAACTATGCCATTGGCGATCAGGAGTTGCTGGCAATCAAACTCGCTCTGGAGGAGTGGAGATACCTGCTGGAGGGAGCTTCTCATTCTGTTACCATACTTACCGATCACAAGAATCTTTTGTATTTGAAAGGCGCACAATGTCTCAATCCTCGTCAGGCCAGATGGGCACTTTTCTTTTCTAGGTTTGACTTTAAACTCCAGTTCTGTCCAGGCTCTCAGAATCGCAAGGCCGATGCCCTTTCCCACTCTTGGGAGCAAGAAAATGAGTCGGAGTCTTCTGACAAGCATCCTATTATTAATCCGATGGCATTCTCCATGGTAAGGATGGACTCTACGCCCCCACCAGGGAAAAGTTTTGTGAAATCGGTGCTAAGGAAGAAGCTCATGCATTGGGCACATGCTTCCCGTTTTGCCGGACATACAGGCATTCAGAAAACCCTTGAGTTCATCTCTAGGACTTATTGGTGGCCAACTCTGAAAAAGGACATCATGGAGTTTATTGCTTCTTGCCCAAAGTTTGCCCAGCACAAAGTATCCCTCCAGTCGCCTGCGGGGCAACTGGTTCCATTATCTGTTCCCCGTCGACCGTGGACTCATTTGTCGATGGACTTCATTACAGACCTGCCTATGTGCAAAAAGTTTAATACCATCTGGGTAGTGGTTGACCGGTTCACCAAGATGGCACATTTCATTCCTCTCACCGGTCTTCCATCAGCCTCCAAGTTGGCCCAAGTATTCATTCAGGAGATCTTCCGACTACACGGTCTTCCCAAGGAGATCATCTCTGACAGAGGAGTACAAATCGTAGCCAAATTTTGGCGAAGTTTGTGTCAAGCCCTCCAAGTCAAATTAAAATTTTCTACAGCTTACAATCCTCAGACCAATGGTCAAACTGAGAGGGTGAATCAGGACTTGGAGGCCTTCCTCGGCATTTATGTGTCTTCCTCTCAAGATGACTGGGTTCAACTCCTTCCCTGGGCCGAGTTCAGCCATAACAACCAATATCATTCCTCATCTTCTTCAACACCATTCTTCACCAACTACGGATTCCACCCTAAAGTTCCAGAATTCCAACCGCTTCCAACAACTTCTGTACCAGCAGTTGATATCACTTTGCTCCAGTTTTCAAACAACTGGAAGAATGTTTGAGCGGCTCTGCTCAAAGCATCGTTTAGATACAAGAAGTGTAGGGTAATTCCTGCCCTCAAAGTGGGTGATCGTGTTTGGTTGTCTACAAAGAATTTAAGGTTGAGAGTTCCAAGCAAGAAGTTTGCTCCTCGTTACATCGGTCCTTTTCAAATTGAACAAGTTATCAATCCTGTTGCTTACAAACTCCAGTTACCCCAATTCTTGAAAATTCCTAGGACATTCCATGTTTCCCTTCTGAAACCGCTGATCCTGAATCGATTCCATTCTGCACTACCTTCGGCTCCTAAAGTCCAGACTCAACGGGGAGTTGAGTATGAAGTTGCCAAGATCTTGGATTCCCATTTCCGTTATGGTCAGTTACAATATCTTATTGATTGGAAGGGCTATGGCCCTGAGGAACGCTCTTGGACGAATGCTTCAGATGTCCATGCTCCTACCTTGGTCCAGAATTTCCACTCCAGATTTCCTCAAAAGCCTAAGAAGTGTCCTGGGGCAACTCCAAAAGGGGGGGGGGGGGGGGTGCTGTCACGTTCCGGGTATCTGGACGCCATTATTTACCTTTCAGGTGTCTCCTGAGGCTGGCTCAGCATCCTAGGCCCGGTTCCCAGCGGTGTTGCTAGCATTCATATGTCACGTCTCATCTCTGCTAATCCGTGATTGTTGTCCTTCCAGTGCCCGGGCGACTGGCATGGCGTCACCTACCAGCGGGGCCTCGGGCATCATCTTTGTATTCTCACTGCATTACAGGTTATGTGTCACTCCTCATCTACTGCGACCGTCCGCGCTGGAGGTCTGAGACGCAAGTCGGCGTTCTCTGTGTTTACCGCCGCCATTACAGAGGAATCTCCATGTGGTGTTACAAACAAGGATTCCCTCCACTGTCCGGTATGGGTGCAGCCATCTTAGTTCCAGTCACATGATCCTGTTCTCCAATCCATAGCTCCGCTGAAGTCTGCCTAATTGCTCATCCAATCCCTGCATACCTAAGGGTATAAAGGTATGGAGCCCTGAACCAGGAAATCGTCAGTGCTTTGGTTGTCAAACCTTGTTTCCAGTCTCTCTATGCTGTGGTTGTTTCCATTCCAGGTTTCCAGCTCCTGTTTCCAGATTCCACTAAGAGACCCGCACCAGCCTACCACCCTGCGGTGCAGCCTGACTCTACAGTCTCCTGTGTTTGCTCCAGTCTCCGGCTACAGTCTCATCTGCTTCCAGCGGTCAACTTCCAGCAGTGATCAGCTATCTTAAAGAGCCGGTGCTTTTCCAACTATTACCTGCATATCATCAGTTACCTGCATACCATCAGTTACCTGCAAACCATCGGTACCTGCAAATCATTAGTTTCTACATCTTCGCTCCCTAGCTTCATTTCACTATCTGGCTGGTTCCATCCAGCATCTACTCCATGTCTTAACACCTGGCTGGTTCCATCCAGCGTCCTCAGGAGCTATCTCAACTACAGTGCTACCAGCTTCCAGTACAACACCTGCTGGTGTGTTCCTCGGTTATACCTCATACTACGGATGGGTCTGGTAAGGACATTCTACCTCTGGGACATTAAGAACTGTACCTACTGCTACCAGTACTCTGTGGCCGTTGCCAACCCATAGTTCTCCAGGAACTGTTTTTACTTAATCTGCTGTATACTCTTCGTTGACTTATTACTGCTGTGATTACATGGAGTTCTGTTAATAAATACTTATTGACTTTTAAAGACTGGTTGTCGTGGTCACGCCTTTGGGCAACCTTTCTACATCCTACTCGTATGTCCAGGGGTCTGATAAAACCTCAGAAGTTTAGCTTCACCCCAGCCCCTACAACTGAGGCTTCCTCCTGTCAGCTCAGGCCCTCAGTTGTGACAGGGGGTTTGGATCAGATGTGTTGTGCACTAGATCAATTTTATTATGTGATGAGCGCCTGTCAGGCCGAATGCAACTACTTACACCAGTGAAGGTTTACAGTTGATTGGCAGTGGATCCATGTTTAGTTTGTGCGGTCCCTAGTTTAACATGGGACAGATTGTTTACATTTTCCATGGATACCTAGAAGTGCCATTGCTGATAGGTCGGGAATGCGTCCCGAGCATTGTTTCCGGAAGTGATATCACTCGAGGTGCATGCCGGCACCGGATATGCATTCCACCGCGGGTCCGATGCATTCCACGCCAGGAACTTCCGGGACCGAGACGGGGATGAGACCGACAGCAGCTGAGTTAAGTTATACACAGGTGCAGGCTGTTACGGAGACTTTGGCGGGCGCTTCAACACATAAATAGCAGTTCAGTCTCTAGTAAAGTAAATGCCCCAGAAGAAGGTGCTGTCACCGAAATGGCCGGTGCGAGCTCTGATTGGCTCACGGATCGGCGCTGAATTAAACTGTGAGACACCCGCCGGAGACTGAGGGGAAGGAGAGGCACAGGCTGCGCTCTCCTTCCCTCACACAGGACGGCAGCGGCCAGCGGCAGCGGTAAGCAGGGAAGGGGGGGGGGGGGGCTGTTATACCTGGCACTGGGGGATATCTGGCACTGGGGGGGCATTTCTATCTGGCACTGGGGGGATATCTGGCACTGGGGGGGCATTTTTATCTGGCACTGGGGGATATCTGGCACTGGGGGGCATATATACCTGGCACTGGGGGATATCTGGCACTGGGGGGCATATATACCTGGCACTGGGGGATATCTGGCACTGGGGGGGCATTTCTATCTGGCACTGGGGGATATCTGGCACTGGGGGGCATATATATACCTGGCACTGGGGGATATCTGGCACTGGGGGGGGCATTTCTATCTGGCACTGGGGGATATCTGGCACTGGGGGGGCATTTCTATCTGGCACTGGGGGGCATATATACCTGGCACTGGGGGATATCTGGCACTGGGGGGCATATATACCTGGCACTGGGGGATATCTGGCACAGGGGGGCATGTATACCTGGCACTGGGGGATATCTGGCACTGGGGGGGCATGTATACCTGGCACTGGGGGATATCTGGCACTGTAGGGGCATTTCTGTATCTGGCACGGGGGGCAATGTATATCTGACACAGTGGGAGCATTTGTGTATCTGGCACTGTGGGGCAATGTGTATCTGGCACTGTGGGGCAATGTATATCTGGCACTGTGGGGCAACGTGTATCTGACACTGCAAGGCAATGTATATCTGGCACTCTGGGGACATTTCTGTATCTGGCACTGTGGGGCAATGTGTATCTGGCACTGTGGGGCAATGTGTATCTGGCACTGTGGGGCAATGTGTATCTGGCACTGTGGGGCAATGTGTATCTGGCACTGTTAGTCAATGTGTATCTGGCACTGTTAGTCAATGTGTATCTGGCACTGTGGGGCAATGTATATCTGGCACTGTGGGGCAACGTGTATCTGACACTGCGAGGCAATGTATATCTGGCACTCTGGGGGCATTTCTGTATCTGGCACTCTGGGGGCATTTCTGTATCTGGCACTGTGGGGCAATGTGTATCTGGCACTGTGGGGCAATGTGTATCTGGCACTGTGGGGCAATGTGTATCTGGCACTGTGGGGCAATGTGTATCTGGCACTGTGGGGCAACGTGTATCTGACACTGCGAGGCAATGTATATCTGGCACTCTGGGGGCATTTCTGTATCTGGCACTGTGGGGCAATGTGTATCTGGCACTGTTAGTCAATGTGTATCTGGCACTGTGGGGCAATGTGTATCTGGCACTGTGGGGCAATGTGTATCTGGCACTGTGGGGCAATGTGTATCTGGCACTGTGGGGCAATGTGTATCTGGCACTGTTAGTCAATGTGTATCTGGCACTGTGGGGCAATGTATATCTGGCACTGTGGGGCAACGTGTATCTGGCACTATTGGGGTCATACGTGTATCTGCCCCTCCCCCATATGTGTATCACGCCCCCATTTTAATTGGCCACGCCCCATGTGGCATTTGGCCACACCCATTTTTTTGCACGCGCGCCTTCGGCGCGCGCACACAGTACCCGTAAGACATTTTTTCTACTTGCACCACTGACAGCACCCCACTGAATTATACATGTAACAGTGTGCAGTTTTTCGGGATTATCTTTTTCTATATATATATGTTGCAAAGCAGATTACTGAGGCCATAACAACTATGCTGGTATTAGACATGCTTCCGGTATCCACCATTAGTGCAGTGGGACTGCATTGCCAACCCTAGATGGGCCAGGTGTTTGTGCTGCACACTTGTGTTGCTTAGCTTAGTCATACAGCTACCTCATTGCCCTTTTTTTACTTCTACACATGATGTGCTGTTTGGGGCCTGCTTTTTTAAGTGCCATCCTGTCTGCAACTGCAGTGCCACTCCTAGATGTTCCAGGTGTTTGCGCCACACACTTGTTTCGCTTAACTTAGTCATACAGCCACCTCTTGTGCAACCTTTTGGCCTAAAAACAATATTGTGAGTTGTGAGGTGTTCAGAGTAGACTGGAAATGAGTGGAAATGAATGTTATTGAGGTTAATAATACCGTAGGATCAAAATCACCCCCAAATTCTGTGATTTTAGCTGTTTTTATGTTTTTTTCAAAAATCATTCAGATCCAAATCCAAAACCAAAACACGAAAGGGTGGTTTTGGCAAAACCAATCCAAAACTAAAACACGAGCAGGGAATTAGAACCAAAACACGAAAAGTGCCTGCCGCACATCTCTAAATTAGATGTCTATAGTGCTGAAACTTTACATTATGGCCAAACATGTAGTTCTATTTATTTTTTTATTATTTTCATTTAGAATTAAGAAGCTTTTATTCTGTACATTGAAGTTCAAGTCTTTAAGTTCATCTTGTTCCTTGAAATGTTCTTGCCTGTAGCTGAATTTAGTTTGACTAATTATCTTTATTTGCTACGTTTGTTATTTCTGCACTGTAATTAGCTGTGGCACACTACAATATTTCCAAGTGCCTGTCATTGCGTGATAGGATATTCACAATAAATTCTGAGTAAAATAGATGTAAACAAATCATATTTTGCATTCTAAAAGTTACACCACCCTTACATAAGGAACACGGCCAAGTCATAAGTTAAAACTTGTAAGCTGTAGAATTGAAAGGTGTCTGAATGATGCAACTAGTTATTATCTTTCATATTGAACTATGCACACTAGAGATGAGCGGGTTCGGTTCTCAGAGAACCGAACTCTACCGGGCTTCACGTCACGAGCCCGGATCCGAGTCAGGCTCGGGTTTTCCCGCCTGACTAGGAAACCAGAACGAGGCAAAACGTCATTATCCCGTTGTCAGATTCTCGCGGGGTTTGGATTCCATATAAACAGCTGTTCGTCGGCGTCATTTTCACTCCGGCATTGGAGAGTGTAGAGAGAGGATGTGTCTCCGTCCTCAGTGTCAGTGTCTTGTGCTGCATCTGTACAGTCACAGTGGTTGTATCCTCTGCTGCCATATGTCCAGTGCTGCTGTATAAGTCCAGTCCATTGCAGTGGTGCTGTGTTATCCTGCATCAGTCCAGTGGTGGTGTCCCTGTGCTGCTGTATATGTCCAGTGGTACTGCCGTATATATGTCCAGTGATACTGCCATATATGTCCAGTGATAATGCTGTATATATCCATTGATACTGCCGTATATGTCCAGCTGTACTGCCGTATAAATCCAGTGATCCTGCCGTATAAGTCCAGTGATCCTGCCGTATAATTACAGTGGTACTGGTGTATATGTCCAGTCCAGTGATACTGCCATATATGTCCATTGATACTGCCGTATATGTCCAGCGGTACTGCCGTATATGTCCATTGATACTCCCGTATATGTCCAGCGGTACTGCCATATAAATTCAGGGATCCTGCCGTATAAGTCCAGTGATCCTGCCATATTATTCCAGCGGTATTGGTTTATAATTCCAATGATCCTGCTGTATAATTCCAGTGATCCTGCCGTATAACTCCAGTGATCCTGCCGTATAATTCCAGTGATCCTGCCGTATAATTCCAGTGATCCTGCCGTATAATTCCAGTGATCCTGCCGTATAATTACAGTGATACTCTCGTATATGTCCATTGATACTGCCGTATATGTCCAGCAGTACTGCCGTATATGTCCATTGATACTGCCGTATATCTCCATTGATACTGCCGTATATGTCCAGCAGTACTGCCATATATGTCCATTGATACTGCCATATATGTCCAGCGGTAGTGCTGTATAAATCCAGTGATCCTGCCATATACTTACAGTGGTACTGGCAGTGACATGTGGTGGGGTGAGGCAGGTGAAGCAGAACCTTTCCTGTCATACTTACGTTTAGTTCACCGCACGACTCTGGGTACTGGCGTATAAGGAGGGAAAAGGGCCCTAATTTGCACACCTTAATTAGGTAGTGAGGTGCTACTCTGCTTGAGACTTAGTAAAGTGTACAGAGGGAAAAGGTAGCAGGTGCACTATCTCACACTAGCTCAACCTGCAGTAACCAGAGGCACTTAGCATATTCCTGGCCAGGGCTATGAGCTTACCCACCGCATCAAGGTAGCCTCTCATTGGGTAAGTCCCTAACACTAACTATAGGGGTTCAGGTCGGGGGGCAAATTAGGGCCCTTTTCCCTGTGCCTGCCGTGGCTGGGTGTCCCTGGGGCATCGCAATTTAACACTATTTCATCACTCCATGGCCCTTATAGTTTGTTTTATATATATGTAACACCTTCACATAATTTTCCTTTACTCCTCACATTATTCACACATGCAGCAACAGCTGCTCCTACCTCTTTAACCCTATATTTTTATCACTCATGCGATGCCCTGGGGTTGTCTGGCTGGGTGGCTCTGGGGTGTCCTGCCCCCCGGACCTGAACCCCTATAGTTAGTGTTAGGGACTTACCCAATGAGAGGCTACCTTGATGCGGTGGGTGAGCTCATAGCCCTGGCCAGGAATATGCTAAGTGCCTCTAGTTACTACAGGTTGAACTAGTGTGAGATAGTGCACCTGCTACCTTTTCCCTCTGTACACTTTACTAAGTCTCAAGCAGAGTAGCACCCCACTACCTAATTAAGGTGTGCAAATTAGGGCCCTTTTCCCTCTGTAACTGATGTATTGATACATTTTTGAAGGTAGGAGACACCTTCGCCCTAATTTAGCACCCTGCCCGACCCACCCCTCTAATTTTAAATAGTCCAACACTCTAGCCTTTACATTTGGAATGAGCACACTGAGGTAAGACTTAGAGATGAGCGCCTGAAATTTTTCGGGTTTTGTGTTTTGGTTTTGGGTTCGGTTCCGCGGCCGTGTTTTGGGTTCGAACGCGTTTTGGCAAAACCTCACCGAATTATTTTTGTCGGATTCGGGTGTGTTTTGGATTCGGGTGTTTTTTTCCAAAAACACTAAAAAACAGCTTAAATCATAGAATTTGGGGGTCATTTTGATCCCAAAGTATTATTAACCTCAAAAACCATAATTTACACTCATTTTCAGTCTATTCTGAATACCTCACAATATTATTTTTAGTCCTAAAATTTGCACCGAGGTCGCTGTGTGAGTAAGATAAGCGACCCTAGTGGCCGACACAAACACCGGGCCCATCTAGGAGTGGCACTGCAGTGTCACGCAGGATGTCCCTTCCAAAAAACCCTCCCCAAACAGCACATGACGCAAAGAAAAAAAGAGGCGCAATGAGGTAGCTGTGTGAGTAAGATTAGCGACCCTAGTGGCCGACACAAACACCGGGCCCATCTAGGAGTGGCACTGCAGTGTCACGCAGGATGGCCCTTCCAAAAAACCCTCCCCAAACAGCACATGACGCAAAGAAAAAAAGAGGCGCAATGAGGTAGCTGTGTGAGTAAGATTAGCGACCCTAGTGGCCGACACAAACACCGGGCCCATCTAGGAGTGGCACTGCAGTGTCACGCAGGATGGCCCTTCCAAAAAACCCTCCCCAAACAGCACATGACGCAAAGAAAAAAAGAGGCGCAATGAGGTAGCTGACTGTGTGAGTAAGATTAGCGACCCTAGTGGCCGACACAAACACCGGGCCCATCTAGGAGTGGCACTGCAGTGTCACGCAGGATGTCCCTTCCAAAAAACCCTCCCCAAACAGCACATGACGCAAAGAAAAAAAGAGGCGCAATGAGGTAGCTGTGTGAGTAAGATTAGCGACCCTAGTGGCCGACACAAACACCGGGCCCATCTAGGAGTGGCACTGCAGTGTCACGCAGGATGTCCCTTCCAAAAAACCCTCCCCAATCAGCACATGATGCAAAGAAAAAGAAAAGAAAAAAGAGGTGCAAGATGGAATTATCCTTGGGCCCTCCCACCCACCCTTATGTTGTATAAACAAAACAGGACATGCACACTTTAACCAACCCATCATTTCAGTGACAGGGTCTGCCACACGACTGTGACTGATATGACGGGTTGGTTTGGACCCCCCCCAAAAAAGAAGCAATTAATCTCTCCTTGCACAAACTGGCTCTACAGAGGCAAGATGTCCACCTCATCTTCACCCTCCGATATATCACCGTGTACATCCCCCTCCTCACAGATTATCAATTCGTCCCCACTGGAATCCACCATCTCAGCTCCCTGTGTACTTTGTGGAGGCAATTGCTGCTGGTCAATGTCTCCGCGGAGGAATTGATTATAATTCATTTTAATGAACATCATCTTCTCCACATTTTCTGGATGTAACCTCGTACGCCGATTGCTGACAAGGTGAGCGGCGGCACTAAACACTCTTTCGGAGTACACACTTGTGGGAGGGCAACTTAGGTAGAATAAAGCCAGTTTGTGCAAGGGCCTCCAAATTGCCTCTTTTTCCTGCCAGTATAAGTACGGACTGTGTGACGTGCCTACTTGGATGCGGTCACTCATATAATCCTCCACCATTCTATCAATGTTGAGAGAATCATATGCAGTGACAGTAGACGACATGTCCGTAATCGTTGGCAGGTCCTTCAGTCCGGACCAGATGTCAGCATCAGCAGTCGCTCCAGACTGCCCTGCATCACCGCCAGCGGGTGGGCTCGGAATTCTGAGCCTTTTCCTCGCACCCCCAGTTGCGGGAGAATGTGAAGGAGGAGATGTTGACAGGTCGCGTTCCGCTTGACTTGACAATTTTGTCACCAGCAGGTCTTTCAACCCCAGCAGACCTGTGTCTGCCGGAAAGAGAGATCCAAGGTAGGCTTTAAATCTAGGATCGAGCACGGTGGCCAAAATGTAGTGCTCTGATTTCAACAGATTGACCACCCGTGAATCCTTGTTAAGCGAATTAAGGGCTGCATCCACAAGTCCCACATGCCTAGCGGAATCGCTCCGTGTTAGCTCCTTCTTCAATGCCTCCAGCTTCTTCTGCAAAAGCCTGATGAGGGGAATGACATGACTCAGGCTGGCAGTGTCTGAACTGACTTCACGTGTGGCAAGTTCAAAGGGCATCAGAACCTTGCACAACGTTGAAATCATTCTCCACTGCACTTGAGACAGGTGCATTCCATCTCCTATATCGTGCTCAATTGTATAGGCTTGAATGGCCTTTTGCTGCTCCTCCAACCTCTGAAGCATATAGAGGGTTGAATTCCACCTCGTTACCACTTCTTGCTTCAGATGATGGCAGGGCAGGTTCAGTAGTTTTTGGTGGTGCTCCAGTCTTCTGTACGTGGTGCCTGTACGCCGAAAGTGTCCCGCAATTTTTCTGGCCACCGACAGCATCTCTTGCACGCCCCTGTCGTTTTTTAAAAAATTCTGCACCACCAAATTCAAGGTATGTGCAAAACATGGGACGTGCTGGAATTTGCCCATATTTAATGCACACACAATATTGCTGGCGTTGTCCGATGCCACAAATCCACAGGAGAGTCCAATTGGGGTAAGCCATTCCGCGATGATCTTCCTCAGTTGCCGTAAGAGGTTTTCAGCTGTGTGCGTATTCTGGAAAGCGGTGATACAAAGCGTAGCCTGCCTAGGAAAGAGTTGGCGTTTGCGAGATGCTGCTACTGGTGCCGCCGCTGCTGTTCTTGCGGCGGGAGTCCATACATCTACCCAGTGGGCTGTCACAGTCATATAGTCCTGACCCTGCCCTGCTCCACTTGTCCACATGTCCGTAGTTAAGTGGACATTGGGTACAACTGCATTTTTTAGGACACTGGTGAGTCTTTTTCTGACGTCCGTGTACATTCTCGGTATCGCCTGCCTAGAGAAGTGGAACCTAGATGGTATTTGGTAACGGGGGCACACTGCCTCAATAAATTGTCTAGTTCCCTGTGAACTAACGGCGGATACCGGACGCACGTCTAACACCAACATAGTTGTCAAGGACTCAGTTATCCGCTTTGCAGTAGGATGACTGCTGTGATATTTCATCTTCCTCGCAAAGGACTGTTGAACAGTCAATTGCTTACTGGAAGTAGTACAAGTGGGCTTACGACTTCCCCTCTGGGATGACCATCGACTCCCAGCGGCAACAACAGCAGCGCCAGCAGCAGTAGGCGTTACACGCAAGGATGCATCGGAGGAATCCCAGGCAGGAGAGGACTCGTCAGACTTGCCAGTGACATGGCCTGCAGGACTATTGGCATTCCTGGGGAAGGAGGAAATTGACACTGAGGGAGTTGGTGGGGTGGTTTGCGTGAGCTTGGTTACAAGAGGAAGGGATTTACTGGTCAGTGGACTGCTTCCGCTGTCACCCAAAGTTTTTGAACTTGTCACTGACTTATTATGAATGCGCTGCAGGTGACGTATAAGGGAGGATGTTCCGAGGTGGTTAACGTCCTTACCCCTACTTATTACAGCTTGACAAAGGGAACACACGGCTTGACACCTGTTGTCCGCATTTCTGGTGAAATACCTCCACACCGAAGAGCTGATTTTTTTGGTATTTTCACCTGGCATGTCAACGGCCATATTCCTCCCACGGACAACAGGTGTCTCCCCGGGTGCCTGACTTAAACAAACCACCTCACCATCAGAATCCTTCTGGTCAATTTCCTCCCCAGCGCCAGCAACACCCATATCCTCCTCATCCTGGTGTACTTCAACACTGACATCTTCAATCTGACTATCAGGAACTGGACTGCGGGTGCTCCTTCCAGCACTTGCAGGGGGCATGCAAATAGTGGAAGGCGCATGCTCTTCACGTCCAGTGTTGGGAAGGTCAGGCATCGCAACCGACACAATTGGACTCTCCTTGTGGATTTGGGATTTCAAAGAACGCACAGTTCTTTGCGGTGCTTTTGCCAGCTTGAGTCTTTTCAGTTTTCTAGCGAGAGGCTGAGTGCTTCCATCCTCAAGTGAAGCTGAACCACTAGCCATGAACATAGGCCAGGGCCTCAGCCGTTCCTTGCCACTCCGTGTGGTAAATGGCATATTGGCAAGTTTACGCTTCTCCTCCGACAATTTTATTTTAGGTTTTGGAGTCCTTTTTTTTCTGATATTTGGTGTTTTGGATTTGACATGCTCTGTACTATGACATTGGGCATCGGCCTTGGCAGACGACGTTGCTGGCATTTCATCGTCTCGGCCATGACTAGTGGCAGCAGCTTCAGCACGAGGTGGAAGTGGATCTTGATCTTTCCCTAATTTTGGAACCTCAACTTTTTTGTTCTCCATATTTTATAGGCAGAACTAAAAGGCACCTCAGGTAAACAATGGAGATGGATGGATTGGATACTAGTATACAATTATGGACGGACTGCCACGGTTAGGTGGTATAAAAAAACCACGGTTAGGTGGTATATATTGTAATACAATTATGGATGGACGGACTGCCTGCCGAGTGCCGACACAGAGGTAGCCACAGCCGTGAACTACCGCACTGTACACTGGTTGATAAAGAGATAGTAGTATACTCGTAACAACTAGTATGACTGACTATGACGGTATAAAGAATGAAAAAAAAACCACGGTTAGGTGGTATATATTGTAATACAATTATGGATGGACGGACTGCCTGCCGAGTTCCGACACAGAGGTAGCCACAGCCGTGAACTACCGCACTGTACACTGGTTGATAAAGAGATAGTAGTATACTCGTAACAACTAGTATGACTGACTATGATGGTATAAAGAATGAAAAAAAACCCACGGTTAGGTGGTATATATTATAATACAATTATGGATGGACGGACTGCCTGCCGACTGCCGACACAGAGGTAGCCACAGCCGTGAACTACCGCACTGTACACTGGTTGATAAAGAGATAGTAGTATACTCGTAACAACTAGTATGACACTATGACGGTATAAAGAATGAAAAAAAAACCACGGTTAGGTGGTATATATTATAATAATACAATTATGGATGGACGGACTGCCTGCCGAGTTCCGACACAGAGGTAGCCACAGCCGTGAACTACCGCACTGTACACTGGTTGATAAAGAGATAGTAGTATACTCGTAACAACTAGTATGACTGACTATGACGGTATAAAGAATGAAAAAAAAACCACGGTTAGGTGGTATATATTGTAATACAATTATGGATGGACGGACTGCCTGCCGAGTTCCGACACAGAGGTAGCCACAGCCGTGAACTACCGCACTGTACACTGGTTGATAAAGAGATAGTAGTATACTCGTAACAACTAGTATGACTGACTATGACGGTATAAAGAATGAAAAAAAAACCACGGTTAGGTGGTATATATTGTAATACAATTATGGATGGACGGACTGCCTGCCGAGTTCCGACACAGAGGTAGCCACAGCCGTGAACTACCGCACTGTACACTGGTTGATAAAGAGATAGTAGTATACTCGTAACAACTAGTATGACTGACTATGACGGTATAAAGAATGAAAAAAAAACCACGGTTAGGTGGTATATATTATAATACAATTATGGATGGACGGACTGCCTGCCGAGTGCCGACACAGAGGTAGCCACAGCCGTGAACTACCGCACTGTACACTGGTTGATAAAGAGATAGTAGTATACTCGTAACAACTAGTATGACTGACTATGACGGTATAAAGAATGAAAAAAAAACCACGGTTAGGTGGTATATATTATAATACAATTATGGATGGACGGACTGCCTGCCGAGTGCCGACACAGAGGTAGCCACAGCCGTGAACTACCGCACTGTACACTGGTTGATAAAGAGATAGTAGTATACTCGTAACAACTAGTATGACTGACTATGACGGTATAAAGAATGAAAAAAAAACCACGGTTAGGTGGTATATATTATAATACAATTATGGATGGACGGACTGCCTGCCGACACAGAGGTAGCCACAGCCGTGAACTACCGCACTGTACACTGGTTGATAAAGAGATAGTAGTATACTCGTAACAACTAGTATGACACTATGACGGTATAAAGAATGAAAAAAAAACCACGGTTAGGTGGTATATATTATAATACAATTATGGATGGACGGACTGCCTGCCGACTGCCGACACAGAGGTAGCCACAGCCGTGAACTACCGCACTGTACACTGGTTGATAAAGAGATAGTAGTATACTCGTAACAACTAGTATGACACTATGACGGTATAAAGAATGAAAAAAAAACCACGGTTAGGTGGTATATATTATAATAATACAATTATGGATGGACGGACTGCCTGCCGACTGCCGACACAGAGGTAGCCACAGCCGTGAACTACCGCACTGTACACTGGTTGATAAAGAGATAGTAGTATACTCGTAACAACTAGTATGACTATGACGACGGTATAAAGAAAGAAAAAAAAATACCACGGTTAGGTGGTATATAATTATACAATTATGGATGGACGGACTGCCTGCCGAGTGCCGACTGCCGACACAGAGGTAGCCACAGCCGTGAACTACCGCACTGTACTGTGTCTGCTGCTAATATAGACTGGTTGATAAAGAGATAGTATACAACAATATACTACTATACTGGTGGTCAGGCACTGGTCACCACTAGTCACACTGGCAGTGGCACTCCTGCAGCAAAAGTGTGCACTGTTTAATTTTAAATTAATATAATATTATGTACTCCTGGCTCCTGCTATAACAACCTGCAGTGCTCCCCAGTCTCCCCCACAATTATTATAAGCTTTTATACATTGATGTGCAGCACACTGGGCAGAGCTGAGTGCACACAGACTGAGTCACACTGTGTGACTGCTGTGTATCGTTTTTTTCAGGCAGAGAACGGATATAGCAGAGAACGGATATATTAAATAAAAGTTAACTTAACAACAACTGCACTGGTCACTGTGGTAAACTCTGTCTGCACAATCTCTCTCTCTCTCTCTCTCTTCTAATCTATTCTAATGGAGAGGACGCCAGCCACGTCCTCTCCCTATCAATCTCAATGCACGTGTGAAAATGGCGGCGACGCGCGGCTCCTTATATAGAATCCGAGTCTCGCGAGAATCCGACAGCGTCATGATGACGTTCGGGCGCGCTCGGGTTAACCGAGCAAGGCGGGAAGATCCGAGTCGCTCGGACCCGTGAAAAAAAAAGTGAAGTTCGTGCGGGTTCGGATTCAAAGAAACCGAACCCGCTCATCTCTAGTAAGACTCCTACATTTTGTTTAATATGGCAGTCCATAATGGGGGGAATTCTCTGGGGTGCGGGGCTCCCTGTGCCTGCCGTGGCTGGGTGTCCCTGGGGCATCGCAATTTAACACTATTTCATCACTCCATGGCCCTTATAGTTTGTTTTATATATATGTAACACCTTCACATAATTTTCTTTTACTCCTCACATTATTCACACATGCAGCAACAGCTGCTCCTACCTCTTTAACCCTATATTTTTATCACTCCTGCGATGCCCTGGGGTTGTCTGGCTGGGTGGCTCTGGGGTGTCCTGCCCCCCGGACCTGAACCCCTATAGTTAGTGTTAGGGACTTACCCAATGAGAGGCTACCTTGATGCGGTGGGTAAGCTCATAGCCATGGCCAGGAATATGCTAAGTGCCTCTGGTTACTACAGGTTGAGCTAGTGTGAGATAGTGCACCTGCTACCTTTTCCCTCTGTACTGGCGTATAAGTCCAGTCCAGTGATTCTGCCATATATGTCCATTGATAATGCTGTATATGTCCAGTGGTACTGCCGTATATGTCCACTGATACTGTCATATATGTCCAGCGGTACTGCCGTATATGTCCAGCGGTACTGCAGTATAAATCCAGTGATCCCGCCGTATAATTACAATGGTACCGGTGTATAATAACAGTGATCCTGCCTTATAATTCTAGTGATCCTGCCGTATAATTCCAGTGATCCTGCCGTATAATTCCAGTGATACTGCTGTATATATCCATTGATACTGCCGTATATGTCCAGCGTTACTGCCGCATATGTCCATTGATACTGCCACATATGTCCAGCGGTACAGCCGTATAAATCCAGTGATCCTGCCATATAAATCCAGTGATCCTGCCATATAATTCCAGTGGTACTGGTGTATAACTCCACTGATCCTGCCGTATAAGTCCAGTGAGCCTGCCATATATGTCCATTGATTAAGCTGTATATGTCCAGTGGTACTGCCGTATAAATCCAATGATCTTGCCGTGTAATTCCAGTGATCCTGCCGTATAATTCCAGTGGTACTGGCGTATAAGTCCAGTGATCCTGCCGTAAATTACAGTGGTACTGGCGTATAAGTCCAGTCCAGTGATACTGCCATATATGTCCAGTGATACTGCTGTATAATTACAGTGGTACTGGCGTATAAGTCCAGTGAACCTGCCGTATAATTACAGTGGTACTGGCGTATAAGTCCAGTCCAGTGATACTGCCATATATGTCCAGTGACACTGCCGTATATGTCTATTGATACTGCTGTATATGTCCAGCGGTACTGCCATATATGTCCAGCGATTCTGCCATATAACTCCAGTGATCCTGCCGTACAAATCCAGTGATCCTGCCATATAATTCCAGTGATCCTGCCGTATAATTACAGTGGTACTGGCGTATAATTCCAGTGATCCTGATGTATAATTACAGTGGTACTGGCATATAAGTCCAGTACAGTGATACTGCCGTATATGTCCAGCGGTACTGCCGTATATGTCCAGTGATACTGCCATATATATATATATATATATATATATATATATACCCTGTTGCAAAGCGGATTACTGAGGCCATAACAACTATGCTGGTGTTAGACGTGCATCCAGTAGCCGCCATTAGTGCAGTGGGACTGCAGTGCCAACCGTAGATGGGCCAGGTGTTTGTGCCGCACACTTGTGTTGCTTAGCTTAGTCATACAGCCACCTCATTGCCCTTTTTTACTTCTTTGCATGATGTGCTGTTTGGGTACTATTTTTTTTAAAGTGCCTTCCTGTCTGACACTGCAGTGCCACTCCTAGATGGGCCAGGTGTTTGTGTCGCACACTTGTGTTGCTTAGCTTAGTCATACAGCTACCTCATTGCCCTTTTTTACTTCTTTGCATGATGTGCTGTTTGGGTACTATTTTTTTTTAAAGTGCCTTCCTGTCTGACACTGCAATGCCACTCCTAGATGGGCCAATTGTTTGTGTCGCTTAGCTTAGTCATATAGCTACCTCATTGCACCTTGTTTACATCTTTGCATGATGTGCTATTTGTGGCCTTTTTTTATATCTGCCATCCTGTCTGCTACTGCATTGCCACTCCTAGATGGGCCAGGTGTTTGTGCCGTACACTTTTGTCGCTTAGCTTAGTCATAAAGCTACCTAATTGCACCTCTTTTTCTTCTTCGCATGATGTGCTGTTTGGGGCCTACTTTTTTTAAGCGCCATCCTGCCTGCAAATGCAGTGCCACTCCTAGATGGGCCAGGTGTTTGTGTCGCACACTAGTGTCGCTTAGCTTAATCATACAGACACCTCGGTGCAACCTTTTGGCCTAAGAACAATATTGTGAGGAGTGTTGTGTTCAGAATGGACTGGAAATGAGTGGAAATTAATTTTATTGAGGTTAATAACACTGTATGATCAAAATTACCCCCAAATTCTCTGATTTTAGCTGTTTTATGTTTTTTTCAAAAATCATCCAGATCCAAAACCAAAACACGAAAAAGGTGGTTTTGGCAAAACCAATCCAAAACCAAAACACGAGTGGGGAATTGGAACCAAAACCAAAACACAAAACACGAAAAGTGCCCGCCGCACACACCCTTGTACCCACATGCAAATACTCATATACAACTCAGTGTGCTGCTTATTTATGCTGGAGCATGGTTTGGAAGCATATGCCTTTTTTAATGTTATTATTTGTTTAACCCCTTTGGATATGACAGTGGTGTAGCCAACTTTTGACATGAAGAGGGGGAGCGAATGTGATAAAATAGGTTCCCCAGGTGTTTCCCTTGTGCTCCTTATAATGCCCATTAGGCCCCTCCAAATGTCCCTAATATGGTCCTACTATGCCACCAGACCTCTATGTTAGTACATTTGGTAGTCCAGGAACTCATTTTTTCAGTAACAATAAAATAAATACTGTAAATGTATCACAATACTAAACATAAACTCATCTGCATTGGGTACTCTTAATAGTGATAAGCTTTTTAATCCCCTTGATATTGCAAATGCCTTTGCAGACTATTACACTAAATTATTATAATATTTGTAAAGATACCGGGGACAATCAATGTATAGAAGAATCTACCTCTGGATTCCTTAAAGATTAAAATTTACCTTGTATAGCTCCAGAATACTTACTATTCCTTAATGTTCCTGGTCTGAACAGGAATTCAAAAAAGCCAGTAAGTCTATGCAAGTGGGAAACGCTCCAGTTCCAGATGGATTCACAAATTATTTTTGTAAATATTGTTTTGATTCTATTGCACCTACACTGACTCTGTTATTTAATAGTGTTTCTTCTCGTTCTTCCTTCCCTAGGGAAATGTTGGAACCTCAAATTATTACACTTCCTAAACCAGGAAAAAATGTAAATGAGTGCAAAAATTATAGACCAATAGCTTTGCTCAATACCAAAATTAAAATGTACGCAAAACTAATTTATAAAGATTGTCCCCTCTTATTCCCTAACTGATCTATCAGGACCAAATAGGGTTTGTAAGAGGAAGACGAGCCGCAGATAATACCAGCAGGGTATTACAGTATATACAGAAAAATAAACAGAGCTTTCTGCGTCTGTCTTTAGACATCAAAAAGGCATTTTATCACCTTCATTGGCTGTATCTTCAAACAACTTTACCAAAATTTGGCTTCAATGGGAATTTATTGAACTTAATTCTTGTCCTTTACACAAATCTTACAGCCAGGTAGGTGCTTCCCAAACCACATGACTTACTGTTAGTGATGAGCGGGTTCGGTTTCTCAGAAACCGAACCCCCCCGAACTTCAGCCTTTTTACACGGGTCCGAGGCAGACTCGGATCTTCCCGCCTTGCTCGGTTAACCCGAGCGCGCCCGAACGTCATCATCCCGCTGTCGGATTCTCGCGAGGCTCGGATTCTATCGCGAGACTCGGATTCTATATAAGGAGCCGCGCGTCGCCGCCATTTTCACACGAGCATTGAGATTGATAGGGAGAGGACGTGGCTGGCGTCCTCTCCGTTTAGACTAGAGTACTAGAGACACTTGATTTACTAATTTTGGGGAGCATATTAGGACTCGTAGTACTACTTGCTGATAGTGTGACCAGTGACCACCAGTTTAATTAATCCGTTCTCTGCCTGAAAAAAAACGATACACAGTGTGACACAGTCACATACCATATCTGTGCTCATCCTCAGTGTGCTGCATCATATGTAATACTGTATATCTGACTGTGCTGAGTGCTCACTGCTCACACAGCTTAATTGTGGGGGAGACTGGGGAGCAGTTATAGCAGGAGTACATATTTTAAGTACAGTGCACACTTTTGCTGCCAGAGTGCCACTGCCAGTGTGACTGACCAGTGACCACTGACAACCAGTATATTGTGATTGTCTGCTGACCACCAGTATATTGTGATTGTCTGCCTGAAAAAGTTAAACACTCGTCGTGTGGTGTTTTTATAAACGCATTCTGCTGACAGTGTCCAGCAGGTCCGTCATTATATAATATATACCTGTCCGGCTGCAGTAGTGATATATATATATATTTTATATCTCATTATCATCCAGTCTATATTAGCAGCAGACGCAGTACGGTAGTCCACGGCTGTAGCTACCTCTGTGTCGGCAGTCGCTCGTCCATCCATATTTGTATACCACCTACCCGTGGTGTTTTTTTTTTTCTATCTTCTTGATACTAGTAGCTTACTTTAGGAGTCTGCAGTGCTGAGCTGACAGTGTCCAGCAGGTCCGTCATTATATAATATATACCTGTCCGGCTGCAGTAGTGATATATATATATTTTTTATCTCATTATCATCCAGTCTATATTAGCAGCAGACGCAGTACGGTAGTCCACGGCTGTAGCTACCTCTGTGTCGGCAGTCGCTCATCCATCCATAATTGTATACCACCTACCCGTGGTGTTTTTTTTTTCTATCTTCTTGATACTAGTAGCTTACTTTAGGAGTCTGCAGTGCTGAGCTGACAGTGTCCAGCAGGTCCGTCATTATATAATATATACCTGTCCGGCTGCAGTAGTGATATATATATATATTTTATCTCATTATCATCCAGTCTATATTAGCAGCAGACGCAGTACGGTAGTCCACGGCTGTAGCTACCTCTGTGTCGGCAGTCGCTCGTCCATCCATAATTGTATACCACCTACCCGTGGTGTTTTTTTTTCTTCTATCTTCTTGATACTAGTAGCTTACTTTAGGAGTCTGCAGTGCTGAGCTGACAGTGTCCAGCTGGTCCGTCATTATATAATATATACCTGTCCGGCTGCAGTAGTGATATATATATATTTTTTATCTCATTATCATCCAGTCTATATTAGCAGCAGACGCAGTACGGTAGTCCACGGCTGTAGCTACCTCTGTGTCGGCAGTCGCTCGTCCATCCATAATTGTATACCACCTACCCGTGGTGTTTTTTTTTTCTATCTTCTTGATACTAGTAGCTTACTTTAGGAGTCTGCAGTGCTGAGCTGACAGTGTCCAGCAGGTCCGTCATTATATAATATATACCTGTCCGGCTGCAGTAGTGATATATATATATATTTTATATCTCATTATCATCCAGTCTATATTAGCAGCAGACGCAGTACGGTAGTCCACGGCTGTAGCTACCTCTGTGTCGGCAGTCG
Source organism: Pseudophryne corroboree (assembly GCF_028390025.1). NCBI lineage: Eukaryota > Metazoa > Chordata > Amphibia > Anura > Myobatrachidae > Pseudophryne > Pseudophryne corroboree. The sequence goes on from NC_086451.1 coordinate 199,661,516, forward strand.
CTCGTCCATCCATAATTGTATACCACCTACCCGTGGTGTTTTTTTTCTTCTATCTTCTTGATACTAGTAGCTTACTTTAGGAGTCTGCAGTACTGAGCTGACAGTGTCCAGCAGGTCCGTCATTATATAATATATACCTGTCCGGCTGCAGTAGTGATATATATATATTTTTTATCTCATTATCATCCAGTCTATATTAGCAGCAGACGCAGTACGGTAGTCCACGGCTGTAGCTACCTCTGTGTCGGCAGTCGCTCGTCATCCATAAGTATACTATTATCCATCCATCTCCATTGTTTACCTGAGGTGCCTTTTAGTTGTGCCTATTAAAATATGGAGAACAAAAATGTTGAGGTTCCAAAAATAGGGAAAGATCAAGATCCACTTCCACCTCGTGCTGAAGCTGCTGCCACTAGTCATGGCCGAGACGGTGAAATGCCATCAACGTCGTCTGCCAAGGCCGATGCCCAATGTCATAGTACAGAGCATGTAAAATCCAAAACACCAAATATCAGTAAAAAAAGACTCAAAAATCTAAAATAAAATTGTCGGAGGAGAAGCGTAAACTTGCCAATATGCCATTTACCACACGGAGTGGCAAGGAACGGCTGAGGCCCTGGCCTATGTTCATGGCTAGTGGTTCAGCTTCACATGAGGATGGAAGCACTCAGCCTCTCGCTAGAAAAATGAAAAGACTCAAGCTGGCAAAAGCACAGCAAAGAACTGTGCGTTCTTCGAAATCCCAAATCCACAAGGACAGTCCAATTGTGTCGGTTGCGATGCCTGACCTTCCCAACACTGGACGTGAAGATCATGCGCCTTCCACCATTTGCACGCCCCCTGCAAGTGCTGGAAGGAGCACCCGCAGTCCAGTTCCTGATAGTCAGATTGAAGATGTCAGTGTTGAAGTACACCAGGATGAGGAGGATATGGGTGTTGCTGGCGCTGGGGAGGAAATTGACAAGGAGGATTCTGATGGTGAGGTGGTTTGTTTAAGTCAGGCACCCGGGGAGACACCTGTTGTCCGTGGGAGGAATATGGCCATTGACATGCCTGGTGAAAATACCAAAAAAATCAGCTCTTCGGTGTGGAAGTATTTCAAAAGAAATGCGGACAACATTTGTCAAGCCGTGTGTTGCCTTTGTCAAGCTGTAATAAGTAGGGGTAAGGACGTTAACCACCTCGGAACATCCTCCCTTATACGTCACCTGCAGCGCATTCATCATAAGTCAGTGACAAGTTCAAAAACTTTGGGCGACAGCGGAAGCAGTCCACTGACCAGTAAATCCCTTCCTCTTGTAACAAAGCTCACGCAAACCACCCCACCAAGTCCTCTCCTGCCTGGGATTCCTCCGATGCATCCTTGCGTGTAACGCCTACTGCTGCTGGCGCTGCTGTTGTTGCTGCTGGGAGTCGATGGTCATCCCAGAGGGGAAGTCGTACTCGTAAGACCACTTTTACTACTTCCACCAAGCAATTGACTGTCCAACAGTCCTTTGCGAGGAAGATGAAATATCACAGCAGTCATCCTGCTGCAAAGCGGATAACTGAGGCCTTGGTATCCTGGGCGGTGAGAAACGTGGTTCCGGTATCCATCATTACTGCAGAGGCAACTAGAGACTTGTTGGAGGTACTGTGTCCCCGGTACCAAATACCATCTAGGTTCCATTTCTCTAGGCAGGCGATACCGAAAATGTACACAGACCTCAGAAAAAGACTCACCAGTGTCCTAAAAAATGCAGTTGTACCCAATGTCCACTTAACCACGGACATGTGGACAAGTGGAGCAGGGCAGGCTCAGGACTATATGACTGTGACAGCCCACTGGGTAGATGTATGGACTCCCGCCGCAAGAACAGCAGCGGCGGCACCAGTAGCAGCATCTCGCAAACGCCAACTCTTTCCTAGGCAGGCTACGCTTTGTATCACCGCTTTTCAGAATACGCACACAGCTAAAAACCTCTTACGGCAACTGAGGAAGATCATCGCAGAATGGCTTACCCCAATTGGACTCTCCTGTGGATTTGTGGCATCGGACAACGCCAGCAATATTGTGTGTGCATTAAATATGGGCAAATTCCAGCACGTCCCATGTTTTGCACATACCTTGAATTTGGTGGTGCAGAATTATTTAAAAAACGAGAGGGGCGTGCAAGAGATGCTGTCGGTGGCCAGAAGAATTGCGGGACACTTTCGGCGTACAGGCACCACGTACAGAAGACTGGAGCACCACCAAAAACGCCTGAACCTGCCCTGCCATCATCTGAAGCAAGAAGTGGTAACGAGGTGGAATTCAACCCTCTATATGCTTCAGAGGTTGGAGGAGCAGCAAAAGGCCATTCAAGCCTATACAACTGACCACGATATAGGAGGTGGAATGCACCTGTCTCAAGCGCAGTGGAGAATGATTTCAACGTTGTGCAAGGTTCTGCAACCTTTTGAACTTGCCACACGTGAAGTCAGTTCAGACACTGCCAGCCTGAGTCATGTCATTCCCCTCATCAGGCTTTTGCAGAAGAAGCTGGAGACATTGAAGGAGGAGCTAACACAGAGCGATTCCGCTAGGCATGTGGGACTTGTGGATGGAGCCCTTAATTCGCTTAACAAGGATTCACGGGTGGTCAATCTGTTGAAATCAGAGCACTACATTTTGGCCACCGTGCTCGATCCTAGATTTAAAACCTACCTTGGATCTCTCTTTCCGGCAGACACAAGTCTGCTGGGGTTCAAAGAACTGCTGGTGACAAAATTGTCAAGTCAAGCGGAACGCGACCTGTCAACATCTCCTCCTTCACATTCTCCCGCAACTGGGGGTGCAAGGAAAAGGCTCAGAATTCCGAGCCCACCCGCTGGCGGTGATGCAGGGCAGTCTGGAGCGACTGCTGATGCAGGGCAGTCTGGAGTGACTGCTGATGCTGACATCTGGTCCGGACTGAAGGACCTGACAACGATTACGGACATGTCGTCTACTGTCACTGCATATGATTCTCTCCCCATTGAAAGAATGGTGGAGGATTATATGAGTGACCGCATCCAAGTAGGCACGTCAGACAGTCCATACTTATACTGGCAGGAAAAAGAGGCAATTTGGAGGCCCTTGCACAAACTGGCTTTATTCTACCTAAGTTGCCCTCCCACAAGTGTGTACTCCAAAAGAGTGTTTAGTGCCGCCGCTCACCTTGTCAGCAATCGGCGTACGAGGTTACATCCAGAAAATGTGGAGAAGATGATGTTCATTAAAATTAATTATAATCAATTCCTCCGTGGAGACATTGACCAGCAGCAATTGCCTCCACAAAGTACACAGGGAGCTGAGATGGTGGATTCCAGTGGGGACGAATTGATAATCTGTGAGGAGGGGGATGTACACGGTGATATATCGGAGGATGATGATGAGGTGGACATCTTGCCTCTGTAGAGCCAGTTTGTGCAAGGAGAGATTAATTGCTTCTTTTTTGGTGGGGGTCCAAACCAACCCGTCATTTCAGTCACAGTCGTGTGGCAGACCCTGTCACTGAAATGATGGGTTGGTTAAAGTGTGCATGTCCTGTTTATACAACATAAGGGTGGGTGGGAGGGCCCAAGGACAATTCCATCTTGCACCTCTTTTTTCTTTAATTTTTCTTTGCGTCATGTGCTGTTTGGGGAGTAGTTTTTTGAAGGGCCAGCCTGCGTGACACTGCAGTGCCACTCCCAGATGGGCCAGGTGTTTGTGTCGGCCACTTGGGTCGCTTAGCTTACTCACACAGCTACCTCATTGCGCCTCTTTTTTTCTTTGCGTCATGTGCTGTTTGGGGAGTAGTTTTTTGAAGGGCCAGCCTGCGTGACACTGCAGTGCCACTCCTAGATGGGCCAGGTGTTTGTGTCGGCCACTAGGGTCGCTTAGCTTACTCACACAGCTACCTCATTGCGCCTCTTTTTTTCTTTGCGTCATGTGCTGTTTGGGGAGTAGTTTTTTGAAGGGCCAGCCTGCGTGACGCTGCAGTGCCACTCCTAGATGGGCCAGGTGTTTGTGTCGGCCACTTGGGTCGCTTAGCTTACTCACACAGCTACCTCATTGCGCCTCTTTTTTTATTTGCGTCATGTGCTGTTTGGGGAGTTGTTTTTTGAAGGGCCAGCCTGCGTGACACTGCAGTGCCACTCCTAGATGGGCCAGGTGTTTGTGTCGGCCACTTGGGTCGCTTAGCTTAGCCATCCAGCGACCTCGGTGCAAATTTTAGGACTAAAAATAATATTGTGAGGTGTGAGGTGTTCAGAATAGACTGAAAATGAGTGGAAATTATGGTTATTGAGGTTAATAATACTTTGGGATCAAAATGACCCCCAAATTCTATGATTTAAGCTGTTTTTGAGGGTTTTTTGAAAAAAACACCGAATCCAAAACACACCCGAATCCGACAAAAAAAATTCGGTGAGGTTTTGCCAAAACGCGTTCGAACCCAAAACACGGCCGCGGAACCGAACCCAAAACCAAAACGCAAAACCCGAAAAATTTCCGGCGCTCATCACTACTTACTGTACACCAGTACCAATCTGCATCTCTTAAAGGCAACTTTGACACTTAAACTCTGTATACTGTACCTAGGATTTTTGGTATATGAATATATTATATGGCCCTTCCACATGCCGCATGAGGTATATAAGAGGTCTGAGAGTGAGACTCTCAGATCAAAGGCGGTCATTCTGAGTTGATCGCTCGCTGCCGATTTTCGCAGCACAGCGATCAGGTGAAAAAACAGCATTTATGTGCATGCATATGCGCCACAATGCGCACGCGCGACGTACGGGTACAAAGACCTTTGTGTTGTGCTCAGGTTCTAGCAAAGTTTTTCTTTGCACTGATGGACGCTAGAAAATTGACAGGAAGGGGGCGTTTCTGGGTGTCAACTGACCATTTTCAGGGAGTGTTTGCAAAAACGCAGGCATGTCTGAAAAAACGCAGGCATGGCTGGGCGTTCGCTGGGCGGGTGTATGATGTCAAATCCGGACACGAATAGGCTGAAGTGATCGCAAGCGATGAGTAGGTTCAGAGCTACTCAGAAACTGCACAAACTGTTTTTGCAGAGCTCAGCTGCACAAGCGTTCGCACTTCTGCTAAGCTAAAATACACTCCCCAGTGGGCGGCGTCATAGCGTTTGCATGGCTACTAAAACTAGCTAGCGAGCTATCAACTCGGAATGACCCCCAAAATGTTCTAAGTTAACATCACCACAGCCATGGTTAGCACAAACTCAGAGTGAAATGTTTCTCCACCCATAATGAAAACGCAGCATGTATATTAGCCAGGTTTGTCAGATTTTTACTTCAATAGGTCAAAGATAACATCCCAAAAATCATAAACATAATGGGGGGAATTCAAATGTTTGAAAAGTGAGTTGGGTGTCTGTTTTTTCCTGTCTATTAGATAGGAAAAAACAGACACCCAACTGACTTTTCAAACAATTGAATCTCCCCCAAACACTCTATCTGCAATTCTTATCCACACAGATCAATCAGCAAGATCTGTTAAACATGTGTTTCAAAGAAAACAAAACATAATGTTCTCATTCACATAAAGGTACAGTAGCATAATCTGTCAAATTTGTATTTTTAAAAAAAAGAATGAAAACATGAAATTTGCAGTTTATATCACTTGACAGATTTCATCAGTCAGTATAGTTAAGAAACAAAGTAGCACTTATTCATGACAGATGAACTGTGGCTGCTTAAACAAACAAAAATAAAGAGTTTAAAAATAAGTGCACTTGAGAGTTGGATTGTTTTGATTATAATTAAGACAGAACCGTAACTAGACTTTTTGGTGCCCTGTGCCAGAGAGAGAATTGGCGCGCCCCCCCCCCCCCCTTTTTTTCAATAAGGACATAAGGCGCGTGCCTTATGGGCAAGGGGCATAACATAGTGTACTCTATTTTTCACATATGATGTGTTTCAGTAAACATAAATAGTTGCTCGTACCCCACAAAATGGTCTACAATTTTACAAGTAGACAATCACACTTATCATGGGAGCTGGATGTCACCAGTTAGGACTCTCTTCTTTCATGATCTCCTTGCAAATTGGATCCATACCATAAAAAAGAGAAAAATTCTCCAATAGTGCAACACCGTTTTATTACTTTAAAACCAAATAAAATGTAGGGGATATGAAATGGTCTCTCACCAATGGAAATGGTCTACCATAAAAGCAAACAAAAACAGCATGGATTTAGATGTCAAACACAGGCGTCCCTGGAACCAGCTGTCCAAATCTCATGAAAAGATATCCGCAACGTCTCCCCTCCTACAGTCCTCCTGCCGACGCGTTTCAACACGTATTGTGTCTTTATCAAGGCATACTGGAGGATTGAAGTCACTGGGTATTTATACCCCACTAAACCCATCCCTCAAACATCCTATTGCCAGACATGGAATCACCTAAAACTAAAATCCCTATTCTTTCCTTTATCAACTCCCCATTTCTTAAATCCATTCCTTGCTTTCTTAAGTCCTTCAAGACTCCCGCTCCGTCCGGCGGTCACATGACCGGAAGTTCGGCCTCGATTACCGGAAGTCATCATCCCGGAGTACCGCGTCGTCATTTCCAGCAAGGAACTGTAGTTGTCTGACGTACAATCCCGCCCACTACACCCGGATGTCATGGTGTTATGGCTTCACCGGAAGTGTCCTGTACTTCTCCTATAGTTGCACCTCTCTCCCGGACTTGATAAATGAGAAACCTCATAAGCGTCCTTGATAAATATACATAAAATCCTTGTGCAAATAGCAGTTTCCTCAAAAATAGAAAATACAAGCTTTAGTAAGAGAGAAAAATTAAATGTTCAATCAAACATTGCTCAAAAAGTTAAAAATTTAAAAACCATTTTAATTCAAAATCCTTGTTCAATCCGTTGAACAAGGATTTTGAATTAAAATGGTTTTTAAATTAAATTTTTCAAAAAAACGTTTTTACTTATCATCATCCGATCTGTTTAGTGTCTTAATTTTATATGGAAAACCCCCTTTTAGTATAAAACCCCCTTTTAGAGAAATATGTTTTTTAATGTTTTTTTAACTTTTTGAGCAATGTTTGATTGAACATTTAATTTTTCTCTCTTACTAAAGCTTGTATTTTCTATTTTTGAGGAAACCGCTATTTGCACAAGGATTTTATGTATATTTATCAAGGATGCTTATGAGGTTTCTCATTGATCAAGTCCGGGAGAGAGGTGCGACTATAGGAGAAGTACAGGACACTTCCGGTGAAGCCATAACACCATGACATCCGGGTGTAGTGGGCGGGATTGTACGTCAGACAACTACAGTTCCTTGCCGGAAATGACGTTGCGGTACTCCGGGATGATGACTTCCGGTAATCGAGGCCGAACTTCTGGTCATGTGACCGCCGGACGGAGCGGGAGTCTTGAAGGACTTAAGAAAGCAAGGAATGGATTTAAGAAATGGGGAGTTGATAAAGGAAAGAATAGGGATTTTAGTTTTAGGTGATTCCATGTCTGGCAATAGGATGTTTGAGGGATGGGTTTAGTGGGGTATAAATACCCAGTGACTTCAATCCTCCAGTATGCCTTGATAAAGACACAATACGTGTTGAAACGCGTTGGCAGGAGGACTGTAGGAGGGGAGACGTTGTGGATATCTTTTCATGCGATTTGGACAGCTGGTTCCAGGGACGCCTGTGTTTGACATCTAAATCCATGCTGTTTTTGTTTGCTTTTATGGTAGACCATTTCCATTGGTGAGAGACCATTTCATATCCCCTACATTTTATTTGGTTTTAAAGTAATAAAATGGTGTTGCACTATTGGAGAATTTTTCTCTTTTTTATGGTATGGATCCAATTTGCAAGGAGATCATGAAAGAAGAGAGTCCTAACTGGTGACATCCAGCTCCCATGATAAGTGTGATTGTCTACTTGTAAAATTGTAGACCATTTTGTGGGGTACGAGCAACTATTTATGTTTACTGAAACACATCATATGTGAAAAATAGAGTACACTATGGTTGTTTTCTTCTTTTCTTTTATTGTATGAGCGCCTACGGACTCAATTGGGAATTCTTTGTGACTGTATCTATATAGAGTGTTTGGTGGCACTCTCATCTTTTCCAGTTTTGAGACCAGAAGGCTGCTCCTGTGGCGCACGGTAGTTTATTCAAAGCATCTTTTCCAAGGGGCATAACATGATTGATCACAGAGAAAGCCCACGCTAAGATGCCCCTTCCCACATTTATGTATATTACACACACATTTGGAAACCACTGCAAGAAAATGGATTTGGACTCAAATCATCTTTATATCACATTCATGCACTTAACTTGAGAGCTTGTTGTTAATCAGTTACAATACCCTATATTAAATTACGCATTTTAATATATTGCCATACCCAGGCTTCAAACCTGTTGAATTCTTATCAAACACCCTACTCTTTGAGCTATTAGATCCTGCATAAAAACTATTAGAACTATAAGAAGCTATTGGTGCTTTGTAAAATAATAATCAACATTGCAACTGAGCAGATCTATGTAGTGTGCACCCGCACATCCAATCTCTTGCAGCCACGTACTACTTAGATCTGCTCAGCCACAATGTTGATCATTTTTTCACAAAGTATAAGGTAAGCTTCAAATAGTTAAAATTCATAGCTCAATGAATAGATATTCTGACTGCAATACCACAGGCAATGGGTTCGAATCCCAGGTATGTCAGCATCTTGAAAAGTAATAATGGACAGTGTGACTGAATAACAAAGAAATCTCAAGTTGAGTTCATAAATGTTGTGTAGGTATTAGTGACAGAAGAGGTCAGGGTAGACAACAGCGGTGGTCAGGAGATACTGGTCTTCAAAAAGAGGGGAAACTGCAAGTGAAAATAACTAAACCAGATAATTGACAAGTGCCGTCAAGCCGTCAACAGCGCCCCATACCATTCAGCGCTATGTGCGGTGCCCCCTTCGCACACACCTAGTTACGGCCCTGAATTAAGAACATAACACTTTATTAATACCTAAAAATTAAAATGACAAATCCATTGTTGATATGACCAAATGCGGGAAGCAAAATATTTTTTAAAAACTAAGAAATATTGGTGAAAAATAGTAAAGTAAATGTGCATTAAAAATGGTATGCTGTAACATCACCGACATTCAGAATTTTGACACCAGAATATCGACAGAATGTTGGCATGGATATCAGTTTGATAATATGTTGACATTCAAGTACAGTAGGTCGACATGGTTAAAATGCCAACATATCCAGAATGTTAACATTTAACAAGTTGACACTAGAATATCAACATATGGTTTTTTGTTGATTTTAGGGTTACATTTAGGGTTAGGGTTATGCTAAAATAAGCAAAAAATATATACAGTATCAATCTTTTGGTGTTGACATGTTAAATGTCAACATTTTGAATTTGTCATCATACAGCAGATGACAGACAGAGCACCCCTAAACTGATAGACCAGCCCCACAGCAGCCACCATCCCCACAACCCAGCACTGAGACAGACACGTCCATTCAGTACACTCTCCAGCTGGAGTGAAAATGGTGCCAATCGCCGGGACCTTTATAGAATCCCGGACAGTGAAATGATGACATTTTACCTTGTTTTGGGATCCAAGTCTGGCAGGAAACTCCGAGCCGGCCTCAGATCCAGACTCGGAACCCAAAGTTCGGGTGGGTCACTTATCTCTAACTTTGGATATGTTTTTAGAAGCATGTAACATGATTTAGAGACAGTTTGAATCTTGGGAACAATATGTAAAGTAAGGCATGTTCAATACTTTAATATATATAGGCAAATATAATTTTTTTCTCCATTATCATAATTAACATTGTCATTTTATTAATTATATCCAATTATGCTATGCTGAATAATGATTAAGGGCGTTATTCAGGTTTATTAGCAAACCAAAAAAGTAAGCAATTGGGCAAAACCATGTTGCATTGCTGGTGGGGGAGATGTACTTTGATCACCTGCACCACTCAGTGAATTTATATTCTGACCCCTCACTATGTAATTTGCTGGTCCATAACTCGTTTCCAGGTACTATGATCTCACATGTCCCAGTGGAATACATATGAATTACCAGCTGACGGGATGCCATACCAATAGCGGTATCACATCTGTCAGATTCCCAGCTGCGAGGCATCGAGTCCCCTCATGTACTTGATGCGCTCGCAACACTTCGTGCTCGGTGGCTCACTTCACTTGCCACAGGTTCTATTCCCATTCAGTTGGTGTTGTGGACCCACCAACCTAAGTGGAAATACCCTGCGTTTGTCAGGATTCCAGCTAGTGGTATTTTACCAGCTGTCGGGATTCCTGCATCACTCTCCTGAACACCGCGATCCCGACAGCCAATATATTTACTGCATCCCGCCCCAGCTATACTGATTCTCTCTACTGTGTTTTGGGAATTCACCAAACTTTTTTTCAGTTCCTGTTTTGGCTGTTGCCATTGTAGAATTCTGTGAATTCATTAGTAATGTCAGGACACCACTGTTGTGGTCAGTGTGTTTTAATGGAATACAGTAACAGAAACTAACATGGGCACTGGCGGACTTCTAAGGCAAGAAATGTATATATACACTAGTGATGTGCACCTGAAATTTTTCGGGTTTTGTGTTTTGGTTTTGGGTTCGGTTCCGCGGCCGTGTTTTGGGTTCGAACGCGTTTTGGCAAAACCTCACCGAATTTTTTTTGTCGGATTCGGGTGTGTTTTGGATTCGGGTGTTTTTTTCAAAAAAACCCTAAAAAACAGCTTAAATCATTGAATTTGGGGGTCATTTTGATCCCATAGTATTATTCACCTCAATTACCATAATTTCCACTCATTTCCAGTCTATTCTGAACACCTCACACCTCACAATATTATTTTTAGTCCTAAAATTTGCACCGAGGTCGCTGGATGGCTAAGCTAAGCGACACAAGTGGCCGACACAAACACCTGGCCCATCTAGGAGTGGCACTGCAGTGTCAGGCAGGATGGCCCTTCCAAAAAATACTCCCCAAACAGCACATGACGCAAAGAAAAAAAGAGGCGCCATGAGGTAGCTGTGTGAGTAAGCTAAGCGACCCTAGTGGCCGACACAAACACCTGGCCCATCTAGGAGTGGCACTGCACTGTCAGGCAGGATGGCCCTTCCAAAAAATACTCCCCAAACAGCACATGACGCAAAGAAAAAAAGAGGCGCAATGAGGTAGCTGTGTGAGTAAGCTAAGCGACACAAGTGGCCGACACAAACACCTGGCCCATCTAGGAGTGGCACTGCAGTGTCAGGCAGGATGGCCCTTCCAAAAAATACTCCCCAAACAGCACATAACGCAAAGAAAAAAAAGAGGCGCAATGAGGTAGCTGTGTGAGTAAGCTAAGCGACCCTAGTGGCCGACACAAACACCTGGCCCATCTAGGAGTGGCACTGCAGTGTCACGCAGGATGGCCCTTCCAAAAAATACTCCAAAAACAGCACATAACGCAAAGAAAAAAAGAGGCGCAATGAGGTAGCTGTGTGAGTAAGCTAAGCGACCCTAGTGGCCGACACAAACACCTGGCCCATCTAGGAGTGGCACTGCAGTGTCACGCAGGATGGCCCTTCCAAAAAATACTCCAAAAACAGCACATGACGCAAAGAAAAATGAAAGAAAAAAGAGGTGCAAGATGGAATTGTCCTTGGGCACTCCCACCCACCCTTATGTTGTATAAACAGGACATGCATACTTTAACCAACCCATCATTTCAGCGACAGGGTCTGCCACACGACTGTGACTGAAATGACTGGTTGGTTTGGGCCCCCACCAAAAAAGAAGCAATCTCTCCTTGCACAAACTGGCTCTACAGAGGCAAGATGTCCATCTCATCATCATCGTCCGATTCATCACCCCTTTCACTGTGTACATCCCCCTCCTCACAGATTATTAATTCGTCCCCACTGGAATCCACCATCTCAGGTCCCCGTGTACTTTCTGGAGGCAATTGCTGCTGGTGAATGTCTCCATGGAGGAATCGATTATAATTAATTTTAATGAACATCATCTTCTCCACATTTTCTGGAAGTAACCTCGTACGCCGATTGCTGACAAGGTGAGCGGCGGCACTAAACACTCTTTCGGAGTACACACTGGAGGGAGGGCAACTTAGGTAGAATAAAGCCAGTTTGTGCAAGGGCCTCCAAATTGCCTCTTTTTCCTGTCAGTATACGTACGGACTGTCTGACGTGCCTAATTGGATGCGGTCACTCATATAATCCTCCACCATTCTTTCAATGGTGAGAGAATCATATGCAGTGACAGTAGACGACATGTCAGTAATCGTTGGCAGGTCCTTCAGTCCGGACCAGATGTAAGCATCAGCAGTCGCTCCAGACTGCCCTGCATCACCGCCAGTGGGTGGGCTCGGAATTCGTAGCCTTTTCCTCGCACCCCCAGTTGCGGGAGAATGTGAAGGAGGAGATGTTGACGGGTCGCGTTCCGCTTGACTTGACAATTTTCTCACCAGCAGTTCTTTGAACCTCTGCAGACTTGTGTCTGCCGGAAAGAGAGATCCAACGTAGGTTTTAAATCTAGGATCGAGCACGGTGGCCAAAATGTAGTGCTCTGATTTCAACAGATTGACCACACGTGAATCCTGGTTAAGCGAATGAAGGGCTCCATCCACAAGTCCCACATGCCTAGCGGAATCGCTCTGTTTTAGCTCCTCCTTCAATGCCTCCAGCTTCTTCTGCAAAAGCCTGATGAGGGGAATGACCTGACTCAGGCTGGCAGTGTCTGAACTGACTTCACGTGTGGCAAGTTCAAAAGGTTGCAGAACCTTGCACAACGTTGAAATCATTCTCCACTGCGCTTGAGACAGGTGCATTCCACCTCCTTTGCCTATATCGTGGCCAGATGTATAGGCTTGAATGGCCTTTTGCTGCTCCTCCATCCTCTGAAGCATATAGAGGGTTGAATTCCACCTCGTTACCACCTCTTGCTTCAGATGATGGCAGGGCAGGTTCAGGTGTTTTTGGTGGTGCTCCAGTCTTCTGTACGCGGTGCCTGTACGCCGAAAGTGGCCCGCAATTCTTCTGGCCACCGACAGCATCTCTTGCACGCCCCTGTCGTTTTTTAAATAATTCTGCACCACCAAATTCAAGGTATGTGCAAAACATGGGACGTGCTGTAATTTGCCCAGATGTAATGCACGCACAATATTGCTGGCGTTGTCCGATGCCACAAATCCCCAGGAGAGTCAAATTGGGGTAAGCCATTCTGCGATGATCTTCCTCAGTTGCCGTAAGAGGTTTTCAGCTGTGTGCGTATTCTGGAAAGCGGTGATACAAAGCGTAGCCTGCCTAGGAACGAGTTGGCGTTTGCGAGATGCTGCTACTGGTGCCGCCGCTGCTGTTCTTGCAGCGGGAGGCAATACATCTACCCAGTGGGCTGTCACAGTCATGTAGTCCTGAGTCTGCCCTGCTCCACTTGTCCACATGTCCGTGGTTAAGTGGACATTGGGTACAACTGCATTTTTTAGGACACTGGTGAGTCTTTTTCTGACGTCCGTGTACATTCTCGGTATCGCCTGCCTAGAGAAGTGGAACCTAGATGGTATTTGGTAACGGGTGCTCACTACCTCAAGCAATTGTCTAGTTCCCTGTGAACTAACGGCGGATACTGGACGCACGTCTAATACCAACATAGTTGTCAAGGCCTCAGTTATCCGCTTTGCAACAGGATGACTGCTGTGATATTTCATCTTCCTCGCAAAGGACTGTTGGACAGTCAATTGCTTACTGGAAGTAGTACAAGTGGTCTTCCGACTTCTCCTCTGGGATGACGATCGACTCCCAGCAGCAACAACAGCAGCGCCAGCAGCAGTAGGCGTTACACTCAAGGATGCATCAGAGGAATCCCAGGCAGGAGAGGACTCGTCAGACTTGCCAGTGACATGGCCTGCAGGACTATTGGCTTTCCTGGGTAAGGAGGAAATTGACACTGAGGGAGTTGGTGGTGTGGTTTGCGCGAGCTTGGTTACAAGAGGAAGGGATTTACTGGTCAGTGGACTGCTTCCGCTGTCGCCCAAAGTTTTTGAACTTGTCACTGACTTATTATGAATGCGCTGCAGGTGACGTATAAGGGAGGATGTTCCGAGGTGGTTAACGTCCTTACCCCTACTTATTACAGCTTGACAAAGGCAACACACGGCTTGACACCTGTTGTCCGCATTTCTGTTGAAATACTTCCACACTGAAGAGCTGATTTTTTTGGTATTTTCACCAGGCATGTCAATGGCTATATTCCTCCCACGGACAACAGGTGTCTCCCCGGGTGCCTGACTTAAACAAACCACCTCACCATCAGAATCCTCCTTGTCAATTTCCTCCCCAGCGCCAGCAACACCCATATCCTCATCCTGGTGTACTTCAACACTGACATCTTCAATTTCACTATCAGGAACTGGACTGCGGGTGCTCCTTTCAACACTTGCAGGGGGCGTGCAAATGGTGGAAGGCGCAAGCTCTTCCCGTCCAGTGTTGGGAAGGTCAGGCATCGCAACCGACACAATTGGACTCTCCTTTGGGATTTGTGATTTCGAAGAACGCACAGTTCTTTGCTGTGCTTTTGCCGCAAGTCTTTTCTTTTTTCTAGCGAGAGGATGAGTGCTTCCATCCTCATGTGAAGCTGAACCACTAGCCATGAACATAGGCCAGGGCCTCAGCCGTTCCTTGCCACTCCGTGTCGTAAATGGCATATTGGCAAGTTTACGCTTCTCCTCAGACGCTTTTAATTTTGATTTTTGGGTAATTTTTTTACTGATCTTTTGTGTTTTGGATTTTACATGCTCTGTACTATGACATTGGGCATCGGCCTTGGCAGACGACGTTGATGGCATTTCACCGTCTCGGCCATGACTAGTGGCAGCAGCTTCAGCACGAGGTGGAAGTGGATTTTGATCTTTCCCTATTTTTTTAACCTCCACATTTTTGTTCTCCATATTTTGCGCACAACTAAAAGCCACCACAGGTATATAATGTAGATGGATGGATAGTGTAGTATTACTTATGGACGACGAGTGCACTGACGACACACAGGTAGGTACAGCCGTGGCCTACCGTACTGCTGCTTATATATATATAATATACTGTATAACGGACCTGGTGGACACTGTCAGCAGACTGCTAAACTAGTATGAAGAAAGAAAAAAAAAACACCACAGGTATACAATGTAGATGGGTGGATAGTATACTATTATTACTTATACTTATGGACAACGAGTGACGACACAGAGGTAGGTACAGCCGTGGCCTACCGTACTGCTGCTTATATATATATATAATATACTGTATAACGGACCTGGTGGACACTGTCAGCAGACTGCTAAACTAGTATGAAGAAAGAAAAAACACCACAGGTATACAATGTAGATGGATGGATAGTATAGTATTACTTATACTTATGGACGACGAGTGCACTGACGACACAGAGGTAGGTACAGCCGTGGCCTACCGTACTGCTGCTTATATATATATAATATACTGTATAACGGACCTGGTGGACACTGTCAGCAGACTGCTAAACTAGTATGAAGAAAGAAAAAAAAAACACCACAGGTATACAATGTAGATGGATGGATAGTATAGTATTATATTACTTATGGACGATGAGTGCACTGATGACACAGAGGTAGGTACAGCCGTGGCCTACCGTACTGCTGCTTATATATATATAATATACTGTATAACGGACCTGGTGGACACTGTCAGCAGACTGCTAAACAAACTAGTATGAAGAAAGAAAAAAAAGACACCACAGGTATACAATGTAGATGGATGGATAGTATAGTATTACTTATACTTATGGACGACGAGTGCACTGACGACACAGAGGTAGGTACAGCAGTGGCCTACCGTACTGCTGCTTATATATATATAATATACTGTATAACGGACCTGGTGGACACTGTCAGCAGACTGCTAAACAAACTAGCATGAAGAAAGAAAAAAAAAACACCACAGTGTTTTTCAGGCAGACAAACGTATACTGGACTGGTGGTCACTGTCAGCAAAACTGTGCACTGTACTCCTGCTATAACTGCTCCCCAGTCCCCACAATCAGGCAGTGTGAGCAGAGCAGTGCACTCAGCACAGATATATCATGCAGCAGTGCAGCACACTGAGTGAGCACAGCCACAGATATGGTGGATCGTTTTTTTCAGGCAGAGAAACAAAGGATTAAAATCACTGGTGGTATAATCAAAACCTTGCACTGTACTCCCTAACAGCTGCTCCCCGTCCCCAATCCTCCCCACAATCATAACAATGTCACTCTTAGACTTAGTCTTTTCTATTACGGAGAGGACGCCAGCCACGTCCTCTCCCTATCAATCTCAATGCACGTGTGAAAATGGCGGCGACGCGCGGCTCCTTATATAGAATCCGAGTCTCGCAAGAATCCGACAGCGGGATGATGACGTTCGGGCGCGCTCGGGTTAACCGAGCAAGGCAAGAGGATCCGAGTCGCTCGGACCCGTGTAAAAAAAAGGTGAAGTTCGGGCGGGTCGGATTCCGAGGATCCGAACCCGCTCATCACTAATATACACTGTAAATATATCACTCATTTCAAAGGCCGAAAATAATACAATGTCCTGGTACAAATGGATGGTGGATTACATGGTAGGTTCGGGCAAAATTGAGGGTTTCCCATCCCTGATGTACTGTATTGAACAGTGTTTCTTTGGAAACTGACTTACTGTACAGTATATTTATAAACCAGCCTACTGTACATCCAATAATTTTGTTTGCCATAATACAGTAGAATACTGTATGTATAAAGTACCATATTAAAGAAGCAACTTAAGAAAAATCACAAATCATGGCTACTGTACTTTAAATCCTCTTATAGTCAGAGATTTCAAGCCGTGCCATACTGTACATGGCAGGATAAAGTAGATACTGTACAGTACTGTATGTACAGTACTGTACAGTGTGGTCAGATCTCTATTGTATGCATTAAATTCCAAATACAATGACCACACGTGAATCCTGGTTAAGCGAATGAAGGGCTCCATCCACAAGTCCCACATGCCTAGCGGAATCGCTCTGTTTTAGCTCCTCCTTCAATGCCTCCAGCTTCTTCTGCAAAAGCCTGATGAGGGGATTGACCTGACTCAGGCTGGCAGTGTCTGAACTGACTTCACGTGTGGCAAGTTCAAAAGGTTGCAGAACCTTGCACAACGTTGAAATCATTCTCCACTGCGCTTGAGACAGGTGCATTCCACCTCCTTTGCCTATATCGTGGCCAGATGTATAGGCTTGAATGGCCTTTTGCTGCTCCTCCATCCTCTGAAGCATATAGAGGGTTGAATTCCACCTCGTTACCACCTCTTGCTTCAGATGATGGCAGGGCAGGTTCAGGTGTTTTTGGTGGTGCTCCAGTCTTCTGTACGCGGTGCCTGTACGCCGAAAGTGGCCCGCAATTCTTCTGGCCACCGACAGCATCTCTTGCACGCCCCTGTCGTTTTTTAAATAATTCTGCACCACCAAATTCAAGGTATGTGCAAAACATGGGACGTGCTGGAATTTGCCCAGATGTAATGCACGCACAATATTGCTGGCGTTGTCCGATGCCACAAATCCCCAGGAGAGTCAAATTGGGGTAAGCCATTCTGCGATGATCTTCCTCAGTTGCCGTAAGAGGTTTTCAGCTGTGTGCGTATTCTGGAAAGCGGTGATACAAAGCGTAGCCTGCCTAGGAACGAGTTGGCGTTTGCGAGATGCTGCTACTGGTGCCGCCGCTGCTGTTCTTGCAGCGGGAGGCAATACATCTACCCAGTGGGCTGTCACAGTCATGTAGTCCTGAGTCTGCCCTGCTCCACTTGTCCACATGTCCATGGTTAAGTGGACATTGGGTACAACTGCATTTTTTAGGACACTGGTGAGTCTTTTTCTGACGTCCGTGTACATTCTCGGTATCGCCTGCCTAGAGAAGTGGAACCTAGATGGTATTTGGTAACGGGTGCACACTACCTCAAGCAATTGTCTAGTTCCCTGTGAACTAACGGCGGATACTGGACGCACGTCTAATACCAACATAGTTGTCAAGGCCTCAGTTATCCGCTTTGCAACAGGATGACTGCTGTGATATTTCATCTTCCTCGCAAAGGACTGTTGGACAGTCAATTGCTTACTGGAAGTAGTACAAGTGGTCTTCCGACTTCCCCTCTGGGATGACGATCGACTTCCAGCAGCAACAACAGCAGCGCCAGCAGCAGTAGGCGTTACACTCAAGGATGCATCAGAGGAATCCCAGGCAGGAGAGGACTCGTCAGACTTGCCAGTGACATGGCCTGCAGGACTATTGGCTTTCCTGGGTAAGGAGGAAATTGACACTGAGGGAGTTGGTGGTGTGGTTTGCGCGAGCTTGGTTACAAGAGGAAGGGATTTACTGGTCAGTGGACTGCTTCCGCTGTCGCCCAAAGTTTTTGAACTTGTCACTGACTTATTATGAATGCGCTGCAGGTGACGTATAAGGGAGGATGTTCCGAGGTGGTTAACGTCCTTACCCCTACTTATTACAGCTTGACAAAGGCAACACACGGCTTGACACCTGTTGTCCGCATTTCTGTTGAAAAACTTCCACACTGAAGAGCTGATTATTTTGGTATTTTCACCAGGCATGTCAATGGCTATGAGGGGAAAATTAGCTAAGCGCTCAGTGAGTGGTGGTGTATAGATGATTATCAGCAGCAGCTTGGGAAGGGAATGCCAATCCCCAAAAGCACACTTAGATAGAAAAAATTACCAAGTTGCGCTAGACAATCAAATAAAAAAGCATTTATTTTAATGCATAAAATGTATTATGATAACAACAATTCTCCCGGGAGTACAATACACACTTTAGAATGACATCTCTATAACTGTAGACCTACTGCTAATTTTATAACAGAAGTACAAATTAGTACTATTCCAGAGCTTATGACCCCAGGGATATCACTTTAAATAGAATATTACCAACAGAAATGAATATTATCTGTTAAAAGAAAAAAGAAAAAGTCTGTGTTGACATACATAAACTCACTTGGTCCACATGAATACCGAACAGTCCTGATCATAGATAACTGTGAGCTTAATCCAATGATCCTGTAGTAGACCGGACTTTTATAACATAAAATAGAAACTTATGTAGTTGATGCTGTGAGCAAATGCATAATTGGTAAACCACTGGCCGCTGTGACAAGGGGGAGAGCCCGGAGCAATGTTGCTGCGGTCAGCCGCTGGCTCCTGCACGGAGAGTGGAAAGCCGTACCTGAAGTGACCGCCGGACTGGATGAAATGCGGCTGTGTATAGCTGACACGCGGCTGCAGTATACGGACGGTTGGCTGTTACCTTGCGTGGTACAATGTATGGGCTCTCAACAGCAGGCGGCTGACCTGTGCTCCCACGGGCAGCTCCGATTGAGCCTCCCTGCAATTGCCAGTGTGTATAGAAGATGGATGAACACTCAGGCGGCGGCTGGTCCGTAATCAGTGGTATACCGTAGTAGCAATATTAATGAAGATAGCTGATCTCCCGCACAGAATAAAGCTGGATGAGGCTCCAAGTGAGGTTAGCAACAATAAGCACCTGTATCCTAACGCGTTTCAACGCCAGCAGGGCGTCTTCTTCCAAAGGCTATATTCCTCCCACGGACAACAGGTGTCTCCCCGGGTGCCTGACTTAAACAAACCACCTCACCATCAGAATCCTCCTTGTCAATTTCCTCCCCAGCGCCAGCAACACCCATATCCTCATCCTGGTGTACTTCAACACTGAGATCTTCAATTTCACTATCAGGAACTGGACTGCGGGTGCTCCTTTCAACACTTGCAGGGGGCGTGCAAATGGTGGAAGGCGCAAGCTCTTCCCGTCCAGTGTTGGGAAGGTCAGGCATCGCAACCGACACAATTGGACTCTCCTTTGGGATTTGTGATTTCGAAGAACGCACAGTTCTTTGCTGTGCTTTTGCCGCAAGTCTTTTCTTTTTTCTAGCGAGAGGATGAGTGCTTCCATCCTCATGTGAAGCTGAACCACTAGCCATGAACATAGGCCAGGGCCTCAGCCGTTCCTTGCCACTCCGTGTCGTAAATGGCATATTGGCAAGTTTACGCTTCTCCTCAGACGCTTTTAATTTTGATTTTTGGGTAATTTTTTTACTGATCTTTTGTGTTTTGGATTTTACATGCTCTGTACTATGACATTGGGCATCGGCCTTGGCAGACGACGTTGATGGCATTTCATCGTCTCGGCCATGACTAGTGGCAGCAGCTTCAGCTCGAGGTGGAAGTGGATTTTGATCTTTCCCTATTTTTTTAACCTCCACATTTTTGTTCTCCATATTTTGCGCACAACTAAAAGCCACCACAGGTATATAATGTAGATGGATGGATAGTATAGTATTACTTATGGACGACGAGTGCACTGACGACACAGAGGTAGGTACTGCCGTGGCCTACCGTACTGCTGCTTATATATATATAATATACTGTATAACGGACCTGGTGGACACTGTCAGCAGACTGCTAAACTAGTATGAAGAAAGAAAAAAAAAACACCACAGGTATACAATGTAGATGGGTGGATAGTATACTATTATTACTTATACTTATGGACGACGAGTGACGGCACAGAGGTAGGTACAGCCGTGGCCTACCGTACTGCTGCTTATACATATATATAATATACTGTATAACGGACCTGGTGGACACTGTCAGCAGACTGCTAAACTAGTATGAAGAAAGAAAAAACACCACAGGTATA
Source organism: Pseudophryne corroboree (assembly GCF_028390025.1). Taxonomy (NCBI): domain Eukaryota; kingdom Metazoa; phylum Chordata; class Amphibia; order Anura; family Myobatrachidae; genus Pseudophryne; species Pseudophryne corroboree. The sequence goes on from NC_086451.1 coordinate 199,682,282, forward strand.
CAATGTAGATGGATGGATAGTATAGTATTACTTATACTTATGGACGACGAGTGCACTGACGACACAGAGGTAGGTACAGCCGTGGCCTACCGTACTGCTGCTTATATATATATAATATACTGTATAACGGACCTGGTGGACACTGTCAGCAGACTGCTAAACTAGTATGAAGAAAGAAAAAAAAACACCACAGGTATACAATGTAGATGGATGGATAGTATAGTATTATATTACTTATGGACGATGAGTGCACTGATGACACAGAGGTAGGTACAGCCGTGGCCTACCGTACTGCTGCTTATATATATATAATATACTGTATAACGGACCTGGTGGACACTGTCAGCAGACTGCTAAACAAACTAGTATGAAGAAAGAAAAAAAAGACACCACAGGTATACAATGTAGATGGATGGATAGTATAGTATTACTTATACTTATGGACGAAGAGTGCACTGACGACACAGAGGTAGGTACAGCCGTGGCCTACCGTACTGCTGCTTATATATATATAATATACTGTATAACGGACCTGGTGGACACTGTCAGCAGACTGCTAAACAAACTAGCATGAAGAAAGAAAAAAAAAACACCACAGTGTTTTTCAGGCAGACAAACGTATACTGGACTGATGGTCACTGTCAGCAAAACTGTGCACTGTACTCCTGCTATAACTGCTCCCCAGTCCCCACAATCAGGCAGTGTGAGCAGGGCAGTGCACTCAGCACAGATATATCATGCAGCAGTGCAGCACACTGAGTGAGCACAGCCACAGATATGGTGGATCGTTTTTTTCAGGCAGAGAAACAAAGGATTAAAATCACTGGTGGTATAATCAAAACCCTGCACTGTACTCCCTAACAGCTGCTCCCCGTCCCCAATCCTCCCCACAATCATAACAATGTCACTCTTAGACTTAGTCTTTTCTATTACGGAGAGGACGCCAGCCACGTCCTCTCCCTATCAATCTCAATGCACGTGTGAAAATGGCGGCGACGCGCGGCTCCTTATATAGAATCCGAGTCTCGCGAAAATCCGACAGCGGGATGATGACGTTCGGGCGCGCTCGGGTTAACCGAGCAAGGCGGGAGGATCCGAGTCACTCGGACCCGTGTAAAAAAAAGGTGAAGTTCGGGCGGGTCGGATTCCGAGGATCCGAACCCGCTCATCACTAATATACACTGTAAATATATCACTCATTTCAAAGGCCGAAAATAATACAATGTCCTGGTACAAATGGATGGTGGATTACATGGTAGGTTCGGGCAAAATTAACAACTGTCATCTGCTGCTCTCATATAGAGACAGAGTGCCATCTGCTTCAACAGCATAACTATTGTACCTGTCGGTGAGAACTTGCTTTGTACCTAGCTTATCAGATCTGGTGGGCAAATAGTGTGATGACTGCCTGGAATTAGTTTGAGCACCATGTCGATCATGCTTCACACATAGTGACAGCTTACACTTGGGTATTGGTATCACAGCACCGGTGTGCCTGGAAACAAGATTCTGTGCAGTAGTGGGAAGTTCATCCAAGATGTGTTCCTTAAATTTAAGAGTGCTAAAAAAAAGTCTTACAGATGGAACCTCCATTATCGCGATTGGGCACAAGGAAGCGCGCCTAGTCGTAAGTAGGCGCACAGAGCATTTGGCGTTACCTTTAAGTGTAATATCTGTGATCATCTACCAGATGTCACTTTTTAAAATCACCATTGCGCATGAGTGTGGTCTCCATTAAAATACAATACCGAAATACATAGTAAGAACTACTTTACTAGTGTGTCTCATTACGCTACAATATGCTACAGTATGTCATACCGTATATTACAGTGTACAGACATAAATACAGTAGTACAGTATATACAGAGGCAAACGAACATGATAAAGCCACAGTATAGTCCATTGACGTTAGGAATATGTGAGCTTCCAAGTCCCGCAGACAAATCAACAAATAAAACCAGTAGTGTACACAGATGCAAACAAAAGTGTTACAGGTACACTGTGGTCTATTGATGTTAGGGATTATTGTATGTTAGCGTCCTAATTCCATAGCCATTATGGCATAATCAAAACCAATTGGCTTATTCATCTGTCATTCAGCGGCGACGTGTCTTAGTGATGAAGTGTTCAGCTTCACATGCTTAGAGACCCGGGTTCGATTTCCAAAGTGCGAATGCATGTTAATTCTTTCCAGACACTTTTTTATTTTTTTATTTTTTGGGATCTATTGTACTGTACTATACTTTCACATTCAATAGAAGTGTGCACACAAGTTTTACATAAAGCATGGAAACCTGCAGGAGCATATCTACTGTAAAATACACAGCAGCTAAGTGGAAAAGGTTCTATGCACCATATGGTACACATACAATTCTGTAGCAGGGCAGACTTAATTGAAATGGCTACCACCCATGACCCCTAGCCTCGTGGAAACCCTCAGCTATCGAGCCAACGACTGCATAAGTTTTGCAAGTTACAGGCCAAGACAGAAGGAGCATCACAATACCCTAGCTAAAATACACAGGGACGATAGGGATAAGCGAGCTCTACTGTATGCACATTACAATACACCGGACTCGATTGCATAGCAAGTTGACAAAATGCCTGCTGCCCAACCCCCTTTGCCTCGTGAGAGCCCTTAGCTATGGAGTGAGCGATGGCATAGGTTTTGCAGGCTACAGGGCAATATTGAAGGAGCGTCTGAATACCCTAGCTAAAATACACATGGGTGATAGGGATAAATAAGCTCTATGTAAATTATGATACACTGAACTTGATTGCATAGCAAACTGACAAAATAACCACCACACATGACCTCCTCACCTGGTGGCAGCGCTCGGCTATGGAGCGAGCGATGGCATAGGTTTTGCAGGCTACAGGGCAATGCTGAAGGAGAGTCTGAATACCCTAGCTAAAATACACAGGGGCGATAGGGATAAGCGAGCTCTATGCACATTATGATACACCGGACTTGAATGCATAGCAAGTTGACAAAATGGCTGCCGCCCATTATCTCTTGCCCCGTGGAAGCCCTCGGCTATGGAGTGAGCAGGCACAGGTTTTGAAGGCTACAGGGCAAAGCTGAAGGAGCGTCTGAATACCCTAGCTAAAATACACAGGGGTGATAGGGATAGGCGAGCTCTATGCACATTACGATACTGTACCATACCCTCCAACATTTTACACATGAAAACCGGTTCAAATTTGGAAAGGGGCGTGGTCACAGGTAAAAGGGGGTGTGACCATGACCCCTTTCCTTTACTTTCAATGTTAATTTGGAGAGTCAAAAATTGGTACAAAGCCCTTTTTCACAGGTACAGACCATAAAAAAAGGTACTGTACCTGTCAAAAAGGTGCAGTTGGAGGGTACTGTATGCGATACTCGATCGCATAGCAAGTTGACAAACTACAGAGCAATGCTAAAGGATCGTCTCAATTCTCTAGCTAAAATACACAGGGGCAATGAGGTCCCGTAGAGTGATCAATTAATACATATAGTGTATACAGATACAAAACAAGGAGTTTAAGCAACAGTACAGTATGGTCCATTGAAGTCAGGGATACAGTACAGTATAGTACAGTACAGTACAGGAGCGGCCAAGTCCCCTAGCCATTAGGGCATAATCTAACACCAATTGCAAGGGATCACTGCTTACTGTACATTTAGACATGAGCTTGTGTATCGGTCATGAGGTGTTTTTTTTTCCCTGACACTATTTTTTTTCTATTGTAATATACTGTACTGTACTGTTACTGTACTTTACATTCAATAGAGATACTGTATGCACACATTTTATATGAATCAGGGCAATGCTGCAGGAGCATCTCATTACGCTATCTAAAATACACCACGACTATGGGTGGGAATACAGTAAGTGAGTCCTGTCAACATAAGCTGTCTGCTGTGTACAGCAAATACCCATCTGGGATGCATTTGTGTGTTTGTAATAAAAAAATCATTTACTGTACATTTAGTGTATACAGTATACAGTACCTCTAATACACATTTCCTGTGGATAAGAATGTACAGTCCTGTACAGCACTGTACATGGAGCATTTTCTTTACTGATCCATTTAATTATTTTTTTTATTCACTCTGTACACTGTACCTTCGGTCCTCCAGCTGTTGTTGAGCGAACTACACATAGAGTACCAGCATGCCTTGCTAGTTTTACTGTTTTGCCATGCTAAAACTGTTGCAGGGCATTCTGGGATGTTTAGTTCAACAACAGTTGGAGGACTGAGGGTTTCCCATCCCTGATGTACTGTATTGAACAGTGTTTCTTTGGAAACTGACTTACTGTACAGTATATTTATAAACCAGCCTACTGTACATCCAATAATTATGTTTGCCATAATACAGTAGAATACTGTATGTATAAAGTACCATATTAAAGAAGCAACTTAAGAAAAATCACAAATCATGGCTACTGTACTTTAAATCCTCTTATAGTCAGAGATTTCAAGCCGTGCCATACTGTACATGGCAGGATAAAGTAGATACTGTACAGTACTGTATGTACAGTACTGTACAGTGTGGTCAGATCTCTATTGTATGCATTAAATTCCAAATACAATTTAGAGTAACCTTGTACAAAGTCTTTTGTCTGTTTAACTAAAGACTAGATGGTCCAAGTGGTTCTTACAGTATCTTCCATCAAAATCTATGTTTCTTTGTACAGTATTACAGGGGATGCTGTCTGCTTTAATGTGTTTTAAATAGGGGACGCTGTCTGCCGTAATGTGTAAAAAAAGTGGACTGTCTGCTGTAATGTGTAAAAAGGGGACGCTGTCTGCCATAATGTGTAAAAAGGGGACGCTGTCTGCTGTAATGTGTAAAAAAGGGGACGCTGTCTGCCGTAATGTATAAAAAGGGGACGTTGTCTGTCGTAATGTGTAAAAAGGGGACGCTGTCTGCTGTAATGTGTAAAAAAAGGGACGCTGTCTGCTGTAATGTGTAAAAAGGGGACGCTGTCTGCTGTAATGTGTAAAAAAGGGGACACTGTCTCCCGTGATGTGTAAAAAAAGGGGACTGTCTGCTGTAATGTGTAAAAAGGGTACACTGTCTGCCGTAATGTGTAAAAAAGGGGACGCTGTCTGCCGTAATGTGTAATAAAAGGGACGCTGTCTGCTGTAATGTGTAAAAAGAGGATGCTGTCTGCTGTAATGTGTAAAAAAGGGGACGCTGTCTGCCGTAATGTGTAAAAAAAGGGGGCTGTCTGCCATAATGTGTAAAAAGGGGACGCTGTCTGCCGTAATGTGTAAAAAAGGGGACGCTGTCTGCCGTAATGTGTAAAAAAAGGGACTGTCTGCTGTAATGAGTAAAAAGGGGATGCTGTCTGCCATAATGTGTAAAAAAGGGGACGCTGTCTGCCGTAATGTGTAAAAAAGAGGATGCTATTTGCCATAATGTGAAAAAAGGGGAAGCTGTCTGCCGTAATGTTAAAAAAGGGGACGCTGTTTGCCGTAATGTGAAAAAAGGGGATGCTGTCTGCCGTAATGTGTAAAAAAGGGAGACGCTGTCTGCCATAATGTGTAAAAAGTAGAGATGTGCACCGGGCGTTGCTGTCTGCGGTAATGTGTAAAAGGGGGACTCTGTCAGCCGCAATGTGTAAAAAAGGGGACGCTGTCTGCCGTATTGTGTAATAGGAGGATGCTGTCTGCCATAATGTGTAAAAAGAGGACGCTGTCTGCCGTAATGTGTAAAGGGGCTCTACCTGGTGTAGTGGCGCTACTGTGCGGCGTAATTTGAATAATGGAGACTACTGTGCACCATTATATGAATTGGTATTATTTTGTGGCCACACCCCTTTCCCATGAAGCCACACCCCTATACTTTTTGTGCGCGCCTAAGGCGTGCACTGCCGCCGGTTTGTGTTAAGGGGGGGCGCCGATGCCATTTCTTGCACACAGCGCTAAAATGTCTAGTTACGGCACTGCTAGGAGGGGGTTGCTTAGAGTCAGAACTGCTTTGCACAAATACTGTACAGTAGCAGTCATACTGTACCTGTATTGACTGGCACAAGTCACTGTCCTTACAAATTCTTTGTAGTAACCCAGGCTGTGGTTAACATTCTGGGAGATTTGATTTAATGTACTGTACTGTACGTACGTACGTACGTACGTACGTACGTACGTACAAACGTACGTATGTTTATGCCGTTAAGAGACTTGGACACTCATATATCAAAACGTGGTATTTTGCCACCACCTCCCCCTACCCCCATCCCACTTTCCCCTTCCCCCTGGGAGCCTACCCAGTTCATACAGTAGACAGGGAGGGAGGTCAGGTTACAATAAATGTACATAACAATACTACAGTATACTGTATATGAAAATCTGATAGAGAACTGCAGTCGCTTTGATAGATGTGTAAATGTTACAGGAGCAGTGATCCCTTCTCATAAAGTACAACATAGATTCTCTATCGCCGATGATCTACAGTACTGTGATGCTCGAACAGTTATTTGCATCAGGATACACTCATTTATATTTATTGGTATGTCTATGGGCCTCATTACCGTGTATTTTAGATAGTGGAATCAGATGCTCATACAGATTTATCCTGATTTATGTGAAACCTGTGTGCACACTTCTATTGATGTATTACAATGGATTACTCTAAGCATGGGAGGCGGAAGCCTTCACCACTTGCCCACGTAACTGCATGGAAGATACACAATTTGATGTGTAAAAGTACTGCAAGCAGCGATTCCTTCCCATTGGTGTTCGTTTATGCCATTAGGGGACTTGGACACTCATATTATACAAAACATACAGTGCACTGTACATACTTTAAAGTCAATGAACTACATTATTCCTTTCACACATTAGTTGCATCTGCACACACTATTTTAATTTTTACTCTATTGCTTTGTCTAAGGGACTTGGACGCTCACATTCAATAACACAGCAATTGACAAGTGTTTTAACACGTTCATTTGCGTCTGTATAAACTATATTTATTTTATATTTTACTCTCTCCGTCTGACCATTTGTCACCATCTGCATGTACAGTATGCAGTACAGGACTGTATGTTAACATTAGTCATCACTGACCATTTGCCAGAGCTTGTAATGTAGATCAATCTGCTGCTATTTGATCTAAAGTTCTGGCTTAGTGGAGCATTAGCCACCCAGTGGTGGAGATGTGTATTGCATGCTGAGTATGTAGTCATGCCTCAACGTGCCTGTCCGTGATTAATCTCAGCAACCTAAGCTATCGCCTAGGCACGACTAAACCTCAGTTTAGGCAGAGAAATAGCCAAGATAACAGAGGCTCCACCTGTACCTATTTCTTGAACATTTTTTGCAAGCAAGTGCTTAGTAGAGTCAATTGCCTTTTCAGCAACCCATTTGATTGGGGATATCTTGAGCTACTGGTCTTGAATGTGATATCCTTTTGAGTCATGAATGTTTTCAATTTAGTGCTCATGAACGGCATGGTGTTATCTTTGAACAGCTACTGAAGTATTCCATGTACACAGAAATGTCTCTTTCATTTTGTTGATGGCAGATATACTTGTGATTTTGGATGAATAGTTAAATTCAACCAACTGGAGTATGGATCCACAAATACAATGTGTTCCTTCCCCCAATCAAATATATCAGCAGCAACAATGGACCAAGCTACAGATATGTTTTAGCTCATCTTAGCTATGGATGGAATGCACGTGTGGCCGCATCATAATTGCAACTTGTCGTGCCCACGTGCAACCCGCTTGTGGGAGTGTACGCACCCATGCAATCCAATGGATCGGGATGTATGCACACATCTACAGGCACACTAATAATGGTGAGCAGCCTGCGTTTGAGGTGATTAGCGGGTAAGATGAGCTAGGAGTCTTCTGTAGATGAGAAATCTCATGTACTGTCAAAGGTTCCATGGTGTAATAGGGTTGCAGAGCATTACATGATCAATGATCCCCTTCAGGGTATACCATCCTTTATTAGATATTTAATTTAGTTTGAAGCTTCTGCGAAGGAAGCATAAGTAATAATTACTGTATAACATAAAAAAATAAAATATCTGCAAGGTATATGATGACAATATGAAATGTGCACCAGACATGTGAACTGACCTGTGACTGAAGGTATACTGTATGTACAAATAAAACAATTCTGCATAATTACAGTGGTGAGATGAACACTGTAATGAATGTGTGTGCTCATATTTTGAAAGACAGAAAATTATTGCTGTGATGAAAGGGTTAATGACAATTTTTCCCTTCCTTGTGAGACTGGAAAACTTTTATATTTGTCCATATGTCAGTCCTTAGGGCTGCTATGTGGATTCTGCTGGATTGCAGCGATGAAAAGGATAATGGAAACCTTCTCCCTTGTAAATTCTAGCCTTTTTGGAGTTTTGCATCATTCAGTATACAGATTGCCAGGTTGACTACAATTCAAACAAAACGGCATGCAATGAATTTCATAGCTATTCACCAACTGATTTAGTATAAGCTTGTTAAAGCATGCCAGATACCTTTTGTAGGCCCCTGGTGGGCTTTCTGTAAGTCCAGACCTGTAATAAAATTGTTAGGGTGCCCGGGCACAAAAACATTTTCATCCTGGTGATATTTTATGTAATTGTTAGAACTTGGTGTGGTGTTTTCAGAATGACACTCTTCATGTGGTCTCTCTGAGATACTGCAGATATTTTCTCCACCACTGGATAGCTCTGAGTGTTGTGTGGGGGTTACAAAGGTTTGGGAACTTTGTGTGTAAACATTCATTCCTAAATTAATTTCATGGATTTTCCCATTAAACACATTTGTGGGTTAATACATTTTAGTATAACAACTTTGGTTCCCATTGGAGTTTTCACCATGGAGAACTTCTCCACCCCTGTGTGTACTTCACTGCTGCTATCTGTGTTTAAGATTATTGTCTGCTCAATTTTATCTAAGGGCATAACAAATTCTTCATTCACGTTGGGAACTCTGAGAGTGTATTCAGTAGAATACACATAGGGGGTAATTCCAAGTTGATCGCAGCAAGAAATTTTTTAGCAGTTGGGCAAAACCATGTGCACTGCAGGGGAGGCAGATATAAAACGTGCAGAGAGAGTTAGATTTGGGTGTGGTGTGTTCAATCTGCAATCTAAATTGCAGTGTAAAAATAAAGCAGCCAGTATTTACTCTGCACAGAAACAAAATAACCCACCCAAATCTAACTCTCTCTGCAAATGTTATATCTGCCCCGCCTGCAGTGCACATGGTTTTGCCCAACTGCTAAAAAATGTCCTGCTGCGATCAATTTGGAATTACCCCCATAATCTGAGTTACAAAGATCTTCCCCATTGCTAGAGACAGTATGGTGGACATCTCCTATTGCTGCTACCTTCTTTGCATTAATGTGATCTTTAAGGATGGATACATCCTGCACAATGTTAATTTCTTCCTCTATCAAAGATGCTTTTTTGAATATGGCGTGTGTGACCATAACAGAATCTGTAGGCTACACATTGATGCAGTCCTGCAACCAGTAGCAGATCTTGCCACAGGCAAGCAGGCTTTTTGGCTGGGGCACCACTGTCCTTAGGGCGCTGCCGCCATGGCAAGATACGCTACTGGTGCCGTGCAGTGTGGAATGACGTCAGGCACACAGCACAGCATTGTCAAAGTGGCTATAGACGCTAGAGTTAATAATTGATTTCTAGTGTCTGTGCGGTGCTATGGGAGAGCTGTCATGACATCTCTCCCATAGATCCAAGGAGCGGCGCCGGCAGCCGGAGACGGAGTAAAGCAGCGGTCGGGAAGCAGGAGCGGGGCTGGTGAGTATTTATTTATTTATTTATTTTTGCTAAGTGGTGCTACAAGGGGCATTAATACAGGGGGCACAGCTACAGGGGACACATTACTGGGGGCACAACTTCTGGAGGTAAAACTAATGGGGGCACAACTACTGAGGGCACAGTAACTGGGGGCAAAACAACTAGAGGCACATCTACTGGGGGCACAGCTACAGGGGGCAAAACTACAGGGGGCACAGCTACAGAGGGCATAACTGTGACCTTGCCCCTTCCCCATCAGGCCATGCCCCTGTTTTTTTACGTGTGCCTATGTAGAAGTAACTTTCGCCCTGGGCACCACAAGGTCTAGAATCGGCCTGCCTGCAACATGTATCTCTCATTCTCCATTTTAGCTTAGCAGAAGTGCGAACGAAAGGATCGCAGAGCGGCGGCAAACTTTTTGTGCAGTTTTAGAGTAGCTCAATACCTACTCAGCGCTTGCGATCACTTCAGACTGTTCAGTTCCTGCTTTGACATCACGAACATGCCCTGCGTTCGGCCAGCCACGCCTGCGTTTGTCGTGGCACGCCTGCATTTTTCCGAACACTCCCTGAAAATGGTCAGTTTATACCCAGAAACACCCTCTTCCTGTCAATCACTCTGCGGCCAGCAGTGCGACGGAAAAGCTTCGCTAGACATTGTGTGAAACTACATTGTTCTTTGCATTTGTACGACGAGCATGCGCATTGCGCCGCATATGCATGCGCAGAAGTGACTTTTTTTGAACAAATGCAGCTAGCGATTAACTCGGAATGACCCCCCATTGTCCATAAAAAGAGATTTTATAGCAAGGGGCCTTGACAGTAATGCTAGTGATGTCATGGTTTGATTGCATGCTTAATGATAAGGGGCAGATTTACTAAAAATACAATATAAGAAAACAAAAAATACAGGTCTTAAAAAAGGGGAATTTTATCCCTCAAAACACAGCAAATAGCCTCAATTAATGAGACACATATTTAAACATGAACCCATTCAGGGGTACTGGAAAGATGTTAATGTTATAGGATCACATGGTAATTATTGTATCCACAGCTCAAACCAAGTATCAAAAGGTTGATCCCTGCTTCATAAATAGTAAAGTGCACTTTTATAGGGCAGTCAATTGTTAGGTATCCAAACAAATAAGTTAAAATCTGCTTTAACAATATGTTTAGCACAGAGGATGCAGGGTTTAGGAAGCAGCTGCTTGGTTAACCTAGAAAAGGTTATTGATACCACTTTCACATCGTAAAACCGGGTCACATTCGGGACTTGTACATGAGTCCTTCCCAGGTGCGACCTTGTTGAGACCCTTTACAGACTGGTGGCACCAACCTGGCAAATTCCCGGGGAGGCGATGACAGCAGTGACGTGTGTGGAGGTGGCGCCAGGATATCAGATCATCTCCAAGCACTGCCTGTCCCACTAATTCCGCCTCTCCCTATACTGTGAATGGGTCCCAGGTCCCATCGATCCGGCAAACCGTTCACACTGCACATGACCCGGTAATAACTCAGGAATAACCCTGCTTTATCCTGGGTTTAAATACCAGGTCAGGTGACCCAGGAATTTGACACTTACCCCTTTCAAACTGCACATTGACCCGCATCAACCCGGTATTATACCAGGTTATTTGCGTGATGTGGAAGGGGTATGAGTTAAATATGTATATTTCCCAACACAGGCAGTCCATGAACAACAGTGTGTCTGGCAGCATTAGGTTGCTCTCATTAGTTAATCAGGTATTAAATGCACAACCACTTTGGGGGATTTGGGAGGCAGAATATAATAAATTCCAGCGTATATGTAGGCACACTTACTAGTGTGAAGCTGTCTGTGCAGCCATCCACTTTCCACTGTATACCAGTCCCTAGAGTCTTCAGGCCCAGTCACTCCCTTAAGTTCTGTTTTGCTGCAAGTATCTACTGGAGCAACAGCATATCGATGTCGGATGTGATGACGTGTGTGTGGGCGAAGTCCAGTAAAAAACACTACAGCGATCCCTGTGATAATTACGCTAATCACAGTGCTCATTGCGATATCCTGCCTCCTGCACAGCTTTCTCTGCCAGCTGACAGAGAAAGCTGTGCAGGGACCTGGCCAGTATGATCATCTATGTGTGTCTGATGGACACACAAGTTTATCACTGTGTTAAAAAATAAAGTAAGAATAAAAATCATAGAAAGAAGAAGAAAAATTTTTGCTGCGCCGATGTGTCTCTATTCCTCTAATAAATTAAGCGAAATAGCTTATAACTTGAAAATAAGATCCCAAGTGTCAGAGGTGTGTGCGCTTCTATAAGGAGTAGTGAGTTACTCCTAGATTGATAAACTAAAGAAAAGTGGATATAGAATAGAAGCGCTCAACACTCACTGACCCTGTGATCTAAAATTAAATAACAACCAAGGTGTCCTTGGGGATTTTTTGAATGTAAAAATATATTTATTATAATACAGTAAAAATTGTACAATAAACCAAATCTATATCTTATCATAAAACCCTTTATCCTCACTGCAATTCTATTGCCAAGAGCTATTCTACATTCACATCAAATTGCAGATGTCAGCTAGATAACTAGCAGCAATATAGTGGTAACAATTGTTGCAATCAGATCTTCAGGCTATCTATTCAACAATGTTGAGTGTATATTCAGACACAATTGTTACGATGTAAAGAAAAGAATTAATGGATGTAGAATGCACTCACTCGCTCTGAATTCAAGAGCTATGTTATGTAACGTCTCAGAGTTCCAGGAGCCGATGACAGGTGTTGGTGAAATAATTGATTACCTCTCCGGTAGGCTGGCTGGTCCCGAGCGTCCTCGGGTAAAGCCAGAAAACTCAAATGAAGCTGCAGAATTTTGAAGCACTGGCCGTGCTAGCCGGGGTCCCACTGTTAAACCTGCTGTCCCTGGGCGTGCACCGCCCGTTGCAGTCTGTGGGGAAGAACAGGTGTGTGACTGCTGTTGGAGGGAACCCGCTGCAGAGAGAGTACCTTGGTGGAACGCCTCGATCTCCCTGGACTGGCACCGTCCGTAGGATATGTGGGGGAGAGAGACTGCTGGTAACCACTGGCACTGTGCGGAGAGGAAATTCGGCTGTGTCCTGTCCTGGCTATCGTGCTGATTAATCCCGTGGGAAATGTAGCAGAGCCGTCCGGAGAGTGTCAGAGACAATAATCGGTCAGTGAGGCAAACGGGGGAGGAGTCCTGACGCGTTTCGTCACGTGACCCGTGACTTTTTCAAAGTGAAAAGGTACTCTCTCTGCAGCGGGTTCCCTCCAACAGCAGTCACACACCTGTTCTTCCCCACAGACTGCAACGGGCGGTGCACGCCCAGGGACAGCAGGTTTAACAGTGGGACCCCGGCTAGCACGGCCAGTGCTTCAAAATTCTGCAGCTTCATTTGAGTTTTCTGGCTTTACCCGAGGACGCTCGGGACCAGCCAGCCTACCGGAGAGGTAATCAATTATTTCACCAACACCTGTCATCGGCTCCTGGAACTCTGAGACGTTACATAACATAGCTCTTGAATTCAGAGCGAGTGAGTGCATTCTACATCCATTAATTCTTTTCTTTACATCGTAACAATTGTGTCTGAATATACACTCAACATTGTTGAATAGATAGCCTGAAGATCTGATTGCAACAATTGTTACCACTATATTGCTGCTAGTTATCTAGCTGACATCTGCAATTTGATGTGAATGTAGAATAGCTCTTGGCAATAGAATTGCAGTGAGGATAAAGGGTTTTATGATAAGATATAGATTTGGTTTATTGTACAATTTTTACTGTATTATAATAAATATATTTTTACATTCAAAAAATCCCCAAGGACACCTTGGTTGTTATTTAATTTTAGATCACAGGGTCAGTGAGTGTTGAGCGCTTCTATTCTATATCCACTTTTCTTTAGAATAAAAATCATACTTACCAGACCCAGGGACCAGTGGTCGCTGCTCCGATGACGGCTGCTGGTCATTTGATTCTCCAGCACTGCTGTGTGACACTTAGTAAAGTAATGATGCAATGTGTTAGCTCACGTTACAGCACGGGGTGGTCACAGTAGGAAGAGGATCTGATGACCATCAGCCCTCCCAGAGCACCGATCACCGTTCCCTGTGTGCTGGTGAGTATGAGTAGGGGATGGGGAGGTTGTCGCAGCATGGGGAGGGTAGTTGTGACAGGTGTGGGTACCTGGCAGCAGCAGTAGAGTCAATGTCAGTGGCAGTGCATGCACAGCACATACTCTGGGTATTTTCACAAAAGATTGGCATTGCAGGGATAGAGCTTTCTCGCAAGTTCTGTCCCTACATGCGATAAATGATACATCCATGGCATATAATCAGTTATCACATTGCGGATTGGACCGATTTTATCACATCACATCCACATCCTCAGATGTGGATTGTGATAAATCATCCCCTAAGGGTTCTATGACCAAAGCGAAGATCAGGGGTTGATAGAAAGCATCCTTGCCTGGTGCTGTTAGCAATAGTAAATCTGTCAGAGAGCATTCCACTAGCCAGGACAGAGGCAGAAGGGTTATGATAAAGAGCCAATATGGCTTGTAGAAACTTACCTGGAAAGGCAAATTTTAGTAGTGTTTGACAGTATAGCCAAGATTTTTATGAGTCAAAGGTTTAAGCTATAGGACCCGCTTGGCCAGGAGGGGAGTTCCAGGATCCGGCCAGTGACACACAGGATTTCAATGTAACACAGTGCGGCATAGCCTCACTGTGTGAACACATACATAGAAATATATGTGTTCACATTGAAATCCTGTTGTCCTGCCGTCCAGCCCAACTGCAGAATGCGGTGGGACTGCCACACATGTGTGGGTGCCTGCAAAGGTGCCCATGTGCACTCTCCTTCCGGCCAAGTGGGTTCCACTAATCGGAACCCACTTGGCCACTATGTGTGACCGTAGTCTTACTCCTTGCCCAGGGCAAACATGAGAGTAGGAATTTTAAAACTGTTGATATCATGAATGATGTCAACAGTAGTACATAAACACCCACACCAGGTTTTATCTAATGCTTGCCTGGATGGAACAAAGCCCACCTGGTCTATGTGAATCCCAGGAGATAAAGACATCCAGCCTGTTTGCTAATACTGTGGCAAAAATATTTAGGGCCATTTTCAGAAGAGAGATAGGGTGATAAAACAGACCTATGGATCTCTACCTGGCTTTGGGATAATGGTCATTTTCTCCTTGAGTGGGAGTAAGACAGATTGAATTTCTTTTAGTAAGGCATTGGAAACCCACCTCGGCCAGTGGCTTTGGGTCAGTTTTGTATGGGTTGCCTTGCTGCTAGAGTTTTGGTTAATGATTATATTACAGTACCTCTCTCTCTTAGTAGAGGTTCTGCACAGGGCTGTCAACTTTCTCCTCACTCTGTGCTTGCATTAAATAGTAGCAAAGCTAGTGTGGTCTACCACTGGGGTCTCTTATATGCTGATAACATGCTTCTGTTCCTGTCTGATGACTGAGTACTTGCAATGTCTCCTACAGGTGATTAATGCCTTTAGTGAATTTCTGATCTTTTAATTAACTGGTCCAAGTCTAGAACTTTTCCCCTTCTTGGTTTGTTTCCTTCACCCCCCTTCATGCACCTTGCAGTGGACTTTAAAATTTCTGCTTCTGAGTGTCTGGATCTCCCAATGCCCTGCTGACTACTGTATGAGCAATACAATCTTGACCTTATTTCTATTTAAACAAATGGCCTATGTTTTGAAAAAAGTGCCTTGTTAGTCTCTAGCCGCATAAATCTTTTTAATAGGATCCTAAGATACTTTACAAATATTCTCTTTTCTCTCCACCATGGCTAAAATTGTTGTAGCCATTATGTGGTTTGCTCCAGAGCTCCAATATATTTTTAAGAGGAAAGCCCTTGTTAATTATGTCTCTGTTAGTGAGAAACATAGAAATGCTCTCCCAAAGTATCACAAGATTTGGGATTGTTGGTGTCATTCTCCAATGATTTACAAAGGGAACCCCACTCTGGTCTTTTTTCCACACGTCATGTTTGCATGCTTTTCCACCACCAATAGTCTTAATAGCAGTATGAAATGATACCCGCTTATATGTACTTGGGCCTTTTTTCTATTAAGACCTTAGCCTTTTTGGTCCTCGTTAGCTCTCTACATACTCATGATTGTAATTTTGTTTTTTGCATTAACACCTTTTCTGCTTATACTTTGTTTTATTTCTTTGCATCTGTTTTAGTGTTTATTGTGTTTTTTTCTTTATTTATATTGCCAAAAATTTGCCAAAAAAAATACTTGTAAAAAAAATTATTGAAAAGAGAAGTTACTTCCGAGTGATCTGACTATGGATTTAGATGAATAACAGAGTCCAGCAGATATTTTAAAATAGTGGTAGAAAGATAAATCTTGCCTATTCTGGAGTATACTTTATTTGGGTAATCATGGGAGTTTTGGTAATAGGCATGCCAAGAGTCAAAGAGACGTGCATCTCAAAATATGTGTATTAAGGTGACTGGAGGTGTGTGATATAAGATCCCAGTGGTCGGCATGCCGGCGGTCACATCACCAACACCAGCATCCCAACCATGAGAATGCTGATAGGGGATGGGGTAATTATTGTACACCTCCCCTGACCCCTGCCTTAACCCTAATCTGCCTGGGGTGGTGGTTAGAGCTAAGATAGTGGGAGTGGTGGCTAGGGCCCAGGGAGTGGTAGACAGGGCTATGACTCTGGGGCATGGTGGCTATGGCTACCCCCCCCCCCCCCACCACACACACACACACACACACACACACACACACACACTCTCTAGGGCCTAACCCTAAACCCCTGGGTCTTAATCCTAACAGGGGCCCCAATTCTTACCCTTAGGATGTTGGAGTTCAGTGTTCCAGCGCCGGGATTCCGAGTGGTGTCAGGTTTCCAGCGTTGGTCACATGACCAGAGGCATGCCCAGTGCTGGGATGCTAACTGCATCCCACCTGGAAATATTGAGATGAATGTATGAAGCAGTGATAAGAGAGAAGTGAGCCAGTGGAAAAGTTGCCCATGGCAACCAATCAGCGTTGAAGTAAGATTTATAATTTGCATACTATAAAATTATACAGAGCAGCTGATTGGTTGTCATGGGCAGCTTCTACACTGGCTCACTTCTCCTCTCTTATCACTGCTTCATACATTTACCACATTATGAGAACTGAATGCACCATTGGAGACAGACCTGTCCAGAAGTTGGTCGATAGCTAAGTTGCAGTCACCACCAATTTAGAGGAGACACTGTCAAAATTTATGTAGCAAGGAAAAAACCTGACAATGAAGGCTGTTTGATTTGTATTTGGGGCATAGAGGGTTGCAAAAGAGACATCTAGATGACTTGATTTTCCCATCAGGGTGATGTAATGGCCATCCCTCTTGGACATAAATGGCCATTAGGAGATTGTGAAAGGAAAAAAATTGTGCAACAAGATAAGCAACCCCATTGTGCTTGGTGGAACTGTAGTATACCTTGGAAAAAGTAGATAGGGATCAAAAAAGTTTGACATCAAAGAGAGAAATAAAATTAAAGGAGAGGAAGTATGGATAAGGAAAATATGTCATAAGAAGAGGGTCCATAAGAGCCTGGCTGTAGGTAGAAAATGTACTAGAGCAGGGGTGAAACTGCTGGAGACAACGGAATCAGTTGCCACCAGGCTCAAGCCCTGAAGGGGGCACCTTCTCCATTGTCCCCTGTTCAGTGCCTGTGCTCCTCCTCTCCTCTGTCACCTGGCGACCTCTGTCATCTGGTGTGTGGGCTCTGCTGTGCTCTGGTCGCGGGCACCAGTCACATCTGATCACGGCCCAGAGCATAAGAGCCGGTCTGGAGCAGAGAGAGGACCCGGGAGAAAGTGCAGGAGCAAAGAAAGGCTGTCACTGTGCCTGTAGTGGGAGGTGGGAGAACAGAAATGCAGGATAGGTGTGATGAACAAGTACATTCTACTATGCAAGTTCAATGGGGGGCTGTTCTTGTGGTGGGTGGGGGGTTCTTGTTGGGGGTCAATCTATATTTCTGTGTGTTTGTATATATATATATATATAATACAGAATTTTACCCTTATCTTGCGCTATATACAGGGGCAGCACCTCTAGAATAATCCTACTGCTAGAATAGGATAACGAAAACCATATACCAAACAGATTCTGAGGGCGCACAAATATTATTAAAAATATGCTATGGTTCCATTCAGCTACTAAATCCAAATGCTAGTATTAAAATATTTTTTTATTGTACACTTAAACATACAAATTCATATAAAATATAAGGCAGTCAAACCAATAAGTGATATAGCATATTTGGAGGGTTGCCGTCTTTGGTGAAGAAGAAACACTCTGTAACCAATGCGTTTCATCCTTAAAAGGACTTCATCAGGGTAAAATTGGTTTGAAGCTGATATGGAACGAAGAGGAGAGAGGAGAGACAATATTCATAATCAGAACATATATTTTACAACATCATGAAAAAGGGAAAATTGGAAGAATATTCAACGGAACAATTTACAGAATCAAATATTTTTACATAATTTATTACACATAAATAATAACAATAGTATAGTCCAATTCCAAGAATACTAATTGAATAATTGAATAATTGATATTAGATAAAATGACAATATTTTCACAATCTCTATATAGGCAAAGAATACATATATGGTTGTATTGTTGACAAAAACACACAGAAATTGAACTGAACATAGGTATTTAGCAAAAATGCTCGATTGAATAGGTTCACACAAAAGTAGACTTAAATCATTGAGATATTTGACTCACAGAATGTTATTTTCTCTGAAGCCACCAACCCGTGGTGGTGCTGCAAAACCTATAATGTATTATATATATATTTATGTGTGTATATATATAGGCATACATTTGTGTGTACATATATATACAGTATATATATATATATATATATATATATATAAAGACAAGGTACTGCACGGTACTAGCGGACAATGGAGTCAGCTCCTGCCATGAAGGGGGCATCTCTCCTTCATTGTCGCTAGCTCCATGTGTCCACAGCAGCTGATGGTGTATAATGAGTCAGATTGACTCATTAAACACTGCTACACCCCTGCACCACAATTTTTTTTTAATGATGGTAGAGTAAAGGAGAGGGGGTTGAAGTAGGAGAGCAGGGGCCCACCCAGCAAAGGGGGGACGTGTGTTCTAGCACCTGTGGCTCTGGCAGCATCAGTATTAAGGTTGATGAGGTCAATCTTTACCCTTTAATTCAGCGGTTGCATGCTGAAATGAGGATCAGGATGGAGCTCAGCTGCCTGGCTTTGAGTAAACAAACACACTGGGGAAGCTGCAGTGAGTACCGAGGAGCCTTAATACTGTTCAAAGTGCTAACCCACTGCACTCTATCTATCTATCTATCTATCTATCTATCTATCTATCTCTATCTGACTATCTAATATTATTATTCTTTATTTATATAGCGCCACAAGGGACCTGCAGTGCCCAATTACAGAGTTCGTAAAACAAATAAGCAAGACAGGAAAATCTATATGTATGTATCTATCTATATGTATCTGTATTAGAGATGAGGTTTGGTTCCTGAGGAACTGAACCCTCCCAACCATTGTGATCCGAGCTGGGATCTGAGTCCGGCTCGGGACTTCCCATCTTACTCAGATCCCAAAATGGGGCTGAACATCATCTTCCCACTGTCGGATTCTCGATGGTTTTGAATTCTATATAAGTCCTCGTGCTTCGGCGCCATCTTCACTTTGGCATTGGAGAGTGTACTGGATGGTCGTGTCTGTCTCGGTACTGGGGGGCATGGCGTGGTGTGTTGCGGGTGAGGGTGCCCTGTGTGCTGTATCTAAAAAAGTGGTGCTCTCTGTCTGCTGTATCTGAAAAATGGAAGGTCTCTGTCAGCTGTATCTGAAAAAGGGGTGCACTCTCTGTTGTATCTGAAAAAGTGTACTATACAATTTTATTTATTTTCATAAGTACTGTGACACTGCCGGTCAGAAAGCAGTATATTATTTCCTACTCGTACATGTATTGTGTGATGCTGTTGGTATAGTAAACCGCAGTGTTTAATTATTACATACATTTCTGATTCATTTGTGCGAAACTGTCGGTGAAGTCAACCACAGTGTGTAATTATTATTATATACATTTCTGAATCATTTGTGCAATGCTGTCAGTGAAGTCAACCGCAGTGTGTAATTATTATATAAATTTCTGATTTATTTTGGTGAAGTCAACTGCAGTGTGTAATTATTATTATAGACATTTCTGACTCATTTGTGTGATGCTGTTGGTGAAGTCAACTGCAGTGTGTAATTATTATATACATTTATGACTTATTTGTGCAACACTGTCGGTGAAGGTCAACCCCACTTTGTGTTGATAGAAAGAAAGGCTAATACTAGTGCTGAAGCTGCTGCCACTAGTCATGACATTCACAAGGTAAGTCTGTCAACATCATCTGCTAAGGCAGATGTCCAGGGGCATAGAGGGCTTAAATCAGGGTATGTAAAATCATTTAATTTTAGAGTGGTAAAGAAAAACAAAAACAAAACAAAAGTTAGCTGCAGGTTAGCTGCAGAAGCAGTAAGGCAAACTGTGCACTCAGAATCAGAACCATCAGACATATAGCATTTAATATATTGACATTATGTATATGGGAGTGATACGAAATATAGTTGTCAATAGGTACGAAACCATTATTTTGGCTGGTGCATTATAATATGCACTGCTTAATACAGATAGAGGTTGAATCCGATGAGCATTTTGCCTCTTTTCAACCTCACTAACTAGGTAACATTCTTGAGGAACGTTTAGGGGCGCCACATAAGTTATGTGTGAGTCTGACATTTCTCACAGTGTCCTCATAGAGAAGCCTCTTTTATCTCCTTCCACCATTTCTGAACCATCTGCACATGTGGGGAGCAGTACAAGTAAAGATGGTGATGAATCTAATGAGGAGGACATAATACAAATTGAGAATTCATGTGTGGAAGTGGGACAGGATGAGGGGGATATGTGTGTACTATCTGACAGTGAGGATGTTGATGATGATGATGTTGTTTGTGTAAGTCAACCACCAGTGGCTGCGGTTGTTGACCATGATAAAAATAAAGCAATTGCTATGCCTGGGCATAAGGACAAAAAGCCATCTTTTGGGTGTGGGATTATTTTTACCCCAATCCTGCCAATGTTTATGAAAGCATCTGCTCCATTTGTGAGTCCACATTTAGTAGAGGTAGGAACTTTAGCCATTTAGGCACCTCCACCATGTCATTTGCGGTGAAGACTTGAAATTTATTGTACAAGATTATAATGTAATAAACACATCATCATCAACATCCTCAGAGTAATTACTTAACGGAAGAAGTCATTCCAAAAAATTGTTTTGTGGGGGCCCAAACAAACCTATCATTTCAACCACAAGTGATGGTCCCTGTTACTGAAATGATTGATTTGTTAAACTGTGCATGTCCTGTTTAATATATACAACATAAGGGTAGGTGGGAGGGCCCAAGGACAATTCCATCTTGCACCTTATTTCTTTGTGTTATGTGCTTATTGGAGCATTTTTTGGGCATAGTTTATAAAACTGCCATCCTGTCTGCCACTGCAGTGCCACTCCTAGATGTGCCAGGTTGTTGTGCCGCCCACTTCTGTCATTTAGCTTAGTCATACAGATCCTCGGTGCAACCTTTTGGCCTAAATTGAATAAAAGCAATACAGTGAGCTGTGAGATGTTCAAAATAGACTGGAAATTAGTGGAACTGAATGTTATTGAGGTTAATAATACTGTAAGAACAAAAACACCCCCAAATTCTGTGATTTTAGCTGTTTTTATGATTTATCTTAAATTAGAACCAAAACTATAAACACACAAGGCAGGTTTTGGCAAAACCAAACCAAAACACGAGTAAGTAAAAACCAAAACAAAAACCCCAAAAATGGGCAGGCGCACACCTCTAATCTGTATAGCTATCTAACGCTCTCTCTCTAATTGTCTATGGGGGGGCACCAACATTTATCTTGCCTCCATGGAGCTGGGACAAACTTAAACCACTGTACTAGAAACAGATAATCAATACAAAGAATGGGCAGACAAAATAGGTAAGAGAGGCGGGGCGGAACTTCTGGCAGTGCAGCCAGTGCATTGCACTGGGGTCCCGCTGCACTCGAGGGGCCCACAGCTGCCAGCATTACAATGAGTGACAATGACTCATTGTATCATGCTGCCGCGGCCGCCAGCTACACTCCCACCCGCTGCCCATGTCACACACAGACCAGGGGCACCAGCTACGCTGCCGCCCACTGCCCGCGTCACACACAGACCAGGCACTAGCTTCGCTCCCGCCCGCATCCCGTCGCCCGTGTCACACACAGACCAGGCACCAGCTACGCTGCCGCCCGCATCCCGCCGCCCGTGTCACACACAGACCAGGCACCAGCCAGGCTGCCACCCGCCGCCTGTGTTAACACAGTCAGCGCCTACGGCAGCCCGGCTGATGGGGAAGGAGGGGTCCTGGCCGGAGAGGGAGGAGGGGCCGTCCCTCCCTCATACAAACTTACTGGTGGTCTCACTGGCTGCTGCTGTAAGGATGGAACGCTCTCCTATCTCCTCCTCTTTCCAGCGCCTCCTCCTCCACACGTCCTCCTCCTCCTGCATTGTAATAAAATGCTGCTGCAAGCTGTCCATCAGGAAAGTGAGGAGGGGCAGCTAACTCAGCTCCTCCCCCTTCCAGTGTATATTCCACCCCTCAGCTTCCTCTCTCTCTCTATGTTTGGGTGCCGGGGATCTGACAGCATCACGCCAAGATCTCGTGGCCGTCCCCGGCGCCCACTGTCATAATGGGAGGGATGGAGGGAGAGGAGCAGGAGCATTCCCTATGTGCATCAACAGCCCCTGGTAGGAATTGGTAGGAATTAGGGATGTGCACCGGACATTTTTCGGGTTTTGTGTTTTGGGTTTGGATTCGGTTCCGCGGCCGTGTTTTGGATTCGGACGCGTTTTGGCAAAACCTCACCGAAATTTTTTTGTCGGATTCGGGTGTTTCAAAAAACCCTAAAAAACAGCTTAAATCATAGAATTTGGGGGTCATTTTGATCCCATAGTATTATTAACCTCAATTACCATAATTTCCACTCATTTCCAGTCTATTCTGAACACCTCACACCTCACAATATTATTTTTAGTCCTACAATTTGCACCGAGGTCGCTGGATGGCTAAGCTAAGCGACAAAAGTGGCCGACACAAACACCTGGCCCATCTAAGAGTGGCACTGCAGTGTCAGGCAGGATGGCACTTCAAAAAAATTGTCCCCAAACAGCACATGATGCAAAGAAAAAATGAGGCGCACCAAGGTCGCTGTGTGACTAAGCTAAGCGACACAAGTGGCCGACACAAACACCTGGCCCATCTAGGAGTGGCACTGCAGTGTCAGGCAGGATGGCACTTCAAAAAAATAGTCCCCAAACAGCACATGATGCAAAGAAAATAAGAGGCGCACCAAGGTCGCTGTGTGACTAAGCTAAGCGACACAAGTGGCCGACACAAACACCTGGCCCATCTAGGAGTGGCACTGCAGTGTCAGGCAGAATGGCACTTCAAAAAAATTGTCCCCAAACAGCACATGATGCAATAAAAAAAGAGGCGCACCAAGGCGCTGTGTGACTAAGCTAAGCGACACAAGTGGCCGACACAAACACCTGGCCCATCTAGGAGTGGCACTGCAATGTCAGGTAGGATGGCACTTCAAAAAATAGTCCCCAAACAGCACATGATGCAAAGAAAAAAAGAGGCGCACCAAGGTCGCTGTGTGACTAAGCTAAGCGACACAAGTGGCCGACACAAACACCTGGCCCATCTAGGAGTGGCACTGCAGTGTCAGGCAGGATGGCACTTCAAAAAAATTGTCCCCAAACAGCACATGATGCAAAGAAATAAAGAGGCGCACCAAGGTCGCTGTGTGACTAAGCTAAGCGACACAAGTGGCCGACACAAATACCTGGCCCATCTAGGAGTGGCACTGCAGTGTCAGGCAGGATGGCACTTCAAAAAAATTGTCCCCAAACAGCACATGATGCAAAGAAAAAAAGAGGCGCACCAAGGTCGCTGTATATATACTGGTGGTCACTGTCAGCAAACTGCAAAACTAAAATGCACCATTGGTATAGAATGTAGATGGATAGTATACTTAATGATGACACAGAGGTAGGCACAGCAGTGGCCTTCCGTATCGTACTGCTATATATAGTATACTGGTGGTCACTGTGTCAGCAAACTGCAAAACTAAAATGCACCACAGGTATAGAATGTAGATGGATAGTATACTTAATGACGACACAGAGGTAGGCACAGCAGTGGCCTTCCGTATCGTACTGCTATATATAGTATACTGGTGGTCACTGTGTCAGCAAACTGCAAAACTAAAATGCACCACAGGTATAGAATGTAGATGGATAGTATACTTAATGACGACACAGATGTAGGCACAGCAGTGGCCTTCCGTATCGTACTGCTATTTATAGTATACTGGTGGTCACTGGTCAGCAAAACTCTGCACTGTACTCCTCCTATATAATATTAATTATACTGGTGGTCCCCAGTCCCCACAATAAAGCAGCACACTGAGCACAGATAAGGAGTGTTTTTCAGGCAGACAACGTATACTGGTGGTCACTGTCAGCAAAACTCTGCACTGTACTCCTGCTATATAATACAGCTGCTCCCCAGTCCCCACAATTAAGCAGTGTGAGCACAGATATATTATGCAGCACACTGAGCACAGATATGGAGCGTTTTTTTCAGGCAGAGAACTGATAAAACTGGTGGTCACTGATCAGCAAAACTCTGCACTGTACTCCTCCTAACAGCTGCTCCCCAGTCCTCCCCACAATTAAGCAATAAAGCAATCAAGTTCAACAATAAACGGAGAGGACGCCAGCCACGTTTTCTCCCTATCATCTCCAATGCACGAGTGAAAATAGCGGTGACGCGCGACTGCTTATATAGAATCCGAATCTCGCGAGAATCCGACAGTGGGATGATGACGTTTGGGCGCGCTCGGGTTAGCCGAGCAAGGCGGGAAGGTTTGAACCTGCCTCGGACCCGTGTAAAATGGGTGAAGTTCGGGGGGGTTCGGTTTCCGAGAAACCGAACCCGCTCATCACTAGTAGGAATTAGTTGTTTTAAATGTCTTTAATTGTGTTGCATGTGTATAAACACAAATATATATGGTTTTGGCACGTGGAGGCGGCCAGTGCTGGAGTCAGATGTGAGAGCACTTTGTTCTGAATGACGGTCACTTTGATAAGCCAGTTTTTAAATTTAATATGTATGTGCATATCTTGAGTAAAGTATTCTATTTCTAAATTAGTGCACTATCTGCTCCCCTGGTTTAATTTAGGGTCATATGTTGCCCTTGGGAAAGAGGGAGCAGCGATGGCGGCAGTAAAGACTGGATTGACTGTAGTAAGGATTTTATTACAAGTAGAGTATCCCTTATCCAAAATGCTTGGGACCAGAGGTATTTTGGATATCGGATTTTTCCGTATTTTGGAATAATTGCATACCATAATGAGATGTCATGGTGATGGAACCTAAATCTAAGCACAGAATGCATTTATGTTTCATATACACCTTATACACACAGCCTGAAGGTAATTTTAGCCAATATTTTTTATAACTTTGTGCATTAAACAAAGTGTGTCTACATTCACACAATTCATTTATGTTTCATATACACCTTATACACACAGCCTGAAGGTCATTTAATACAATATTTTTAATAACTTTGTGTATTAAACAAAGTTTGTGTACATTGAGCCATCAAAAAACAAAGGTTTCACTATCTCACTCTCACTCAAAAAAGTCCGTATTTCGGAATATACCGTATTTCGGAATATTTGGATATGGGATACTCAACCTGTATTATATGGTGGCACTAGGGATCCACAGCGCCCATTATAGTTTATTAACAAATGAGCAAAACAAGAAAAAAAACACGTACAATTTGAGACTATATAGGACATGTACAAGGTATATACAGAAAACCAGGGGTTAGGTGCCATCAAAGGGAGTATTAATTTACTATGATTAAGATTTGCACAATGAGTATGTTGTATACAGGGCTGTTTCCTGCACATATAGCACCCAGTGTGGGGTGGAGGGGCCAAACGTTTCTAGCTGCAGCTGGCATGACATAAGCAGATGACAGCAGGGGTTGCTAGAAACGTCCTTGGTTTACACATACACACGTACTCCCCCATTAAATTATGTTTTTGCCCCTGAAAATTTCCACTGGTGACACTGGAGATCACTAGAATGACCGGTTATCCTGTGTCATTTGAAGCCCGTTACACTAAACAGCAGCAACGGCCACATACAGTGGTGACCTTCTCTACCCTCATCCATTGCCCTAGAAATGTTAAAGGTCCTTAGTAGTTACCAGAACATGCATGTAAAGAAGGAAAAGTATGACTCTTGTTTGGGCGCACTCTTATGTTAACTGTCTGTTAATTGATAAGTGAAGTGTCTGAGAAGTAATAATACAATCTTTATTTCTACTCTTTAAAATACATGGGGACTAAACAAGACAGGTTGGAGATGGAGCAAATCTGGATAGGTCAGCTGGAGAAAACGGTCTCCCAAAAAATGTTCAGATCTTAATTATTCCTAGATAAATGCATATCGGAAGTTAGCTACATACTATGCTACTTCCATCTGCCCAAGATCTGTACAAACTGTGTTTGTATTAATGCAGCCCTAATTGGGTTACAATCGTGAAGTGGGAGAGCCCATACACTTGGTAACACTTCTAATCAGTAACCTCTGTAATGAGTAAAGAGAATATAATAGGAGTAGGAAGATAAAGCATAAGTGGTGATACTGCTGTTGGTATAATTTCTACAGGAAAAAGAGTCTCCCTACTTCACTGGGTATTCCCTAGTGGTCGCCCGTCTAGGTACTGACCCAGCCCACCTGCGTTTAGCTTCCAAGATCGGACGAGATTGGGCGTGAACGTAGGGGTATGGTCGTAGGAAGGTTCGAACCTATAGTACCAATGAGAGTGCACCGAAATAGGAGGATTGATTCCTCCTCGGAAAGAGAATGCTAGGAATGCGTACTGAAAAAAGAGAAAGGTGACAAGAGAGTAAAAAGGTGTGAATCTGCTGTCCACGTTAGACCGAGGAAACGTGTCTCCTGGGGGGACACGCTCCTCTGAATCGTGGATGAGAGTTCACAGAAGGAAGAGCAGCAGGAAGAGATATATGTATACTTTTAGGATGGGAGGAAGTAAAGGCAAAAAGAAGGTTATTTACACATTACCAGTAGGTCCCCTAGGGGTTACCTCAGATGTTGGATTACTGCCAAATCCTGGTTCAAAGATACATCATAGTGACAGGTGTTTAAGACAAATATCCACCAGAGATGAAGATGGAGAAAATATCTTATGAGTGGTGTCAGAACATACGATATATATAACGTTACTTGTGCACTTTGGATTTACGTAGCATTAGACAGTTTGATGGACGAATTTGTGTCGTGCACCAGAACCTTAGATTTCACAGGTGATATGAGCAGAATGTCCCGTATCAAGACAAATCTTGGTCGTTGGCACAAGCCTATACATGAGGCAAAAAGAAAGAAATACCCCTGTACACTTCTCTCAATGGTGAAAGAACTTCACGGGAGCATGAAATACACAGTCTGAGATTACCTAGGGCAGAGTACATGCAGGATCACACCGCACCTGTCCTATTTACACTTGGGTGTGAAGAAAAAGTGTTGCACATTGTACTAAGGCAATGAGAGGACATGGATATGCCATGCTAATTAATTGAAAACACCAGCACTGTAAATACAGAGATTCTCTCTGTGAGCAGAAGGGGGCTTTGGAGATTGGAGCAGGTGAATGTTAAATATCACTCCTTCAGTTAGTAGACAAACAGGGTGCCTGCAAGGGATGCGAGGCCACCAATACCTGCCCCTATCACAAAGTTAGGCCTCAGATTACCTAAACTGCATTGGTACAAGTATTTTTGTTTTTTTAATTCTTCAGGTGAATGTCAAATACCACTCCTTCAGTTGATAGGCAGACAGGGTGCCCGCAAGGAATGCGGGGCCACCAATACCTGCCCTTATCACAAAGTTAAACCTCAGAGTACCTAAACTGAAATGGTACAAATATGCAATATGACTAGGCTGGAAGCACCAGCAATATAACTAAGAGCAATTTTTGCAAAAAAGCAAGGGTGTTCAGTCTTAGCAATAGAAATAGTGCAACATAATAAATAAACATCACCACTCCAAGTGTCAGACAGGTCGGGTGCTTGCAGGAAAACGCGTTTCACCCGGTCACGGGCTTGTTCACTTCCATTCTGAGTAGCTCCTTAGCATCTCCATAGCTGGGTGTTTAAAAACCCTGAGTAATTACTAGCAGCCAATAGCTGACCATGTGGGCGGATATGCATTAAACATCTGGTCCAATCCAGGGCCTTACAAATGAATCATATGGGCGGGTTACACTGGGCGAGGTAAGGTAGGCTGGGGAGGGCGGAAGTTGCACTTCTCACTTCCGCCCTGAGTGTGTTGCCAAATTGGGGACATGCATGGCGATATAGTCAGAAAACGGCGGGCTATAGCAGGCTGAGTGGGGTGGAGATTGCGGGAAATGTTCCCGTCCTGCTTGTGTAACCTAGTCTGAGCGGCCGCGAAGAGCGGCATAGCGCTGGTGAGTGTGGGCGGAAGCTGTCATCCGAACTTCCGCCCGCTCTCGGGATGTCCGGTTGCTAGGATACCCGCGTCTGGGTAAACAAAGCTGTAAGACTTCAGGAGGCCGACATGAGGTTACTGGAGTGCACTCGTGAATGCTAAAGGGCATTCAGGGAGAGGCCAGTATGCCCCACCCTCCGTATTACAAAGCTGTGAATGCTGATGTGTTTGCAGATTGCAGTTACATTTGTGAGCACAAACTGATATGTGAAGATAATAAAAAATAAAAAATAATAATAATAAATAAAGTAGGAAATAAAAAAATTATTATATAAGATGAGTAAGAGGGATACACGTGACATAGCTGAAAATCATATACTATATATAGGGGTATGTAGATGGATGTAAGGTTGGGTTAATGGCATAGAAATGAGGGGAATGATTTAGCGGGATGGGGAGAAAAAGGAAGGAATTATAAAGTATATGTATTGAAAATAGCAAGATTGTATGCATGATAATAATGATGTACATGAGAATGAAGGTAACAATGAAAATAAAAATAAAAATAAAAATAAAATATATCAATATGAATGTAAAAAATATATATAAAAAAATAATAATAAAACGAGCATAAATGTGAATATAAAACTAAAAAATAAAATATGATAGAAATAAGTGAAAATGAAAATAAGAATAAAAATGGTAGTGAAAAGAATAAATAAAAATATAAATATATAAAAATATAAATTATATAAATGTATATAAGTGAAAAAGTAACTATAAAATGAATGTGGTGCTAGATGACGTGATCGGGCCGTTCGGTGAGTAGGTGGTGAGTGGTATGCAAATATAGGATGAGGAAGTGTGAGCTACTAGAGGACAGGTGTTGGTCTGGGTGACAGAGGTACTAAAATGTGGCATGGGTAGCTGTAGTGCCACGAGCTTGCTGGTGATGGGTCATATATCAAATTGGAGAGTGTGGAATAGGTGGAAAAAGTGAGTGCACCCTAGGGGAGGAGGGTGATAATAAAATTGGGAGTCTAAGTGAGTGAGTGATGGGAGTGAGTGTTGTGTGATGATTAGTGTCGGACCGGTGCCAAGGTGATGTGTTGGTAGAGTGAGGATACTGGGTGCTGTCGAACAAGGATATAATATGGGAAATAATAATGAATAAAAAGTGCCGAAATATATATTGGAACATGATATCAATGTAGGATGAAAAAGGTGGAGAGGCCCAAGGAGTCATGAAAGTTGTCTGAGGTGTGTGTAAGGTGTGGGAAGAACAAAGGGGAAAGGAGGAATTTGATAGGTCATGTAGATTAACTGTGACTAATGATTATAAGAATACACTGTAATTGATATTCGCATTGAGGCCATTCGGTCAAAGTCCACCCAGCCTGAAGGTCCACTCGCTTTCTTTTTTCAAAAGTTCCTTGGTGATGTCGCCACCCCTAATTCCCAGATGGATTTGCTCCAGACCAAAGATCTTGAGGTCCTTCTGATGATCCTTATGCCGGGTATAAAAATGTCTGGCAACTGTAGTTATCTGCTTCATCCGGGCAAGGTCCATGGCGGCATTACGGCAGGTGCCAAGATGTTCCAAAGCTCTTTCCTTGAGTTTACGAGTTGTCATTCCTATATATCTGATGTTGCAACTGCATGTGATGCAATAAATGAGTGCTTGCGTGTCGCAGTTAAAAAATTGTTTGATCCTTATGGTCTTACCATATCTGTCCACCACTGAATTGGTTTTCAGAATATGGGGGCAAGCTTTGCATTTACCACAAGGAAAAGAGTCCGTCACTGTTGTGTGTGCTGGTGTTCCGCTGGCCATAAAGTCCGTAATCTGACTTTGTGTGGGTGTCTTTTTAATGAAGTGGCTTCTGACCAAATGGTCTTTAATATTTTTCGACCTGCGCCAACTCATTTTGACTTTTGAGTCTATGTAGGGTGATAAGTCCGCATCTGACTGTAATATGGGAAGATGTTTTTCAATTGCCTGTTTTAGGAGTTTCCATTCAGGATAGAAAGTTCAGACAAACCTGATTTTGGTCTCATCCTTCTTACTCTTAGACTGGCGTTGTGAGATTAAAGTGTCTCTGCTGGTGTAGAGTGCCTCTTTACGGGCCCGCTTCAGCGAGCGCTTACTGTATCCCCTCTCTAGGAGCCGATTGATCAATTCAAGGCTCTTCACCTTATAGATCTCTAGCTCCGAGCAGTTTCGCCTCAGTCTCAAAAATTCCCCTTTAGGAATGTTCTCTATGGTAGGGGGAAAGTGTGCGCTGGTTTGAAGGAGGATACTGTTTGTGGCAGTTTCTTTTCGATAGAGTTCCGTTGCTACCACGCCGTTTGGAGACTTGTAAACCCGTAGGTCCAGGAAGGCAACCATATCTTTGCTGATTGTGTGTGTTAATTTTATGTTCAGGTTATTGCTGTTGAGAAGATGAAAAAATTATAACAGGAGTTCCTCTGTGCCATCCCAGATAATAAAGATATCGTCTATATATCTAAGCCAGATTAGCACATGTTCTGTATACTTGTCATTCTGTTCGTTGAAGAAATGAGTTTGCTCCCATCTCCCCAAAAATAAGTTGGCGTAAGTTGGTGCGCAGGCTGCGCCCATAGCGGTGCCCCTAACTTGCAGGTAGAACCGATCCTGGAAAGTGAAATGATTTTTCTCCAGTACAAATTTCAACAGATTGTAAAGTAACGAATTGAAATCATCATTCCCGCTGGAATCCAAGAAGTATTTGGCTGCCTCGAGGCCCTTCTGGTGATCGATACTGGTATATAGGGCTTCTACGTCCAGTGTAGCTAATAGGAAATGCTCTTCAAAATTAATGTCTTGAATCTTATGGAGCAAGTCCGATGTGTCCTGTAAATAGGATGGCAGTTGCAATACATACTCCCGAAGATGTAAGTCCAGGAAGCGGCTTGGTTGTTCCAGCATCCCTCCATTCCCAGACATGATGGGTCTTCCAGGTGGTCTTCGGATGTTCTTATGGACCTTGGGAAGGAGGTAAAAAGTGGGCATCCTGGGATTGGTAACCGAGAGATATTTGTGCTCCTGCTTTGTTATGGTACCAGTTGCTACTGCTTCATTAATCAGCTGGGAATATTCTCTCAAAAACTGTGGGATCGGATTATGGGAAAGTTTTTGATAACAGGTCGTCTGATTCAGTTGGCGAAGTGCCTCAATTGTATACATCTCTGTTGGCCAAAGGACGATGTTCCCGCCCTTATTGGACGGTTTTATGACCACATCTTTCCATGAATGCAGTTCCTTGAGTGCTAGTCTTTCTTCTTTCTTCAGATTGTCCGGAAATGCATGTCGCTTGTTGATATTTCGCATGTGGATGTTATCAAATTCCTTGGCAACCAAATTCAAAAATACTCGCACTTCGGGGCTGTGGTCATCTGAAGGAAAAAAGGTTGATTTGCCTTTACACATTGGACGTCGGTCCGTTGCCAGATCCATATTGGATTCAGCGTACAGTTCTTCCAGGATGCTGAGTGTGTTGCTGTCCTCCTCCGTTAGGGGGGCATCCAGGATACCATCTTTTTGTTGGATCCTTTTTGCAAAAAAATTTTTTAACAGAAGTTTACGACCGAAGAGTCTTAAATCTTTTTCCCACAGGAACCTATCAAAGGACTTTGTGGGAGAAAAGGAGAGGCCTTTGCTAAGAACATTGGATTGTGCAGGAGTGAGGGTTCTATGAGATAGATTAATTATTGTTAAACATTGGGATGTAGTCGGGTCTACCGAATTTTCCACCTCTGGCGTTCCGGGTACTTGGATGTTCGTGGCGGATCCCAGCGGGGATCTCGTCCCGTGTCTCTTCTTCCTCCCTCGTCTCGTCTTTCTTGCGGTCTGTACCTTCCTCTCGGTTTCTGTCCTCTTTCTAAAAAATTAGGGGAACCTTCTCGGCTAGAATTAGGGGTGGGTCGTGTCGTATCGTGCTCTTCACTGGGAGAATCTTCACTAATTGATTACTCGAATTCTGAGAATGTGTACTCCTCTTGTTGCCTTCTACCTCTATTTCTGGAGGGCTGTGAGTTCCACCTAAAAATATCTCCTTGTGAGAAGTCTCGCTTATCTCTTTGTAATTTGTTGCGTTTTCTGTCAATGATGGTTTTTTCATAGGTGTCGAGATCCTTCTTGTATTTTTCGAAGGTTTTCTGGAAGGATACGTCTTTTTCCCAATTTTCTAGATCCTTTCCCAAATCCTCTATGTATTTTTCAACCTGATCTAACACCAGGGTGTCATGTTTAATCAGGATATGTAAAAGGTCATTAGAACATTTCAGGAGAGCTGATTCCCATTCGCTCTTGAAGTTCTCTGTAGCAAGAGAAAACGAGGGGAAAATCTTGGTCCTAAGACCCCTTGGTACTATTTTATGCTTGATGTAATTGTCTAAGGTGGTGATGTCCCAAGTAAGACGAATGCGTCTCTTTAGAGTTTTTTGTAATTTGGAGAAAGGGAGCCTCCAGTCTGTGGACGTTCTTTCAATGTTGAGAGTTTCAGAAAGGAGATCTTCAAATTGTCCTACATTCCTCCGTTTCGACAACTCATTTTTGAGAGAGAAAGAGGACATAATGTAGTAGGAGTATCACTGGTGCCAAAATGCCAGGAACTCGTGCAACATAAGTTGTCGCACCGGTTAATCTTGGTTAGGAGCGGGAGCTAAAGTTGATGTATGTAAGGCCGTGGTCAAGTTAGGACATGTTTAACAAGGTAGAAGAGCGAAAAACTGGAGATCAGAGACAATGTATGGGGCGATAGAGAGTATCTGCCCTGTACAAAGTTGTATAGTGTGGACGTGCAACGGATCAGAAGCTGAGCTTAGCTCAGCATAAATCTATGCTTACACAAAAAAAGGGAGGTTTTTGATCCTGCACCGACCTAGATTCAAAGTACATACTAATATAGATGCCAAGAAGTGGACAATAATGCTGAATAATAGCAATTAATGTCTGTCCGTATGGCGGTGCGCCCGGAGTCAAAAAAAGGGAGGAATATGCATGTAAAGAAGGAAAAGTATGACTCTTGTTTGGGCGCACTCTTATGTTAACTGTCTGTTAATTGATAAGTGAAGTGTCTGAGAAGTAATAATACAATCTTTATTTCTACTCTTTAAAATACATGGGGACTAAACAAGACAGGTTGGAGATGGAGCAAATGTGGATAGGTCAGCTGGAGAAAACGGTCTCCCAAAAAATGTTCAGATCTTATTGTATTATTACTTCTCAGACACTTCACTTATCAATTAACAGACAGTTAACATAAGAGTGCGCCCAAACAAGAGTCATACTTTTCCTTCTTTACATGCATATTCCCCCCTTTTTTTGACTCCGGGCGCACCGCCATACGGACAGACATTAATTGCTATTATTCAGCATTATTGTCCACTTCTTGGCATCTATATTAGTATGTACTTTGAATCTAGGTCGGTGCAGGATCAAAAACCTCCCTTTTTTTGTGTAGTTACCAGAACAGTTAGACAAGGTGGTATATTATCATTGTCAATCATGCAGTTTTAAGTATCAATCCGTACCTAATGTAGTTGTACTCTTTAAATGCTTAAGGCCGAGGTTTTCAAACCCAGTCCACAAGGCACCCCAACAGTCCAAATTTTAAGTATATCCATGCTTGGCCACAGGTGACTTAAGTAGCACCTCAGTCAATTTGACTTAACTATCTTTGCTAGCCATAGACACTTAAAAGCTGGACCGTTCAAGTCTCAACATGGAGACTACTTACAGTATGCTGTCTGGTTATTAATTCAAAGAGCAGCAGTATTGGCTTTCTATTTGCTAAACTAGTGATTGCTTTATATACCCTGCAGCCATACCCCTCCCACCATCTGGTTTACATGCTGCATGCTTTGCAGATTATAGAAAATAGTGCTACTGCTAATCACAGAATAAATTGCTTTCTTAATTTTTTGGATGACAGAACATGGCCCATAAGATCTAATTCATATTTGATACCTGACTCTCTCCATGAGGGAGAAAATGCTCTGTTCCTGGTCTTTCCTGGTAATGTATGATTGCCATCACCTGTGGTGAAACACCTTTCTTATCAATTAACTAGCTCACCACAGGTGATGGCAATCATACATTACCAGGAAAGACCAGGAACAGAGCATTTTCTCCCTCATGGAGAGGGTCAGGTAGGCAAGTATGACCTAATTATGTATTCAAGTGTAACCCTCCCTTACTTGATACGACCTGGGGCACTAGAGTTACTACGACTTATTTACAAAAAAGTGCCTCCACCCAAGCTTTTGGTATACTTTCAGTATACTCAGGCTAGCTTGGGATAGCCCGTACTTGGTGTTTCCCTATAATCTGTAAACTGTAGCAGGTACCCCTACCAATGCTGTGTATAATATCAACCTTCTTTGTTTTCCAGATCCTCTTCGGTGACGACCTTCCCAGGAATCCCAAAATGAAGGTAAGTTATACAAAAATTACACAGACACAACCACTTTCTAACACATAACTCTGCAACGGTTTTGGACCTTTATCTTATATTTATTAGTGATGTGCACCGGAAATTTTTCGGGTTTTGTGTTTTGGTTTTGGGTTCGGTTCCGCGGCCGTGTTTTGGGTTCGAACGCGTTTTGGCAAAACCTCACCGAATTTTTTTTGTCGGATTCGGGTGTGTTTTGGATTCGGGTGTTTTTTTCAAAAAACCCTAAAAAACAGCTTAAATCATAGAATTTGGGGGTCATTTTGATCCCACAGTATTATTAACCTCAATAACCATAATTTCCACTCATTTTCAGTCTATTCTGAACACCTCAAACCTCACAATATTATTTTTAGTCCTAAAATTTGCACCGAGGTAGCTGTGTGACTAAGCTAAGCGACCCAAGTGGCCGACACAAACACCTGGCCCATCTAGGAGTGGCACTGCAGTGTCAGACAGGATGGCCCTTCAAAAAAATACTCCCCAAACAGCACATGACGCAAAGAAAAAAAGAGGTGCAATGAGGTAGCTGTGTGACTAAGATAAGCGACCCAAGTGGCCGACACAAACACCTGGCCCATCTAGGAGTGGCACTGCAGTGTCACGCAGGATGGCCCTTCAAAAAAATACTCCCCAAACAGCACATGACGCAAAGAAAAAAAGAGGCGCAATGAGGTAGCTGTGTGACTAAGATAAGCGACCCAAGTGGCCGACACAAACACCTGGCCCATCTAGGAGTGGCACTGCAGTGTCAAGCAGGATGGCCCTTCAAAAAAATACTCCCCAAACAGCACATGACGCAAAGAAAAAAAGAGGCGCAATGAGGTAGCTGTGTGACAAAGATAAGCGACCCAAGTGGCCGACACAAACACCTGGCCCATCTAGGAGTGGCACTGCAGTGTCACGCAGGATGGCCCTCAAAAAAAATACTCCCCAAACAGCACATGACGCAAAGAAAAATTAAAGAAAAAAGAGGTGCAAGATGGAATTGTCCTTGGGCCCTCCCACCCACCCTTATGTTGTATAAACAGGACATGCACACTTTAACGAACCCATCATTTCAGCGACAGGGTCTGCCACACGACTGTGACTGAAATGACTGGTTGGTTTGGGCCCCCACCAAAAAAGAAGCAATCAATCTCCCCTTGCACAAACTGGCTCTACAGAGGCAAGCGACCCAAGTGGCCGACACAAACACCTGGCCCATCTAGGTCTAGTAGTGGCACTGCAGTGTCACGCAGGATGGTCCTTCAAAAAAATACTCCCCAAACAGCACATGACGCAAAGAAAAAAGGAGGCGCAATGAGGTAGCTGTGTGACTAAGATAAGCGACCCAAGTGGCCGACACAAACACCTGGCCCATCTAGAAGTGGCACTGCAGTGTCAGACAGGATGGCCCTTCAATAAAATACTCCCCAAACAGCACATGACGCAAAGAAAAAAAGAGGCGCAATGAGGTAGCTGTGTGACTAAGATAAGCGACCCAAGTAGCCGACACAAACACCTGGCCCATCTAGGAGTGGCACTGCAGTGTCACGCAGGATGGCCCTTCAAAAAAATACTCCCCAAACAGCACATGACGCAAAGAAAAAAAGAGGCGCAATGAGGTAGCTGTGTGACTAAGATAAGCGACCCAAGTGGCCGACACAAACACCTGGCCCATCTAGGAGTGGCACTGCAGTGTCACGCAGGATGGCCCTTCAAAAAAATACTCCCCAAACAGCACATGACGCAAAGAAAAATGAAAGAAAAAAGAGGTGCAAGATGGAATTGTCCTTGGGCCCTCCCACCCACCCTTATGTTGTATAAACAGGACATGCACACTTTAACGAACCCATCATTTCAGCGACAGGGTCTGCCACACGACTGTGACTGAAATGACTGGTTGGTTTGGGCCCCTACCAAAAAAGAAGCAATCAATCTCTCCTTGCACAAACTGGCTCTACAGAGGCAAGATATCCACCTCATCATCATCGTCCAATTCATCACCCCTTTCACTGTGTACATCCCCCTCGTCACAGATTATTAATTCGTCCCCACTGGAATCCACCATCTCAGGTCCCTGTGTATTTTCTGGAGGCAATTGCTGCTGGTGAATGTCTCCACGGAGGAATTGATTATAATTAATTTTAATGAACATCATCTTCTCCACATTTTCTGGAAGTAACCTCGTACGCCGATTGCTGACAAGGTGAGCGGCGGTACTAAACACTCTTTCGGAGTACACACTGGAGGGAGGGCAACTTAGGTAGAATAAAGCCAGTTTCTGCATGGGCCTCTAAATTGCCTTTTTTTTCCTGCCAGTATACGTACGGACTGTCTGACGTACCTACTTGGATGCGGTCACTCATATAATCCTCCACCATTCTTTCAATGGTGAGAGAATCATATGCAGTGACAGTAGACGACATGTCAGTAATCGTTGGCAGGTCCTTCAGTCCGGACCAGATGTCAGCACTCGCTCCAGACTGCCCTGCATCACCGCCAGCGGGTGGGCTCGGAATTCTTAGTCTTTTCCTCGCACCCCCAGTTGCGGGAGAATGTGAAGGAGGAGCTGTTGACGCGTCACGTTCCGCTTGACTTGACAATTTTCTCACCAGCAGGTCTTTGAACCCCTGCAGACTTGTGTCTGCCGGAAAGAGAGATACAACATAGGTTTTAAATATAGGATCGAGCACGGTGGCCAAAATGTAGTGCTCTGATTTCAACAGATTGACCACCCTTGAATCCTGGTTAAGCGAATTAAGGGCTCCATCCACAAGTCCCACATGCCTAGCGGAATCGCTCTGTTTTAGCTCCTCCTTCAATGTCTCCAGCTTCTTCTGCAAAAGCCTGATGAGGCAGTGTCTGAACTGACTTCGCGTGTGGCAAGTTCAAAGCGTTGCAGAACCTTGCACAACGTTGAAATCATTCTCCACTGCGCTTGAGACAGGTGCATTCCACCTCCTTTGCCTATATCGTGGCCAGATGTATAGGCTTGAATGGCCTTTTGCTGCTCCTCCATCCTCTGAAGCATATAGAGGGTTGAATTCCACCTCGTTACCACCTCTTGCTTCAGATGATGGCAGGGCAGGTTCAGGTGTTTTTGGTGGTGCTCCAGTCTTCTGTACACGGTGCCTGTACGCCGAAAGTGGCCCGCAATTCTTCTGGCCACTGACAGCATCTCTTGCACGCCCCTGTCGTTTTTTAAATAATTCTGCACCACCAAATTCAAGGTATGTGCAAAACATGGGACGTGCTGGAATTTGCCCAGATGTAATGCACGCACAATATTGCTGGCGTTGTCCGATGCCACAAATCCCCAGGAGAGTCCAATTGGGATAAGCCATTCTGCAATGATCTTCCTCAGTTGCCGTAAGAGGTTTTCAGCTGTGTGCAAATTCTGGAAAGCGGTGATACAAAGCGTAGCCTGCCTAGGAACGAGTTGGCGTTTGCGAGATGCTGCTACTGGTGCTGCCGCTGCTGTTCTTGTAGCGGGAGGCAATACATCTACCCATTGGGCTGTCACAGTCATATAGTCCTGAATCTGCCCTGCTCCACTTGTCAACATGTCCGTGGTTAAGTGGACATTGGGTACAACTGCATTTTTTAGGACACTGGTGACTCTTTTTCTGAGGTCTGTGTACATTTTCGGTATCGCCTGCCTAGAGAAATGGAACCTAGATGGTATTTGGTACCGGGGACACAGTACCTCAATCAAGTCTATAGTTGGCTCTGAAGTAACGATGGATACCGGAACCACGTTTCTCACCGCCCAGGCTGCCAAGGCCTCAGTTATCCGCTTTGCAGCAGGATGACTGCTGTGATATTTAATCTTCCTCGCAAAGGACTGTTGGACAGTCAATTGCTTACTGGAAGTAGTACAAGTGGTCTTCCGACTTCCCCTCTGGGATGACGATCGACTCCCAGCAGCAACAACAGCAGCGCCAGCAGCAGTAGGCGTTACACTCAAGGATGCATCGGAGGAATCCCAGGCAGGAGAGGACTCGTCAGACTTGCCAGTGACATGGCCTGCAGGACTATTGGCATTCCTGGGTAAGGAGGAAATTGACACTGAGGGAGTTGGTGGTGTGGTTTGCGGGAGCTTGGTTACAAGAGGAAGGGATTTACTGGTCAGTGGACTGCTTCCGCTGTCGCCCAAAGTTTTTGAACTTGTCACTGACTTATGATGAATGCGCTGCAGGTGACGTATAAGGGAGGATGTTCCGAGGTGGTTAACGTCCTTACCCCTACTTATTACAGCTTGACAAAGGCAACACATGGCTTGACACCTGTTGTCCGCATTTCTGTTGAAATAATTCCACACCGAAGAGCTGATTTTTTTTGTATTTTGACCAGGCATGTCAATGGCCATATTCCTCCCACAGACAACAGGTGTCTATCCGGGTGCCTGACTTAAACAAACCACCTCACCATCAGAATCCTCCTTGTCAATTTCCTCCCCAGCGCCAGCAACACCCATATCCTCATCCTGGTGTACTTCAACACTGACATCTTCAATTTGACTATCAGGAACTGGACTGCGGGTGCTCCTTCCAGCACTTGCAGGGAGCATGCAAATAGTGAAAGGCGCAAGCTCATCCCGTCCAGTGTTGGGAAGGTCAGGCATCGCAACCGACACAATTGGACTCTCCTTGGGGATTTGTGATTTCGAAGAACGCACAGTTCTTTGCTGTGCTTTTGCCAGCTTAAGTCTTTTCATTTTTCTAGCGAGAGGCTGAGTGCTTCCATCCTCATGTGAAGCTGAACCACTAGCCATGAACATAGGCCAGGGCCTCAGCCGTTCCTTGCCACTCCGTGTTGTAAATGGCATATTGGCAAGTTTACGCTTCTCCTCAGACGCTTTTAATTTTGATTTTTGGGTCATTTTTTTACTGATCTTTTGTGTTTTGGATTTTACATGCTCTGTACTATGACATTGGGCATCGACCTTGGCAGACGACGTTGATGGCATTTCATCGTCTCGGCCATGACTAGTGGCAGCAGCTTCAGCACGAGGTGGAAGTGGATCTTGATCTTTCCCTATTTTTTTAACCTCCACATTTTTGTTCTCCATATTTTAATGCGCACAACTAAAAGGCACCACAGGTATACAATGTAGATGGATGGATAGTATACTTATGGACAAGTGACTGAAGACACAGAGGTAGGTACAGCAGTGGCCTACCGTACTGCTATATACAGTATAATGGACCTGATGGACACTGTCAGCAGACTGCGTTTATAGTATAAAGAAAAAAAGACACCACAGGTATACAATGTAGATGGATGGATAGTATATTTTATGTATGACGACGAGTGACTGAAGACAGAGGTAGGTACAGCAATGGCCTACCGTACTGCTATATACAGTATAATGGACCTGGTGGACACTGTCAGCAGACTGCATTTATAGTATAAAGAAAAAAAGACACCACAGGTATACAATGTAGATGGATGGATAGTATACTTTATGTATGACGACGAGTGACTGAAGACACAGAGGTAGGTACAGCAGTGGCCTACCGTACTGCTATATACAGTATAATGGACCTGGTGGACACTGTCAGCAGACTGCGTTTATAGTATAAAGAAAAAAAGACACCACAGGTATACAATGTAGATGGATGGATAGTATACTTTATGTATGACGACGAGTGACTGAAGACACAGAGGTAGGTACAGCAGTGGCCTACCGTACTGCTATATACAGTATAATGGACCTGGTGGACACTGTCAGCAG
Organism: Pseudophryne corroboree; assembly: GCF_028390025.1. Classification (NCBI taxonomy): domain Eukaryota; kingdom Metazoa; phylum Chordata; class Amphibia; order Anura; family Myobatrachidae; genus Pseudophryne; species Pseudophryne corroboree. The sequence goes on from NC_086451.1 coordinate 199,722,973, forward strand.
ACTGCGTTTATAGTATAAAGAAAAAAAGACACCACAGGTATACAATGTAGATGGATGGATAGTATACTTTATGTATGACGACGAGTGACTGAAGTCACAGAGGTAGGTACAGCAGTGGCCTACCGTACTGCTATATACAGTATAATGGACCTGGTGGACACTGTCAGCAGACTGCGTTAATAGTATAAAGAAAAAAAGACACCACAGGTATACAATGTAGATGGATGGATAGTATACTTTATGTATGACGACGAGTGACTGAAGTCACAGAGGTAGGTACAGCAGTGGCCTACCGTACTGCTATATACAGTATAATGGACCTGGTGGACACTGTCAGCAGACTGCGTTTATAGTATAAAGAAAAAAAGACACCACAGGTATACAATGTAGATGGATGGATAGTATATTTTATGTATGACGACGAGTGACTGAAGACAGAGGTAGGTACAGCAATGGCCTACCGTACTGCTATATACAGTATAATGGACCTGGTGGACACTGTCAGCAGACTGCATTTATAGTATAAAGAAAAAAAGACACCACAGGTATACAATGTAGATGGATGGATAGTATACTTTATGTATGACGACGAGTGACTGAAGACACAGAGGTAGGTACAGCAGTGGCCTACCGTACTGCTATATACAGTATAATGGACCTGGTGGACACTGTCAGCAGACTGCGTTTATAGTATAAAGAAAAAAAGACACCACAGGTATACAATGTAGATGGATGGATAGTATACTTTATGTATGACGACGAGTGACTGAAGACACAGAGGTAGGTACAGCAGTGGCCTACCGTACTGCTATATACAGTATAATGGACCTGGTGGACACTGTCAGCAGACTGCGTTTATAGTATAAAGAAAAAAAGACACCACAGGTATACAATGTAGATGGATGGATAGTATACTTTATGTATGACGACGAGTGACTGAAGTCACAGAGGTAGGTACAGCAGTGGCCTACCGTACTGCTATATACAGTATAATGGACCTGCTGGACACTGTCAGCAGACTGCATTTATAGTATAAAGAAAAAAAGACACCACAGGTATACAATGTAGATGGATGGATAGTATACTTTATGTATGATGACGAGTGACTGAAGACACTGAGGTAGGTACAGCAGTGGCCTACCGTACTGCTATATACAGTATAATGGACCTGGTGGACACTGTCAGCAGACTGCGTTTATAGTATAAAGAAAAAAAGACACCACAGGTATACAATGTAGATGGATGGATAGTATATTTTATGTATGAAGACGAGTGACTGAAGACAGAGGTAGGTACAGCAGTGGCCTACCGTACTGCTATATACAGTATAATGGACCTGGTGGACACTGTCAGCAGATTGCGTTTATAGTATAAAGAAAAAAAGACACCACAGGTATACAATGTAGATGGATGGATAGTATATTTCATGTATTACGACGAGTGACTGAAGACACAGAGGTAGGTACAGCAGTGGCCTACCGTACTGCTATACACAGTATAATGGACCTGGTAGACACTGTCAGCAGACTGCGTTAATAGTATAAAGAAAAAAGACACCACAGGTATACAATGTAGATGGATGGATAGTATACTTTATGTATGACGACGAGTGACTGAAGTCACAGAGGTAGGTACAGCAGTGGCCTACCGTACTGCTATATACAGTATAATGGACCTGGTGGACACTGTCAGCAGACTGCGTTTATAGTATAAAGAAAAAAAGACACCACAGGTATACAATGTAGATGGATGGATAGTATATTTTATGTATGACGACGAGTGACTGAAGACAGAGGTAGGTACAGCAGTGGCCTACCGTACTGCTATATACAGTATAATGGACCTGGTGGACACTGTCAGCAGACTGCATTTATAGTATAAAGAAAAAAAGACACCACAGGTATACAATGTAGATGGATGGATAGTATACTTTATGTATGACGACGAGTGACTGAAGACACAGACACAGACGCTGCTGGGATGACGATCGACTCCCAGCAGCAACAACAGCAGCGCCAGCAGCAGTAGGCGTTACACTCAAGGATGCATCGGAGGAATCCCAGGCAGGAGAGGACTCGTCAGACTTGCCAGTGACATGGCCTGCAGGACTATTGGCATTCCTGGGTAAGGAGGAAATTGACACTGAGGGAGTTGGTGGTGTGGTTTGCGGGAGCTTGGTTACAAGAGGAAGGGATTTACTGGTCAGTGGACTGCTTCCGCTGTCGCCCAAAGTTTTTGAACTTGTCACTGACTTATGATGAATGCGCTGCAGGTGACGTATAAGGGAGGATGTTCCGAGGTGGTTAACGTCCTTACCCCTACTTATTACAGCTTGACAAAGGCAACACATGGCTTGACACCTGTTGTCCGCATTTCTGTTGAAATAATTCCACACCGAAGAGCTGATTTTTTTTTGTATTTTGACCAGGCATGTCAATGGCCATATTCCTCCCACGGACAACAGGTGTCTATCCGGGTGCCTGACTTAAACAAACCACCTCACCATCAGAATCCTCCTTGTCAATTTCCTCCCCAGCGCCAGCAACACCCATATCCTCATCCTGGTGTACTTCAACACTGACATCTTCAATTTGACTATCAGGAACTGGACTGCGGGTGCTCCTTCCAGCACTTGCAGGGAGCGTGCAAATAGTGAAAGGCGCAAGCTCTTCCCGTCCAGTGTTGGGAAGGTCAGGCATCGCAACCGACACAATTGGACTCTCCTTGGGGATTTGTGATTTCGAAGAACGCACAGTTCTTTGCTGTGCTTTTGCCAGCTTAAGTCTTTTCATTTTTCTAGCGAGAGGCTGAGTGCTTCCATCCTCATGTGAAGCTGAACCACTAGCCATGAACATAGGCCAGGGCCTCAGCCGTTCCTTGCCACTCCGTGTTGTAAATGGCATATTGGCAAGTTTACGCTTCTCCTCAGACGCTTTTAATTTTGATTTTTGGGTCATTTTTTTACTGATCTTTTGTGTTTTGGATTTTACATGCTCTGTACTATGACATTGGGCATCGGCCTTGGCAGACGACGTTGATGGCATTTCATCGTCTCGGCCATGACTAGTGGCAGCAGCTTCAGCATGAGGTGGAAGTGGATCTTGATCTTTCCCTATTTTTTTAAAGTCCACATTTTTGTTCTCCATATTTTAATGCGCACAACTAAAAGGCACCACAGGTATACAATGTAGATGGATGGATAGTATACTTATGGACAAGTGACTGAAGACACAGAGGTAGGTACAGCAGTGGCCTACCGTACTGCTATATACAGTATAATGGACCTGGTGGACACTGTCAGCAGACTGCGTTTATAGTATAAAGAAAAAAAGACACCACAGGTATACAATGTAGATGGATGGATAGTATATTTTATGTATGACGACGAGTGACTGAAGACAGAGGTAGGTACAGCAGTGGCCTACCGTACTTCTATATACAGTATAATGGACCTGGTGGACACTGTCAGCAGACTGCATTTATAGTATAAAGAAAAAAAGACACCACAGGTATACAATGTAGATGGATGGATAGTATACTTTATGTATGACGACGAGTGACTGAAGACACAGAGGTAGGTACAGCAGTGGCCTACCGTACTGCTATATACAGTATAATGGACCTGGTGGACACTGTCAGCAGACTGCGTTTATAGTATAAAGAAAAAAAGACACCACAGGTATACAATGTAGATGGATGGATAGTATACTTTATGTATGACGACGAGTGACTGAAGACACAGACACAGACGCTGCTGGGATGACGATCGACTCCCAGCAGCAACAACAGCAGCGCCAGCAGCAGTAGGCGTTACACTCAAGGATGCATCGGAGGAATACCAGGCAGGAGAGGACTCGTCAGACTTGCCAGTGACATGGCCTGCAGGACTATTGGCATTCCTGGGTAAGGAGGAAATTGACACTGAGGGAGTTGGTGGTGTGGTTTGCGGGAGCTTGGTTACAAGAGGAAGGGATTTACTGGTCAGTGGACTGCTTCCGCTGTCGCCCAAAGTTTTTGAACTTGTCACTGACTTATGATGAATGCGCTGCAGGTGACATATAAGGGAGGATGTTCCGAGGTGGTTAACGTCCTTACCCCTACTTATTACAGCTTGACAAAGGCAACACATGGCTTGACACCTGTTGTCCGCATTTCTGTTGAAATAATTCCACACCGAAGAGCTGATTTTTTTTGTATTTTGACCAGGCATGTCAATGGCCATATTCCTCCCACGGACAACAGGTGTCTATCCGGGTGCCTGACTTAAACAAACCACCTCACCATCAGAATCCTCCTTGTCAATTTCCTCCCCAGCGCCAGCAACACCCATATCCTCATCCTGGTGTACTTCAACACTGACATCTTCAATTTGACTATCAGGAACTGGACTGCGGGTGCTCCTTCCAGCACTTGCAGGGAGCGTGCAAATAGTAAAGGGCGCAAGCTCTTCCCGTCCAGTGTTGGGAAGGTCAGGCATCGCAACCGACACAATTGGACTCTCCTTGGGGATTTGTGATTTCGAAGAACGCACAGTTCTTTGCTGTGCTTTTGCCAGCTTAAGTCTTTTCATTTTTCTAGCGAGAGGCTGAGTGCTTCCATCCTCATGTGAAGCTGAACCACTAGCCATGAACATAGGCCAGGGCCTCAGCCGTTCCTTGCCACTCCGTGTTGTAAATGGCATATTGGCAAGTTTACGCTTCTCCTCAGACGCTTTTAATTTTGATTTTTGGGTCATTTTTTTACTGATCTTTTGTGTTTTGGATTTTACATGCTCTGTACTATGACATTGGGCATCGGCCTTGGCAGACGACGTTGATGGCATTTCATCGTCTAGGCCATGACTAGTGGCAGCAGCTTCAGCACGAGGTGGAAGTGGATCTTGATCTTTTCCTATTTTTTTAACCTCCACATTTTTGTTCTCCATATTTTAATGCGCACAACTAAAAGGCACCACAGGTATACAATGTAGATGGATGGATAGTATACTTATGGACAAGTGACTGAAGACACAGAGGTAGGTACAGCAGTGGCCTACCGTACTGCTATATACAGTATAATGGACCTGATGGACACTGTCAGCAGACTGCATTTATAGTATAAAGAAAAAAAGACACCACAGGTATACAATGTAGATGGATGGATAGTATATTTTATGTATGACGACGAGTGACTGAAGAAAGAGGTAGGTACAGCAATGGCCTACCGTACTGCTATATACAGTATAATGGACCTGGTGGACACTGTCAGCAGACTGCGTTTATAGTATAAAGAAAAAAAGACACCACAGGTATACAATGTAGATGGATGGATAGTATACTTTATGTATGACGACGAGTGACTGAAGACACAGAGGTAGGTACAGCAGTGGCCTACCGTACTGCTATATACAGTATAATGGACCTGGTGGACACTGTCAGCAGACTGCGTTTATAGTATAAAGAAAAAAATACACCACAGGTATACAATGTAGATGGATGGATAGTATACTTTATGTATGACGACGAGTGACTGAAGACACAGAGGTAGGTACAGCAGTGGCCTACCGTACTGCTATATACAGTATAATGGACCTGGTGGACACTGTCAGCAGACTGCGTTTATAGTATAAAGAAAAAAAGACACCACAGGTATACAATGTAGATGGATGGATAGTATTCTTTATGTATGACGACGAGTGACTGAAGACACAAAGGTAGGTACAGCAGTGGCCTACCGTACTGCTATATACAGTATAATGGACCTGGTGGACACTGTCAGCAGACTGCGTTATTAGTATAAAGAAAAAAAGACACCACAGGTATACAATGTAGATGGATGGATAGTATACTTTATGTATGACGACGAGTGACTGAAGTCACAGAGGTAGGTACAGCAGTGGCCTACCGTACTGCTATATACAGTATAATGGACCTGGTGGACACTGTCAGCAGACTGCGTTTATAGTATAAAGAAAAAAAGACACCACAGGTATACAATGTAGATGGATGGATAGTATATTTTATGTATGAAGACGAGTGACTGAAGACAGAGATAGGTACAGCAGTGGCCTACCGTACTGCTATATACAGTATAATGGACCTGGTGGACACTGTCAGCAGATTGCGTTTATAGTATAAAGAAAAAAAGACACCACAGGTATACAATGTAGATGGATGGATAGTATATTTTATGTATGACGACGAGTGACTGAAGACAGAGGTAGGTACAGCAGTGGCCTACCGTACTGCTATATACAGTATAATGGACCTGGTGGACACTGTCAGCAGACTGCATTTATAGTATAAAGAAAAAAAGACACCACAGGTATACAATGTAGATGGATGGATAGTATACTTTATGTATGACGACGAGTGACTGAAGACACAAAGGTAGGTACAGCAGTGGCCTACCGTACTGCTATATACAGTATAATGGACCTGGTGGACACTGTCAGCAGACTGCGTTTATAGTATAAAGAAAAAAAGACACCACAGGTATACAATGTAGATGGATGGATAGTATATTTTATGTATGACGACGAGTGACTGAAGACAGAGGTAGGTACAGCAGTGGCCTACCGTACTGCTATATACAGTATAATGGACCTGGTGGACACTGTCAGCAGACTGCGTTTATAGTATAAAGAAAAAGACACCACAGGTATTCAATGTAGATGGATGGATAGTATACTTTATGTATGACGACGAGTGACTGAAGACACAGAGGTAGGTACAGCAGTGGCCTACCGTACTGCTATATACAGTATAATGGACCTGGTGGACACTGTCAGCAGACTGCGTTTATATTATAAAGAAAAAAAGACACCACAGGTATACAATGTAGATGGATGGATAGTATACTTTATGTATGACGACGAGTGACTGAAGACACAGAGGTAGGTACAGCAGTGGCATACCGTACTGCTATATACAGTATAATGGACCTGGTGGACACTGTCAGCAGACTGCGTTTATAGTATAAAGAAAAAAAGACACCACAGTTATACAATGTAGATGGATGGATAGTATACTGTATGTATGACGACGAGTGACTGAAGACACAGAGGTAGGTACAGCAGTGGCCTACCGTACTGCTATATACAGTATAATGGACCTGGTGGACACTGTCAGCAGACTGCGTTTATAGTATAAAGAAAAAAAGACACCACAGGTATACAATGTAGATGGATGGATAGTATACTTTATGTATGACGACGAGTGACGACACAGAGGTAGGTACAGCAGTGGCCTACCGTACTGCTATATACAGTATAATGGACCTGGTGGACACTGTCAGCAGACTGTGTTTATAGTATAAAGAAAAAAAGACACCACAGGAGTGTTTTTCAGGCAGACAAACGTATACTGGTGGTCACTGTCAGCAAAACTGTGCACTGTACTCCTGCTATAGCTGCTCCCCAGTCTCCCCCACAATTAAGCAGTGTGAGCACAGTCAGATATATCATGCAGCACACTGAGGCTGAGCACAGAATATGGTATGGAGCGTTTTTTTCAGGCAGAGAACGGATTAAAAAAAACTAGCAAAACTCTGCACTGTACTCCTCCTAACAGCTGCTCCCCAATCCTCCCCACAATAAGCTAAGCAATAGCAATCAGATCAACTAACTAATACTATAACTAAACGGAGAGGACGCCAGCCACGTCCTCTCCCTATCAATCTCAATGCACGTGTGAAAATGGCGGCGACGCGCGGCTGCTTATATAGAATCCGAATCTCGCGAGAATCCGACAGCGGGATGATGACGTTCGGGCGCGCTCGGTTTACCCGAGCCACACGGGAGAATCCGAGTACGGCTCGGACCCGTCTAAAAAGGGTGAAGTTCGGGGTGGTTCGGTTTCTCGGAAACCGAACCCGCTCATCACTAATATTTATATAGGTAATTGCTACAAGAATATTCTAATATGCCCCCCTTTCAGTTAGATTGCATGCATTACAAAAAAACAGAACCGGTTATATAGAAGAAAAAACCTAGGGCACTGACAGGTATTTCTCTAATCGATGCGCATACAAGTACTATTTTACCAGAGGAGTATACTCAGTTTGAACGTTGGTGCACATGGTGCGGCCCTGGATAGGATCCGATCTGACTATGGGCAGCTCAGACCACGAATGTCAGATTACCATACTTTGCAATGCCTGAGCACTAGACTGTGTCTTAAGGAAGGGGGTTGGCGTTTCCTCACGGCTCTCTCGCTGTCCTCAACTCTCCACTGTACTGGTTCACTGTAACCCCTGCCGAGTCTATTAGTCTGTCTTGCAATCGGACTTATCAGGGAATCCTGCCTCCCCCCCCCCCCCCCATACTGCTGCCTCTTAGGGTAGACTGCTAATAGATGATGAGAAGTCCTCTTCTGACTAGTGTCCCTCTATCAAATAGCTCTTGTTTACAGTTTATTATATTGCTTTGAACACTCTCCCTCTGTGTATTACGTGGGTAGGGGTGTATAGTAACCTTCCAATATTCTCGTAGATAACAATTATCTCCTCGGGTGATGTTAGGTGCCGTGGGGGTTCTACGTTCACTGCTTACTCGTTATACAGCTATATGGTTCCTCTGAAAAGGTCTCTTAGGCTGGTAGGTGACCCTCTGTGTCTGATCCCCCTCCTTGCTTTCTCTACTGTCTAAGCTGATGGCAGGTAGCAGAAGCCGGTTACTCACAGTTACATCAGCTTGTCTACTGTAGAGTGGTGAGATGGGGGGGTTCAAGTGAGAGCCGACCCTCTTTGGGCTTCAGCACTGCAGTCTCTCGTACTTACAGGTTCGGCTATGTTCAAGTGCTTGGGAGCTCCAGACAGCTACTTCAATCCGAGACTCCTCCCCCGACTCACTAGCCGGGGCGGACGTTCCAGCAGCTATTTTCCATCTCTCTGGAGGCGCTAGACGGCAGTCTCCCCCGGCTGTATAACTTTCCGCTCCTCCGGTTACAGCGCACACGTCCTGCCAGCTCTCTCCCCGAACTGCTCTCTCTGTCCTTTCTGCGTCACCTCCTCTCTCCCTCCTCGCAAGCGGACGTTTTTCTCCCCGCAGGCGGCATACTCAGCTCACCTCTCCAGACAGTCACGCTGCGGCACGGGGTGTTTTTAGCATACTCCTCCATCTTTCTCATGCCACTCTAGTCCCACTGATGCAGAGAATTTAATTACATGTTCAACTATACTAACCCTACTTGTAATTCATACATTTACATCCCTATATACAGCATTTATTACAATTAATATATATACACATATATCATATCCATCTTTCACTGGAGGCCACCCTGGAACAGTAATACGAGGGGCTACACTAGGTTCCAGGGAGTTGCATGATACCTTAAAATGTGGGAGTGTACTCTTGCTTATAACAGTATTATGCTTTATACCAGTGATTACCAAACTTTTTTGAATCACTGGGCCCTAGAGTATCATTTTTTTTTCATGGCTCCGCTAGGCCAAAAGTTTATTATTGAAAAAATATTAAGTAAACCGTGCTTTTATATTATCCTTGTGTTCAGTTATGTGGTGATAGGTTTTGCTTTTGTTTGTTCACATTTTCTGATTGTAAGCCACAAGCACTGTTTTTGCCTATTAACTTGACTGTAAATAATTTAATTTCATCCTGACATCAACATGCTGTCACCCCTGCAGGGATTCAAGCTGCACAGAGTATATCAGGAGAGGAGTGATGTGTCAGTGAGGACAGGGCTGCATGTGACAAAGGCAGTGACATGATGTGAGGAGGGGAAAGGAGGTCGCTGACTGAGAGTGATATAGTGGGAGGAGCAGGGTCCCCAGCAGCACAGAGTATATCAGAAGATCAGTGATGTGTCAGTGAGGACGGGGCTGCATGTGACAGTGACATTACGTGAGGAGGGGAATGGAGGCAGCAGGAAGCCACAGACTGAGAGTTATATAGTGGGAGGAGCAGGGTCCTCAGCAACACAGAGTAGTGAACTAAGGCTTCCGTTACGCTGATTGGAATGATTATTCAGAAAATGGTGCAAACTTGAAAAATAACTTTGGCTTACAGTGGCCGCCAATGCTCGTGTTACTGAAAACACCGTATCAGAACAATTAAGGCAAGTGAAAATGGGGTAAAGGCATTTAAGGAATTGTAGTAGTCAAGTTACTTGACCATATTATGTCTCTGAAATGTAAATCCACTCAGTCTGTACATTGTACATTTTTGCACACAGGACCCACTTGCCGCCAGCACACAGGACCCACTTGCCGCCAGCACACAAACGACCTGAAACATGCTATCACAAAAACTAAGGTAAGTGAAAATGGGGAATGGGAAGGGGTTTTGAGAGATGCTGTAAGAAGTCTCTGCTAAAGGGCACTACTCTGGCATTAGTAAGGAACTGGCAGCACTGCTATGGGGTATTTTAGGAACTGAAGTCGTCAAGTTACTTGACCATATGTCCCTGAAATGTCATCTACTCAGTCTGTACATTCTACATTTTTACATAGAGGAGTATATCAGGAGATGAGTGATGTGTCAGCGAGGACAGGGCTGCATGTGACATGATGTGAGGAGGGGAATGGAGGCAGCAGGAAGCGAAAGGCTAAGAGTTATATAGTGGGATGAGCAGGGTCCCCAGCCACACAGAGTAGTGAACAAAGGCTTCCATTACGCTGATTGAAATGATTATTCAGAAAATGGCACAAACTTGAAAAATAATTTTGGCTTACAGTGGTCACATTACTGAAAACATCTGCTGCCAGCACAGAGGACCCACCTGACGCCAGCACAGAATAGATGCCAGCAAAAGAGGGAGACATCGTATCAGAACAATTAAGGCAAGTCAAAATGGTGGAAAGGCATTTGAGGAACTGTAGTAGTCAAGTTACTTGAACATATTGCATCTCTGAAATGTAAATCCACTCAGTCTGTACATTCTACATTTTTACACAGAGGACCCACTTGATGCCAGCACAGAATAGCTGCCAGCAGAAGATGGAGACATCGTATTACAACAATTAAGGCAAGTGAAAATGAGGAGTGGGCAGGGATTTATGTAGACACTCTGGTGTTAGTAAGGAACTGGCGACAATACTATGGTACACTTTAGGACCTGACGTGGTCAAGTTACTTAACCATATTATGTCCCTGAATTGTAAATCCACTCAGTCTGTACATTCTACGTTTTTACACACACGACCCACTTTCTGCCAGCACACACGACCCACTTGCCGCCAGCACACAGGACCTGAAACATTCTATCACAAAAACTAAGGTAAGTGAAAATGGGGAATGGGCAGGGGTTTTGAGAGACGCTGTAAGAAGTCTCTGCTATAGGGCACTATTCTGCCATTAGTAAGGAACTAGCAGTACTGCTATGGGGTATTTTAGGAACTGAAGTGGTCAAGTTACTTGACCATATGTCCCTGAAATGTCAATCTACTCAGTCTGTACATTCTACATTTTTACATAGAGGATCCACCTGCCGTCGGCAAAGAGGACCCACCTGCCACAGCACAGAATAGCTGCCAGCAAAAGAGGGAGATATCAGAACAATAAAAGTAAGTGAAAACAGGGAATGGCCAGAAGTTTGGAGAGACTCTGGAGTTTAGGGAACTGGGGGCTCTAATGTTTGATTTACAGTGGGTGCCATCAACTCAACTCTAGTTTGTTTTTTGATCACCTCTTTAGGAATGCCAGCTAAACCTAAAAGTGGTGTACAAAAGTGCAAAGAAATGAACTAAGAATTAGAAAAGAGCGCAAAGCTACCAAAAATAATCGTTTTTTTTCAACGTGTAGAGATCTCAGATTCTGACAGCAATCCAAACAGTAGTAATGTTGAATATACAGATACACTGCAAGAGAGTGCAGCAACTACAAGTTCAGAAACGAGTAAAGAGTGTGAAAATCAGGGTGATAGTGCAGAAGTAGATAAGAGTGATGTATTGTTAAACGAAGATGATGAATCTGAAAACTATAGAGTAGAGGATGATCCTGAAGAAAGTGTTCAGTGTACAGAAATCAAATATCTTACAGATTGAGGAGATTTTCCATCAGATATCAAAGACAATAAAACAAAAAGATATATAATTTCTGAGGGATCTTGTATGCTGAAAGGGATCTTTCCGAGAGATGAGAAGCAAAGGGGGCGGTGTTTTTCTGAAACTTATTACACTATGAAAACAAAGGCTGGTGTAATCATACCTTGTGCATGGCTTTGCTATTCCCCTAAATCAGATAGCGCATACAGTGAGCCGTGTTGGCTCTTTGCTGATCATAATATTAACACCTATAATGCAGCATGGGTGACTGGTGTGAGAGATTGGCATCATTAAACTGTCAAAATAAGTAGTCATGAAAAATCCCAACACTTAAATGCTTGCATTGTATTTCAGCATTGGCGAATGCATGGCACTGTTGATGAAGAAAACGAACGAGAAATCCTAAAAGCAAAGAACTTCTGGAGACAAGTATTGGATCGCCTTATTAATGTAACTTTAACAATGTCAATGTGTAATCTACCTTTTAGAGGGCATAGGGAAGTTTTAGGAGATGTGAATAGCGGATTTTTTTTGTCAATTGTTGAACTCCTTGCAAAGTATGACCCTGTTTTGAAGCAGTTAATTAGTATGCTTAAAGGCTCTGTTTGGTATTTAAGTCACAAGATTCAAAATTAAATTATCGAACTGCTGTCCAAAAAAACAGAGAATGAAATTGTTGAAATCAAAGCAGCACCTTTTTTCTCAATAATTACGGATACAACACAAGATGCTTCAAAAACTGACCAACTAAGTCAAGTATTTCGCTATGTGACCTTAGAAAGCAATGAGTGTCACCAGGTAACTCGCATTAAAATCAAGGAGTCTTTTTTAGGGGTTCATGCTATATCTGATCAAACAGCTGCTGGCCTTGAGAACGAAATAGTGAACTGTATTGACGGAAAAGGTCTAGAATTAGCAAAGTGCTGTGAGCAAGGGTATGATGTAGAGATGTGCACCGGACATTTTTCGGGTTTTGTGTTTTGGTTTTGGATTCGGTTCCACGGCCGTGTTTTGGATTCGGACGCGTTTTGGCAAAACCTCCCTGAAATTTTTTTGTCGGATTCGGGTGTGTTTTGGATTCGGGTGTTTTTTTTCAAAAACCCCTCAAATATAGCTTAAATCATAGAATTTGGGGGTCATTTTGATCCTATAGTATTATTACCCTCAATAGCAACAATTTCCACTCATTTCCAGTCAATCCTGAACACCTCACACCTCACAATACTATTTTTAGTCCTAAAATTTGCACCAAGGTCGCTGGATGACTAAGCAAAGTGACCCAAGAGGGCGGCACAAACACCTGGCCCATCTAGGAGTGGCACTGCAGTGTCAGACAGGATAGCACTTCAAAAAATTGGTCCCAAACAGCACATGATGCAAAGAAAAGAGAAAAAGAGGTGCTCTGTGGTCGCTGGACGGCTAAGCTAAGCGACACAAACACCTCAATATCACAGGAATTATTTGTTCTAATCAATGGTATTATTGGTCCAAATCACTGGAAGAAAATGACAAAATCACTGGAATTATTCGTTCTAATCAATGGTAATATTGGTCCAAATCACTGGAAGAAAATGACAAATTCACTGGAATTATTCATTCTAATCAAGGGTATTATTGGTCCAAATCACTGGAAGAAAATGACAAAATCACTGGAATTAAATGGCACTAATGTTGGGAATTATATGAAATGGCAGTACCACTGGACATATACTGAAGTGTCAGACAGGATGGCACTTAAAAAAATTGGCCCCAAACAGCACATGATGCAAAGAAAAGAGAAAAAGAGGTGCACTGTGGTCGCTGGACGGCTAAGCTAAGTGACACAATCACCTCAATATCACAGGACTTATTCGTTCTAATCAATGGTGTTATTGGTCCAAATTACTGGAAGAAAATGACAAAATCACTGGAATTATTCGTTCTAATCAATGGTAATATTGGTCCAAATCACTGGAAGAAAATTACAAAATCACTGGAATTATTCGTTCCAATCAATGGTATTATTGGTCCAAATCACTGGAAGAAAATGACAAAATCACTGGAATTATTCATTCTAACTTCTAATCAATGGTATTATTGGTCCAAATCACTGGAAGAAAATGACAAATCACTGGAATTATTCGTTCTAATCACTGGTATTATTGGTCCAAATCACTGGAAGAAAATGACAAAATCACTGGAATTATTCGTTCTAACTTCTAATCACTGGTATTATTGGTCCAAATCGCTGGAAGAAAATGACAAAATCACTGGAATTATTCGTTCTAATCACTGGTATTATTGGTCCAAATCACTGGAAGAAAATGACAAAATCACTGGAATTATTTGTTCTAATCAATGATATTATTGGTCCAAACCACTGGAAGAAAATGGAATGGATGGATACTTGCAGTGTCACAGAGCTGCAAGATACAGCAATGGCCTACTGTATAACTGTATACTGTTAGTCACCAAAATGCTGCACTGTAATACTAGAAGCTTTAGAAAAGTATATATAATATTGTATATATCAGTACAGACAGAGTGGTGCAACTGTGACACATGTGTCCTGACAAGCAGTATAGAAGCTATAGAAAAGTATATATATTACTGTATATATCACTACAGAGCAGTGTAACTGTGACCATGTGTCCTGACAAGCAGTGTAGAAGCTATAGAAAATGATTTAAAATTATTGTATATATCAGTACAGGGCAGTGTAACTGTGACACATGTGTGTCCTGATAAGCAGTATAGAAGCTATAGAAAATTATTTAAAATTATTGTATATATCAGTACAGAGCGGTGTAACTATGACATGTGTGTCCTGACAAGCAGTATAGAAGCTATTGAAAATGATTTAAAATTATTGTATATATCAGTACAGAGCGGTGTAACTGTGACACATGTGTATCCTGACAAACAGTATAGAAGCTTTAGAAAATTATTTAAAATTATTGTATATATCAGTACAGAGCGGTGTAACTGTGTCACATGTGTGTCCTGACAAGCAGTATAGAAGCTATAGAAAAGTATATATATTACTGTATATCAGTAGTAGTACAGAGCGGTGTAACTGTGACACGTGTGTACTGACAAGCAGTATAGAAGCTATAGAAAAGTATATATATTACTGTATATATCAGTACAGAGCGGTGTAACTGTGACACATGTGTGTCCTGACAAGCAGTATAGAAGCTATAGAAAAGTATATATATTACTGTATATCAGTAGTAGTACAGGGCGGTGTAACTGTGACACGTGTGTACTGACAAGCAGTATAGAAGCTATAGAAAAGTATATATATTACTGTATATATCAGTACAGAGCAGTGTAACTGTGACCATGCGTTCTGACAAGCAGTATAGAAACTATAGAAAATGATTTAAAATGATTGTATATATTAGTACAGAGCGGTGTAACTGTGACACATGTGTGTCCTGACAAGCAGTATAGAAGCTATAGAAAAGTATATATATTATTGTATATATATATCAGTACAGAGCAGTGTAACTGTGACACATGTGTCCTGACAAGCAGTATAGAGGTTATAGAAAAGTATATATATTACTGTATATATCAGTACTGAGCAGTGTAACTGTGACCATGTGTCCTGACAAACAGTAGAGAAACTATAGAAAATGATTTAAAATGATTGTATATATTAGTACAGAGCGGTGTAACTGTGACACATGTGTGTCCTGACAAGCAGTATAGAAGCTATAGAAAAGTATATATATTATTATTGTATATATCAGTACAGAGCGGTGTAACTGTGACACGTGTGTCCTGACAAGCAGTATAGAAGCTATAGAAAATGATTTAAAATTATTGTATATATCAGTACAGAGTGGTGTAACTGTGACACATGTGTGTCCTGACAAGCAGTATAGAAGCTATAGAAAATGATTTAAAATTATTGTATATATCAGTACAGAGCGGTGTAACTGTGACACATTTGTGTCCTGACAAGCAGTATAGAAGCTATAGAAAATGATTTAAAATTATTGTATATATCAGTACAGAACAGTGTAACTGTGACACATGTGTGTCCTGACAAGCAGTATGGAAGCTATAGAAAATTATTTAAAATTATTGTATATATCAGTACAGAGTGGTGTAACTGTGACACATGTGTGTCCTGACAAGCAGTATAGAAGCTATAGAAAAGTATATATATTACTGTATATCAGTAGTAGTATAGAGCGGTGTAACTGTGACACATGTGTGTCCTGACAAGCAGTATAGAAGCTATAGAAAAGTATATATATTACTGTATATTTCAGTACAGAGCAGTGTAACTGTGACACGTGTCCTGACAAGCAGTATAGAAGCTATAGAAAAGTATATATATTATTGTATATCAGTACAGAGCGATGTAACTGTGACCATGTGTCCTGACAAGCAGTATAGAAGCTATAGAAAAGTACATATATTATATACTGGTGGTCTCCAGTCCCCACAATGCAGCACACTGATCAGATATTTGCAGCACACTGAGCATAGATATGGAGCGTTTTCAGGCAGAGAACGTAAATATTTTCAGCACACTGAGCACAGATTATTTGCAGCACACTGAGCACAGATATTTGCAGCACACTGAGCACAGATTACGGAGCTTTTCAGGGACAGAATGCTGCCACGTCCTCTCCGTTCAATCTCCAAAGAACGAGTGAAAACGGCGGCGACGCGCAGCTCCTTATGTAGAATATGAATCTTGCGAGAATCCGACAGCGGAATGATGACGTTCGGGCGCGTTCTGGTTAACCAAGCAAGGCAAGAAGATCTGAGGCTGCCTCGGAACCATGTAAAATGGGTGAAGTTTGGGGGGGTTCAGATCCCGAGGAACCGAACCCGCTCAACTTTAGTATGATGGGGCAGCAAATATGAGTGGCATTTATGCAGGAGTGCAGGCAAGAATAGCTCAGCGAGAACCTAGTGCAGAATATGTACATTGTGCTGACCACAATTTAAATCTTGCACTAAATGAATGTGTTCAGGGTATACCTGAAATAAAACAGTTCCATAATGTGCTTGAAAGAGTGTACACTTTCTTTGGGCATAGTGTCAAATGATAGGCCATGTTGTCAGAGTTGGTATCTCTTGCTGCCACTGAGATTGGCAGCAACGTTACTTTAAAAAGATTATGTCCAACACATTGGTCATCAAGGAATGATTATCTTACTGCTTTGAGATTCCGGTATAAGGACATAATGAAGGCACTTACAAGAATAATTCTTCTCAGCAAGAATAAAGATGAATGAAATGAAGCTGCTGCTTTGAACAAAATGCTAGGATGTTATAAGTTTGTAGTACAGTTAGTACTTCAAAAAAAGATTGTTGAAATGGTCAATTCTGTCTCTAAATGCCTGCAGTCCAAACAAACACACTTAGAAAATGCTGCAAAATTAATCTGTAATGCAATAGAGTCACTGACTTTGTTTAGAAACCATTTTGAAGAAGCTAAAATTACTGCTATAAACATGTCTGAAAAGTGGAACGTGGAGGCCAAGTTTGCATCCAAAAGGAGAATAAGAGTAAAAAAACAATTTGATGAGTTGTGTGAGGATGAGAGGCTAAATGATGCGGAAAGTTCCTTTAAAGTAAATATTTTCTGTGGTTGTCTGGATATTATTGTGGCACAACTGTCTAATCGTTTCAGGAGTCTCGATGCCACAGTCAAAAAGTTTAAAGCAATTCTACCAAGCACACTTATGACAGCAACAGATGACGAGCTCTATGTAGATGCTGAACAGCTAATTCAACATTTCAGTAAAGACTTTACTGGGTCTTTCTCAGGGCAATTGCTCAAGTTCAGATCATGTTTAAAACCAAGCATTTCAAAGTTATCTACTGTGGAAGATATGGCAAAACTACTAATTGTTGACGATAGTGTGTTGTCTTCAAGTTTTACAGAAGTATGTACAGCTATTATTTTGTTTCTGTTCATCACAGTAACAGTAGCAACTGCTGAACGTTCATTCTCCAAACTTAAAATCATTAAAAATTACCTATGCAGCACAATGGCACAAGAGAGACTTCAAGGATTAGCAATATTATCCATCGAAAATGAAAGGGCAAAGAATCTTAAATTAGATAAGGTTATTGATGAATTTGCTGAGCGAAAAGCAAGGAAGATGAACTTCCAGTCATAGTATTAATTATATGCAGAGAGGTACCAGCGCTATGAGTTGTGTCGCCAATTATACAATAAATCAATTACCACTGGATCAGTTAGAAATTTTAATAAACATAATTATCACATAAATTAAAAATGTGAAAATTAGGTATTTAAGAGTTAACCATACAGTTAAAATATAGATTGCAATGTGATAAAATCAAAAATAAAAATTGGCTCTGAGGTGATATTGATTCAAATTGCTGGAAAGGACCCAACCATTAATGTAGTGATCCCGGACTTAATAAAGTGCAGATTTCCTCCTCCTTAGAATTATTTGTGCAGTCAGCTGGTAATACCCTTAATAGTACCTCTCACACAGTTCCATATAAAGATGGTGATGATTGCTCGTCTGTGCAGATATTCAAGGGGTTTCCATAATCTTGCTGGTTGTGCTGAAAAGGAGTGGTTTGCAGGTGAAGTCCTTGGAAATCCAAGTGTGCAATAAAGTTTATGTGATAATTATGTTCATTAAAATTTCTAACTGATCCAGTGGTAATTGATTTATTGTACAATTGGCGACACAACTCATAGCGCTGGTACCTCTCTGCATATAATTAATACTATGACTGGAAGTTCATCTTCCTTGCTTTTTGATTTTATCACATTGCAATCTATATTTTAACTGTATGGTTAACTCTTAAATACCTCATTTTCACGTTTTTAATTTATGTGATAATTATGTTTATTAAAATTTCTAACTGATCCAGTGGTAATTGATTTATTGTATAATTGGCGACACAACTCATAGCGCTGGTACCTCTCTGCATATTGTTTATTTTTTAGCGGGGTCTGACAAACCCCTCCCAGCTGCTGTGGTATTTTTAGTGGGTAATATATTTATTTCTTCTGTTTCACATAGTATTAATTATATTCATTTTTGTGGGTTTCTTTACAGTTTCAATCTATGCACTCACAAAAATACCCAGAAAAAAAAAAATGGCATAGAATCTGCTTGGTTTCCTATCAGATCGCAGTAGATTTATCACAGACCTCAGAAACCTGGGTCCGTCTTGAAATTGCATGTTCTTTTGCTGGTATCTTTAAGCTGTTAATAGTCATTCCTTGCATACAGGTGTAGTGGACATGACCTTTTTGTAGTAGTAATCTCTGAGTTTGGTACCTACAGTAGCAGTAGGCGATCTATTCGAAAGACCTCAGAAACCTGGGTTCCTCTGGAAATTGTTGCATGTTCTTATGCTGGTATCTTTAAGCTGTTACAGTTATTCCTTGCATACAGGTGTAGTGGACATGACCTTTTTGAAGTAGTGTTACTGCCAATCTCTGAGTTGGGTACCTACAGTAGCAGTAGCTGATCTATTCCAAAGACCTCAGAAACCTGGGTCCCTCTTGAAATTGTTGCCTGTTCTTTTGCTGGTATCTTTAAGCTGTTACAGTTATTCCTTGCATACAGGTGTAGTGGACATGATCTTTTTGTAGTAGTGTTACTGCCAATCTCTGAGTTGGGTACCTACAGTAGCTGTAGGAGACTATCCCAAATACAATTTCAAGAGGGACCAAAGTTTCTGAGGTATGTTCTTTTGTTGGCATCTCCAAGTTTTCTTGCATACAGGTGCATTGGACTTGATCGTTTTGTAGTAGTGTTACTGCCAATCTCTGAGTTGGGTACCTACAGTAGCAGTAGGTGATCTATTCCAAAGACCTCAGAAACCTGGGTCCCTCTTGAAATTGTTACCTGTTCTTTTGCTGGTATCTTTAAGATGTTACAGTCATTCCTTACATGCAGGTGTAGTGGACATGATCTTTTTGTAGTAGTGTTACTACCAATCTCTGAGTTGGGTACCTACAGCAGCAGTAGGTGATCTATTCCAAAGACCTCAGACACCTAGGTCCCTCTTGGTATTGTGATATGCCTATCAATTACTGTCATTTGATAGGAAGCTAAGCAGAAGTGTTTATTTATTTTGGCATGCCAGAAATGCCAACAAGGAAAACACTCATTGCTAAAACGTAATACAGGTCGAGTATCTCTTATCCAAAATTCAAAATCACACTTTTGGTTCCCTTACTGGGATAATGACACGTATATATCTATATAATATATTTGTATATACACATAGTATGTCATTATATCAGTAAGGGGTCTAAAAAATGTGGTATTTTGGATAAGAGATACTCAACCTGTATACTTTTTATTGATTTTAATGTTATGTTTCATGTTATATGTGGCATTCATTGTACATTTCAGCTTTTATTCTGGATTTTTGATAATTGTATGTGCTCATGTTAACTTGTATTGTACTCTACACATACTTGAAACGAAGTAAACCATGCAACAAAGAACTAAGTCTCTTGTTTTTCTTCTGTGGGTTTGTGTCGGAAGGGGGGGTAGTGTGTGTGTGTGTGTGTGTGTGTGTGTGTGTGGGGGGGGGGCAAAGCATATTGTTGCACCTGGGCACACCACATTCTAGTTCCGCCACTGAAGAGAGGGATATAGAAGTACGAACAAGTCTCACTGGAAAATGTAGTGGAAAAGGGTGAGATGTAGGAGCAGCAATAAAAAGGTGGGCGGTGGAAGAAATATGTAGGGTAGTGGTATCAGAGTGAATACAGACAAGAAGTGTGCATAAATGCAAAATCATAAAATGTTGTTTAGGCCTGTCTACGTGATAATGAGGCAGTGCTTTATACACTCAGTAACTTGAAACGCCATGTTCAAGAGAAACAATGCTAACAGGAAAACGGGAGGGCACAGACTCCTCATAGGGTTGACTAAAGTGGGGTAGAAGCATCAGAGTAGGACAACACTAGGCCGGCTCCCTGATCAAAGACTAGTTTAAAGAGAGGACAACATGGAGGACACATAAAAACACAAGACAATATTATTCGAGATGAGCTAGTTTGGTTCCCTGAGAACCGACCCCCCCCCCCCCCCTCCGAACATCCCGTCATTGTTTGTCTCTATACTTCCCGGACTCGGAAACCAAAGCGAGGCAAATCGTCATCCCACTGTAGGATTCTCGCAGGATTTGGATCCCATATAAACATCCGCGCATTGCAGCCATTTTTACTCTGGACTTGGAGAGTGAGGGAGACAGACCTCTGTCTCTCTCTGTGGGTGGTGGCATTGGGTAGGGTTGGTGTGTGCTCTGTGTCACTGTGGTGTACCTGTGTTGTGTTAGGGGTGCTTTCCTGGCTGTTCTGGCTGTCCGGGCTGTCACTGGTGTTTCATGGGCTGCAGCTGTACATGGGTGTTGCTGTTATGGCTGTCACTCTGTTGAACAGGGTGTAGGAGCACTGTTCTCCTGTATGCTGGAAAATATAGGGGTGCTGCTGACCCTGTATGTTCTAAAAATTCAGGGGTGCAGTTGTTAAAAATTGAAAGCATACAGGGCGTGGCCTGGCTAGCAAAGGGTGCAGTCATGTGCTTGGAGAGCTCCCTGCTTCTAGATATAAAGAATACCCTTTTCATCCGCTCCCAGCCACCCCAGTGTTTCCCCAGGGACATCAGTGGTGTTACTGATTGTACAAGCACCCTGGAGGACAGGTTGCAGAGCCAGGGGGTCACTCTAGGTGAAAAAAAATATATTTGTATCAATTGCTTGATACAAGTTCTGGCGCTATGATTGTGCTGGTTCTCTAAGCTGCTGTTAAGGTGAGAGACAGTCAATCTCTCATATACTGGAAATACAACGTGTAGAACATGAAAACAGCGCTAATAAAGAATCTAAAAAACAGGTGTTTCCTTAAAATAAATTACATACGTTTTAATATTATTCAACATATATATAAAAAAGAAAACTCTCACAGATATGAACCATAAAAATATAGAGCCTCTATAGCCAGTCTCTGACCACCGACATTTTGATGTAAATGTGCACACCTCTTGGTATTAGTAATGTCCCTGTGACCGGTCACAATATCAACAGGATCCTTAGTTTTAAATATGCAGATGTATCCAATCTTGTGGTATAGTTACCAAAATTGCAGTGGATTGGCCGGGTATCCCACCTAGCGAGGGTCCAGAGGCTGTCTCCGATCCGACGCAGATGTTTGGTGGTTTTCCCTCTGTTAATTTTCCACGTCCACAGGTTGAAAATGTTCAAGATGGTAATAACTGCAATGGTATCCTGAAGGTGGCTTTAGGGTGTCTGGGTCAGGGCTGGTTCGCTTACGCGTTTCGCTGGCGTTTGGCAGCTTTATCAAAGGTGCTCTTACTGGGCTCATATGGCTCTTATATAAGAATAACAATTAACAACCTGGAAACACCTGTTCCTATTTAATTAGGTTTATATACACAAAATCATATTAACTATACATATATAGCAGCAGAAAGACAGACATCTTCTAATGTAGATAAATAAATAAAAAAACGAAATGTATAAATGTATTAAAAACATTGTTTTAGTTAAGTGTCAGAATGGGTCAGATCACATGACCTCTATCATGTGATGTGGGTTTGTCCTTGTCGTATATCCCTATTGGTCAGCAACATAAACTACTGAGTAACCATGGTAACCACCCCTACTATTCCCCGGTCACATGATTTTATCTCCCAATCATTGTATTCAATCGGACGGTCCCTCATCATACGTCCGGTATTATTTCCTTATAAGGACTTCCGGATCGGCCACGTCATATCATCATGTGACCGTGGCTCGACCGCCCGTCAGTAAGGTAAAAGGTAAACAACATTATGTCACCTAGTGCTGATCACGTGTTCGCGCGGCTGCACTGTGAGGCACTCCTATACTGTGTAAGTAATTCAGCGGCGATCACATGACGGAATGTTATCATGTGACTTGGAGTTGAATATACGTCCTGCGCCGCCGCAGTGTAGGGTACCTTCACACTATCCAGGAAACCCGACGATCACGTGATCGGGCCTCAGGATACGTCATTATGACGGGCGGTCGAGCCACGGTCACATGATGATATGACGTGGCCGATCCGGAAGTCCTTATAAGGAAATAATACCGGACGTATGATGAGGGACCGTCCGATTGAATACAATGATTGGGAGATAAAATCATGTGACCGGGGAATAGTGGGGGTGGTTACCATGGTTACTCTGTAGTTTATGTTGCTGACCAATAGGGATATACGACAAGGACAAACCCACATCACATGATAGAGGTCATGTGATCGGACCCATTCTGACACTTAACTAAAACAATGTTTTTAATACATTTATACATTTCGTTTTTTTATTTATTTATCTATCTACATTAGAAGATGTCTGTCTTTCTGCTGCTATATATGTATAGTTAATATGATTTTGTGTATATAAACCTAATTAAATAGGAACAGGTGTTTCCAGGTTGTTAATTGTTATTCTTATATAAGAGCCATATGAGCCCAGTAAGAGCACCTTTGATAAAGCTGCCAAACGCCAGCGAAACGCGTAAGCGAACCAGCCCTGACCCAGACACCCTAAAGCCACCTTCAGGATACCATTGCAGTTATTACCATCTTGGACATTTTCAACCTATGGACGTGGAAAATTAACAGAGGGAAAACCACCAAACATCTGCGTCGGATCGGAGACAGCCTCTGGACCCTCGCTAGGTGGGATACCCGGCCAATCCACTGCAATTTTGGTAACTATACCACAAGATTGGATACATCTGCATATTTAAAACTAAGGATCCTGTTGATATTGTGACCGGTCACAGGGACATTCCTAATACCAAGAGGTGTGCACATTTACATCAAAATGTCGGTGGTCAGAGACTGGCTATAGAGGCTCTATATTTTTATGGTTCATATCTGTGAGAGTTTTCTTTTTTATATATATGTTGAATAATATTAAAACGTATGTAATTTATTTTAAGGAAACACCTGTTTTTTTAGATTCTTTATTAACGCTGTTTTCATGTTCTACACGTGGTCACTCTAGGTGACCCTGCAGATTGTGGCCTTCCTCCTGCTATAAGCCGTGGACTGGAGTACCTTCCTTATGCCCGCCATGGGGGCCATGTTGGCGCGGTTCACATGGACTTGCTTACCGCAGGTCCCTCTCCTTCTCAGCTGCTGGATGGAGTGCTGGCGCACCTGCAGCATCCCCTGCTCCCCTCCAACCCTCCAACCAGAGTGGATCCAGAGCTCAAAGCCGGGATCCTGGGTGGACGCTGCGGTGTCTTCTCTCCCTGCGACGGGAGTGGGCGGGCGGCAGCGACCTTGACCGCAGGAGATCTGCACATTGTACCTGATGGCCAGTGGGCAGTAAGAGTGATTTGCTGGTGCCCCCTGTGCAGCATCCAGATGCCGCATATCTAAGTGCTGGAGTTCCTCTATGACCTCCCTGCTGGTTGATGGTAGGGGCTATATCAACCAACTAGGAAACCCTCCAATATTACTGAATGGTTAGCCTGCTGGATCCCACAGTGCATGAAGCTGGGGTTTTCTCAACCTTCCCCCCTTGTGTTTTCCTGTATTTATATACTGCCTGCCCCTGTCGTGCTGAAGAGTCTGTTACCAATGACACCTAAGATACTCACTCTGGGTCTTCCGGCTACACTGCAATGCAGCCACTGGCATTTGGGTCTGCCCTCTGGGCTTGCCTGAGGCGCTTTTCTGCCCTTGCCCATGCCCTGGTAACTGGATATCCCACCCATAAGGAAGGGGTTTTTGGGGGCAGTGGATTGTACCCTGCAACCCCTCATAGGTACAGTGACCAGGGTCTGTTGCGGTGTCTGCATACTACATTGCTATTTAGTTTAGTAAACATCCAGCTCCTGTTTCCGGAAGTGTCTATCGATTTGTGGGGAATACTCCAGCCTGTTATGTTCTGATTTTGTCCCCTCTTGTTCAACCGGAATCTCTACTGTCCCACTTGTTTACTATGTCTTTTTTTCTCAACTGTCAATATGTCCAAAAATAACAACAACGGAAGAAAACAAAAAAATACCCAACAGGACATTATGCAACACCTCTCCAGGTCGTCACATCACCCCTCAGACTCACCGCCTGCCTCTCCAGTGGACTCTCTTAGTGCAGATGCTGCACTTGGTGATTCTTTTGCGACTAAAAATAACATTCAGGCCATGATGGCGGATTTGAATAAAACCCTCACCTTTAATTTCCAGCAACTGTTTCCGATTTACGCAGTGACTTGGCCTCTCTTTCTGGATGCATGGCTGCTGTGTAATCTAAGGTGGAGTCCAACTCTAAAGGTTTGCTGGAAACCTCTCAGGACCTTCAGTCTCTCTACCATGAATTAGAATTTCTCTGCGATAAAACCGAAGATCTCGAAAATAGAGAAAGATGATGCAATCTTCGCATTCGGAATGTACCGGAATTGGTTGTCCCTCAGGACCTGGAATCTTACCTACTAAGTTTATTCCAGATGCTTGTCCCAGCACTGAAGGATCAACCGTGTCATATTGAACAGGCTCACAGAGCCCTACGGCCGAGACCTAGGGCTGGTGATCCACCCAGGGACGTGGTGTTGAAATTCCTCTCTTATAAGACTAAGGAACAGGTGTATGCTTCTAGCAGAGTGATGCCACACATACGTTTTGAGGGATCTCACCTACAGATCTTCCAAGATTTGTCTCCTTCCACCATCATTAAATGCAGGGAAATGCGAGACACCACGACGGTTCTTTGAGACGACGGATACAAGTATAAATGGGGATTCCCGTTCTGCTTAATAGTTGATGTGAATGGTCGCCCAGTGTTGGAGAGGGATCCTAAGGAAGGGAAAGACCTGATTCATAGGCTCCAGCTCTCTGCATCTGGGATCCGTCCCTCCTCTGGTAATCCATCCAGATCTTAAGCTTGGACTTTCAGCAGATGATCGGGGGTCCTGTGAACCGTTCCTGTTATTCTCCAGTTCAGTATATGTTATACCCGGTACGGGGTAGTTTTGGACCATTTATTCCTGCCAATGACTACTGCTAACATTATTATTCTGCTCCTGTTGTTCTTTTCTCATGTTATACCCAGTGTCCCCCATGGCCGGGTTACACAGTACTGACAGGACTTGGTAATGTATGCTTTCCCTACATTAAGCTATCATGACATGTTTTTCCGTTTGCCATCCAGGTATAGTTACTGTTAGCAACTTCAATCTGAATACTATCTTTACTGTTCGTCTGTACGTAGTAATGTTGGTCTCACTGTCCATTGGTTCCGGGTGGACAGTCCCCTGTCCGCTCAGCCTGTGCCACCCTCCCCCTACACCTGGGACTTACATGAGAGCTTCCCTGTTCTCCTGGCTCTCATAGTTTTTCTAGTTGCCAGTATTTTTTTTGTATAGCACTCCTAATATTTGGGTCCCCTAGCTTTTCTTGTTGTTGACGCATACCTACACCCGTGGGACTCGACATCTGTGAACCTGCCTCTCCTTGGTGAGGAGTGATCCAGTTCACAGCCTCCACCCCCTCCCTTTTCACTCCCAGTACGCTACCTCTCCATCCCTATTGCTATCCTCTCTCCTTTTTTTGCCACCTACTGATTTTGCGTATATCAGGGTGTGTAGGTATTCCATCCTATAGTATGCCTTTAAATGTTCTATCTATGAATGTTAAGGGCTTGAATTCCCCCGCCAAATGCTCACTCTTATACAAAAGGCTCAATACTCATCGCTGGGACATTGTGTTCCTTCAAGAAATCCATTTTAAGAGTGGATCTCACCCTTCACTTGTCTCTAGATGCTTTCCCATAGTACTGTATTCTTCTCACACCTCAAAGAAAAATGGGGTAGCTGTCATGCTACGGGCATCTATCCCCTCCCAGGTTCTTTCTACTAAAGTGGATAAGGATGGGTGGTATATTATTATGGTATGTCAAATGGGCCCTCAGATTATGACTTTGGTAAACCTGTATGCTACCAATGTGGGCCAATGTCGCTTTTTCCACAAACTCTTTATTGATATTCAGTCCCTCCATAAAGGTATCCTCATAGTGGGTGGGGACTTTAATTCCATAATCTTACCCGAATTGGACTGCAGTAAGCCATGCCACTCCCCTCTCCCACGCCCACCTGTAGGAAATCTTAGGAAACACATGGCTGAGGCTGGTCTCTTTGATACATGGTGGGCCCGTTACCCGACCTCCAGGGATTACACATTCTTCTCTAATCCCTGTGGTTTATATTCACGAATTTACATGATCCTTGGTTGCAGTGGGTTATTGCAAACCTTAATGAAGGTAGACAATGTTCCCAATGTTTGGTCTGACCACACGGTAGTCCTAGCTACCATCAATCCTCTAAACTCCCTGGAGGTCACCCTACTTGGCGACTGAATGAGACTCTTCTCCACATTCCCCATTTTAAGGAATACGTTTGATCCCAACTGGAGGATTATTTTATCAGCAATGTCACTGACAATGTTCCCATTGCCACAATCTGGGAGGCACATAAGGCCGTCATTAGAGGGGCAATTATTAAATATGTTACACATAGAAAAAAGCAACAGTCTGAGAGGATGGCTACTCTCACCTCTCAACTAACGCAGCTTGAGCATGTCCCTAAGCAGTCCCACTCCCCACAGGTCCTTCGTCAGATCCAAAGTATCAGGGCAGAGCTTCAATCCTTCCTCGCAGAACGCCCAGAGAAATCCCTTAAGTATCTGAACCAAAAATTCTATGTAAAGAGGAACAAATCTGATTCCCTATTAGCGGCCACTCTTAGAGCTAAGAAAGCTTTGCAGACCATCCTGATTCTCAGGAATGGTTTGAATTTTCTTAGTTACGACCCAGGCTCCATTAACAAATCCTTCTATAATTATTACAAGTCTCTTTATAATCTTGGAGAGCCTGTGAGAGGTCCTAATCTACCGTTGGCAGTGGCCAAGGAATAGTTAGCTGCCTGTAATCTCCCACACCTCCCTACCTCCGCAGTTAGCAAATTGAATTCCCCCATCTCAGTCGAGGAATTTGACGCAGCCCTGAAATCTCAGAAACCGTCTAAAGCGCCAGGGCAGGACAGGTTCCCCATGTCATACTACAAATCCATTTCGGGTTTATGGGCCCCCCATCTGATCACTGTTTTAACAAAATAATGCTTGGGGAACGTTTCCAGGCAGACTCACTAAAATCAGTAATTATTGTGTTGCCCAAACCGGGAAAGGACATGACTAGTTGTAATAGCTATAGGCCAATTTCCTTTCTTAATGCAGACATTCAGTTATTCGCAAAGATTTTGGTGATCCGGTTGAATACATATTTGGTCCATTTGATTGACACTGATCAGGTGGGATTTGTTCCGACCAGACAAGCCCTTGACAATACGAAGCGTACAGTCAATT
The DNA here is from genome assembly GCF_028390025.1 of Pseudophryne corroboree. Lineage (NCBI taxonomy): Eukaryota > Metazoa > Chordata > Amphibia > Anura > Myobatrachidae > Pseudophryne > Pseudophryne corroboree. The sequence goes on from NC_086451.1 coordinate 199,751,332, forward strand.
TGATCTCATATATCAATAAACACAAACTACCATCTATTCTTTTGTCACTCGACGCCGAGAAGGCTTTCGACCGCTTGTCCTGGCCTTTTATGTTTCAAACCCTTCGGTCTTATGGTTTTTGTGGTAACTTCCTGTCTGCAATACAAGCTCTTTACCACAATCCCACGGCATCTGTTTCCAGCAATGGGCTCTCCTCTCCCTCATTCGGTTTAGGTAGTGGCACTAGACAGGGCAGTCCTTTATCACCCCTGTTATACGCCCTTAGTATTGAATCATTGGCAGCACACATTAGGATAAATCCTGATATCAAACGGATCGCGGTCCTAGGTACCCAATATAAAATATCTCTGTTTGCAGATGATGTCTTGCTTTCTTTGTCCTTCCCTGTGACCTCTCTCCCTAACTTGCAAGCCGTACTTTCGTTGTTTGGGAGGTTATCGGGACATAAAGTTAATAGTGCCAAATGAGGCACTAGCACTACATCTTCCCAGTGATACTGTGCAACTTCTAGAAACAAATTTTGAGTATATATGTCGGCCTCAGTCCATCAAATATCTGGGGATCCAGATCACAAAACATTATGATCAGCTATTCAAGGCCAATTTTTTTCCACTCCTGCAAAGTATTAGGAAGGACTTGGCTAAATTGGATCCCTTGTGTATTTCATGGACTGGTAGAATTAATTATGTTAAAATGTATATCTTCTCACGACTGCTTTATTTGTTTCAAACCATCCCCATAGTAGTCCTGACCTAATTTCTCCATACTGTGCAATCTATGTGTGGCAAATTTATTTGGTCGAACAAACGGCCCAGACTTAGGAGATCTTTCCTCTCTAAATCAGCGTCCATCGGAGGTCTGGGGCTTCCTATATTTGAACAGTATTACCAGGCTGCACAATTGAGCCACATCATCACCTGGCATTTGCCTGAGGGTAACAGTAAGTGGATGTCCCTGGAAAATGATCTTATTAACTACCGTTAATTTCCTCCCATGGCTCCCTCTACATATGAGACCAGCCTTGGTACATGATGCCCCCTGTATCCATTCTGTTTTGAAGGTATGGGATAGTTTAAATAAGAAATTCAATTTAGCACCTTATCCCTCCCCTTTGACCCCTTTCTGGCATCACCCTAGTTTTCCTCTGGGTTGTATATCCTCTTACATGCACCCTTGGGTTGAAGCGGGTGTAAACAGGATTTTGCACATTTCAGGGGATTTTACTCCGCAAGATTTCTCAGCATTGCGTTAAAAATATGGTATACCAGAAACCCAGTACTTTGAATATTTGCAGATTACCAGCTTTGTACGCTCTTTGTGTACATCTGGTACACTCAGAAAACCCCATCCATTTGAGCAAATTTGTATTAATGACCCAGAATGCAGAGGCATTGTTTCTATTTCATACTCTCTTCTGGATGACTCCTCATGTCCCAAGGAACCATTTGAATTGGCCTGGGAACGTGACTTGGGCGTGGCCTTGGAGGAGGAGGAGTGGTCAGAGATCAGGTGTTCAATTGCCAAGGCCTCTATAAACACAAATCTTAAGGAAAATGCATTCATAGTCTACTCAAGGTGGTATATGGTCCCTGAAAGATTACATTGAATCTTTCCGACAAGTTCGGATCTCTGCTGGAGAAAGTGTGGATGCACAGGCTCTTTCTTACGTGTGTGGTGGGATTGACCTTTGATTAGTTCTTAATGGGATAGCGTCCTCACTGTCATCAGGAATATCCTCCAGATTTCCACTCCTATTAGCCCCTTACATACCTTGTTGTGCAAACCATTGGAAAGGATTTCTAGACCCTCAAGTAGACTCTGCACCCATATCCTTAATTGCCACCAAGTTACTAATTGCAATACAATGGAAGCAACCTGCGGCTCCTTCTCTGCAAAATGTAATAAACCAAATTTGGTTTATTGCATCGATGGAATACCTCACCGCCTTGCTTCAAGATTCAGTAGTCAAATTCCGAGACATGTGGAGCCCTTGGTATCTATATTTCCATTGACAAATTCCGGGTTCCTTATAGTTTCAAATATAAATCCTGTTTCTAATTGTTTTCTATTGTTGTGTGTTTGGAGCCCTCCTTCTCTCATCTACTACACTATACTCTACTAAGCGTTGATTGGAGCAGTAGTGTACCTCCCCACCCTCCTCTCCCTCCCTTCATCTTCTTTTCCCATTTCCCATTCCAGCTATACTATACAGTGGTTATCATACTGTAGATTCTTTTTGTTCCCACCTTCCCCCCCAAAATAAAAAAAAAAATTAGTGGACTTGATAATGTATGTTTTGTTTTGGAATATACTTTGCTTCATATGTCATAGTACATCGAATTGTATTTTGCAATTGCTTCCTGTTGACTATATTTGAGTTGTACACTTTTGCTCTCCACTTTTATAAATAAAGAGATTAAAACATTTTTTGAAAACACACTGCTGTATGCCTCAAAAGGTGTTACTGTTCAAATAACATTACACTAGCCCTGTATACTATTAACATTCAGGTGTGCAGTGAAAAGCAATGTACACTGGCCCTGTCTTGTATGCTGTAATAATTCTAGGGTGCAGTAAAAATCAATGTACACTCACTCTGTCTTGTATGCTGTAAAATTACAGGTGTGTTGTGAAAATACAGGGGTGCTGGCACTGTCTGTGGTTGCGATGTCTAGGCCTGACCTTCACAACACTGTATGGGAAGAGGATGCTCCTACCACCATTTGCACACCACCTGCAAGTGCTGGGAGGAGCACTGCCAGTCTAGTTACTGATATTGAGATTGAGGATGTCACTGTAGAAGTACACCAGTATGAGGGGGATATGGGTGTAGCTGACGCTGTGGAGGAAGTTGACAATGAGGATTCTGATGGTAATGTTGTTTGTTTGCATAAGGCACCAGTGGAGACAGTTGTTGGCCATGGGATGAAAAAGCAATTGTCATGCCTGGGCAAAATACCAAAAATGCCACCTCTTCGGTGTGGAATTATTTCTCCACAAATCCGAACAACAGGTGTCAAGCCATCTGTTGCCTTTTTCAATCCATAATAAATAGGGGTAAGGACGTTAACCACCTTGGAACATCCTCCCTTATACATCATCTGCAGCACATTCCTCATAAGTCATTGTCAAGTTTATAAACTTTGGGTAATAGCATAAGCAGTCCACTGACACCTAAATCATGTGGTTTTGTTTGTTTAAATATTCTCTGTGATGATGAGGATGTAAACACTGAGGGGGGGTGGGGGAATCTGAGGATGAGGACGACATCTTGCCACTGTAGAGCCAGTTTGTGCAAGGAGATATTAATTGCTTATTTTTTGGTGGGGGCCAAACAAACCAATCATTTCAGCCACAGTCGTGTGGCAGACCCTGTCGCATGTCCTGTTTATACAACATAAAGGTGGGTAGAAGGGCCCAAGGACAATTCCATCTTGCAAGTCTTTTCTTTGTCTGCCACATCACTCCAGGGGTGCTGCCATTTATGAGGTACTTCCCATCTGCCCTATCAGTCCAGGGGTGTTGACCACACTGCCGTTTAAGTCCAGGGGTGCTGTTGCCTGTCTGCGGTGCTGTGTAATTCTCCAGGGGTGCTGCCTTTGCTGTATAAGTCCAGGGGTGCTGCTGTACTTGATCCTAGGTTTAAATGAATGCCTACAGCAGATATGAAACAAGTTTCAACATCACAAACAGATTTGTGAAAACTAACCGCAAATGTGGAAATTAAATGGAAAGTGTTTTTAATAAAGTGTGGAGATACCACATTTGTGGCCAAAGTCAGTGTGACTCAGAAAAGACTGAATCATAATCCAGCGCAACTGCTGGAGAGGTAAATGTGATGTTTTCTGCGGGAGCATTAGAGAGAGGATATTCTCAATTATTTCATGTTAGGGACTCACTCAAATGAATGGCTCCAATTAGTCAACCTTCATTTTGATTTATTATTGATGTTCCACATTTTGGGATTATTTATTTAGAAGATGTGCATTTGTTTTACAGGGATCTTCTTTTCCTAAGTGCTGTGTAGGGTTATGGCAAGACCTTGTGGTGTTAGAAGAACAGAGTTTCAGTGATCTTGCATTGCATCAGCTTTCCATTGCACTGCAGCACTAGATGGGCAAGGAGCTCCTGTGAGGCACAAAAAGTTACTGAATAAGGCCCAGTATTGAGTCTCAGAGTGGCTTACAGCCAGGAAGATGTCTGGCTCTCCAGGCTGAGGCATGCTGTGGGCACGGAGGTTAGCATTGCTTCCTCCCACAGTCCTACTTAAAATGAGTTTGGACTGTAGAGTGGTAAGCTCCACTAGGGCAGGGGCTCAATAACAAAAATATTTACTGCACAGTCGTGCTTAGTACTTTACCAAACCTACCCGAACTCAACTTCCGAACTCAACTTGCCCATCCGCAGCTGCTGTGGGGGCTCAGGAGGGGCTGCTAAAACATCTAAGGGGCTGCTTTAAAAAAAAATATGAATAAAATAAACAAGACACACAGGTATGCTCACAGGCGTGTAACTGGGGGATACAGGTAAGCTTACATGTGTGTACTTGGGAGCTGAGAAAACTAAAAATAAGGCACCTTCCACAAAATATGTAAATAAAAATGCAATAAAAAAAATAAAAAAAGAAACCCACGAGATTTTCACAAAATAAGTCTACAGACTCCAGGGAGGGGAAAATATCCAATCTTAATCTTGTAGTATACACCAGTTTATTTGCATCCCAGCATTAAATCCAATATTATCTTAATCCCTGAAAATGGAGAAGGAGGTACAATTTTGGAGGCTTTGGTCCCTAGTTTTTTAGTTTGTCCAGTAATATGGTAATTAACAATTAAATATTTGCTTGGTTGAAGTCCTTTCTGTTCCACACCAATACAGAAGTGGAGGTGAAAGCCTATATGTTGTTCATGATTGCATGTGCCTCTCTAATTTTTAATCACCTTCTTGACACTGTCCTCTTCTTCTTGCCTTTTCTCGTAATGTGAAAAGTCATCATATATGGAGGTGGTATGTTTGTAGCTAGCTATGATTCTGAGAACTTGGCAAGCTTTTTCCAGGGGGACCACCTGTCGCTGAAATTATGGGTTTAACTGTGCATGCCCTGTTTAAACAACATACTGCTCAACAGCCGTTCCACTCGTCAGCTGGTGGGGAGATTTATGGATGTAATTCGTGGTGCTTGGTTGGTATGATTGCAGGTTAGCAGTGCTTTCTTTAGGCTGTGTGTGAGTGCTGATGAGTGCCTCTAATGCCTTTTAGCCCTTAGGCCTTTTTCAAGGATCCTTGAAAAAGGTCTAAGGGCTGAAACCCAACCAAGCACCACAAATTACATCCATAAGTCTCCTCGCCGGCTGGCGAGTGGAGCGGCCGTTACCCCCTGTGACTTCCGGTCACAGGGGGTAATTCTGCATTGATCGCAGCAGGAATTTTGTTAGCAGTTGGGAAAAACCATGTCCACTGCAGGGGAGGCAGATATAACATGTGCCGAGAGAGTTAGATTCGGGTGGGTTATTTTGTTTCTGTGCAGGGTAAATACTGGCTGCTTTATTTTTACACTGCAATTTAGATTGCAGATTGAACACACCTCACCCAAATCTAACTCTCTCTGCACATGTTATATCTGCCTCCCCTGCAGTGCACATGGTTTTGCCCAACTGCAACCAAAATTCCTGCTGCGATCAACTCAGAATTACCCCCACAGTGCGGCTTCCAGTGGGACCCGGCGACTGACCAGCAGAGCGAGGTGGACACCAAGCCCTGCACATTTGGAGAGCTGCCGGGGATGGAGAGTGGGTACAGCAGCAACAGCGGAAACATTAGTAGAACACTCACAGCTTAGTGAGACATCGGAGATACATAAGAAGTGTCAGTAAGTTTGTTGCACCTGGCAGGCTGAGACGCCGCCTTCTAAGAACACGACCCCCCTCAGAGTAAAAACTCTTTTTTCAGCATCAAGTGGGCATTCCCAGACTGAAGGGTCAATATTGCACCCCTAAGAGACTGCGAACTGTATTAAACTAATTAACTGCACTAGATATTAACTTTGTGCATCACGGAATACGTACATTCTGACCCCATATTTAAAATTAACATATGTTGTGTAAGAACATAGCTTACAAAATTGTTATTTTCATTTGGTGTTTATAGGTGTTTATAGCATTTTTTTATGACTGATACTCAGCATTGTGACTGAATAAGTATTAGTAGATGACACAGACACCTGTTTATTATACACTGATTATACAGTTTTCATACATTTGACAACATGCATTGGTGAGCGCAGGTACCAAAAAAAAACTATTTACCATTTGCCAACAAGAGTGTGGACAACTCTATAGGTACCAGCACCTGAAACAAGAAAAATAATACAACGAATATCTGGGCGCTGAAAATAATTACTTTGATATTGAATATCACTGATTTAAGGCTGCTGCTTCACCAAGAGGTCACTGCCAACCTCACTAAAAGTACCAAAAGATATATACACAATAATGAAGCGCTGTCCAAATCAATGTATATTTAAAACATATAAAATTTATTTAACAAATACATGACAAACATATATCACACGGCCGGTGTTAATCTAATATCACTTAAAACATATATAATATATAATGTAGCCACTCCGGGGTTAATAAGCTTATTTAGTGCACTAGATGTTAGTAGCCATTAATCATGCCATAATGGAAAACTTGAAATCATCAGAAAAAGTTCAAAGCATGCAACTCATTCAGCTGATGGAGGTTTAATAAAGTTTAAAGCACGGAACTTATTAGTATAAAGCGTATTAGTGCAGGAATCCCTTTGCTCTAATATATCCACTGCAACAGCTTTTAATAATGGTTATATACTTAACAGTCCAGTGTGGCCACGCTTATTAACCAGCAATTCTGCGTGTCTTCAGACCTGGATGGTGATTAGCCGGGGTGACGTCTCACTCCTTATGCTCCTAGCCGGTCCTCACGCTTGTGATGCTGTTTGTGAACGGCAATTGATCCCAGCCGAGGATAGCACTCCTCTAACGCGTTTCCCTGCCTGTGTGCGACTCGGCGGCTTCCTCAGAGAGAATATTGAGAATATTGATGATGAAGGTGTTGATGGTGGAGGTTGCAGGTAATGGGATCTAGCTGATGCTGTACTGTTTTTTGTTATTTTTTTAGCATACATTTCTAATTTTCCCAAAACATTTCCATGAACTCACTGCAAATGACGTAAGAGGGAGGAGGTACCTGGATGGTTAAGGTCTCTACCTCTACAGCCATGGCCAAAAGTTTTGTGAATGACTCAAGTATTGGTTTTCAAAGTTTGCTGCTTCAGTGTTTTTATACCTTTTTGTCAGATATTACTATGGTATACTGAAGTAAAATTACAAGTGTCAAAGGTATTTATTGACAATTATATTAAGAGTCAATATTTGCAGTGTTGACCCTTCTTTTTGAAGACCTTTGCAATTGGCCCTGACATGCTGTCAATCAACTTCTGGGACACATACTGACTGAAGGCCACCCATTCTTGTCTAATGGGTTGCCTAATCAATGCTTGGAGTTTGTCAGAATTTGTGGGTTTTTGTTTGACCACCCACCTCTTGAGGATTGACCAGAAGTTCTGAATGGTATTATGGTCTGGAGAGTTTCCTGGTCATTGACCCAAAATGTCATTTTTTTTCCCCCTGAGCCACTTAGTTATCACTTTTGCCTTATGACAAGGTGCTCCATTCATGCTGGAAAAGGCATTGTTCGTCACCAAACTATTCTTGGATGGTTGGGAGAAGTTGCCCTTGGAGGATGTTTTGGTGTAATTTTTGTTTATTATTATTTATTTATTTATTATTTATTATTATTCACGGCTGTGTACTTAGTCAATTTTTGACTGAGCTCACTCCCTTGGCAGAGAAGGAACCCCACACATGAATGGTCTCAGGATGCTTTACTGTTGACATGACACAGGACTGATGGTAGTGCTCATCTTTCCTTCTCTAGACAAGAATTTTTCAAGATGCCCCAAACAATCTAAAAGGGTATTCATCAGAGAAAATGACTTTACCCAGTCCTCAGAGGTTCAATCCCTGTACCTTTTGCAGAATGTCCGTCTGTCACTGATGTTTTTCCTGGAGAGAAGTGGCTGCTTTGCTGCCCTTCCTGACACCAGACCATCCTCCAAAAGTCTTAACCTCACTGCATGCAAATGCACTCATGCCTGCCTGCTGCCATTACTGAGCAAGCTCTGCACTGGTGGCGCCCCCCATCCAGGTGCTGAATCAGCTTTAAGAGATGGTCCTGGCACTTGCTGGATGTTCTTGGGTGCCCTGAAGCCTTCTTCACAAATATTGAACCTCTCTCCTTGAAGCTCTTGATGACCCAATAAATGGTTGATTTAGGTGCAATCTTACTAGCAGCAATATCTTTGCCTGTGAAGCCCTTTTTGTGCAAAACAAAGATGACTGCATGTGTTTTCTTGCAGGTAACCATAGTTAACAGAAAAAGAACAATGATTTCAAGCACTGCACTCTTTTTAAAGCTTCCAGTCTGTTATTCTAACTCAATTAGCATGACAGAGTGATCTCCAGCCTTGTCCTCGTCAACACTTTCACCTGTGTTAACGAGAGAATCACTGAAATTATGTCAGTTGGTCCTTTTGTGGCAGTGGAATTTTTGTTTTTGGGATTAAGTTTATTGTCATGGCAAAGAGGGACTGCAATTAATTGCAGTTCATCCAATCACTTTTCATGACATTCTGGAGTATGTGCAAATTGTCATCATAAAAACTGAGGCAGCAGCCCTTGTGAAAATTAATATTTGTGTCATTCTCAAAACCTTTCAGCAATGGCTGTAATTACTGAGGCTTTACAAATGCTACAGATAGCTAAACAAGTGTCAGTGTTTGTGAAAAATAATTGCACACATAAGAGTAATTATTGTTATTTTGCCCATGCATGACAATTGCCTTCTTATCATGGGCAAGAACTGCTTCCAGTGGTGACTGACTTACGCAAATAACATTCTCATCCTCAACAGACTTATCCTGCCAGAGAAGGCTACGCAAATAACCCATCATCCTGTTTCACTTTTACAGTGCCATCCTCAATTTCTATTTCACAAGCTACATTGTGCTGCTCATCCCCACACTTGCAGAGGGTGCAGAAATGGTGGAAGGAGGCTTATTTATGAGTACAGTATCAGAAAGGTCAGGATCACACATAGCACTTGTGGACACACTTAGCATCTCCTCAGGGATTTATGATGCTTCTGAACACACAGATTGTTCTACTGTCTTAGTTTTGTTTTGTTTTTCAACATTGGCTTTCTGGTTTTCAGATTTTTTACACCTTTTCTACATTCTGAGTGAGAAGTGCTAGCATTGTCATGAGAAGCAGAAGAAGATGCCTCATTGACAGTTGCAGACCCACCACTCATAAATAAAGGCCAAGGCCTGGGCCTTTCCTTGCCACTGAGTGTGGTGAACGGTATCTTAGCAATTCTTTTGTTTTCTGCAGTAAACTTTCTATTTATTAGAGGTCTATTTTTCTTTCCCACTGTAACATACTGTTTTGTTTTGTTTTGTTTTTTTCAGATGCCCTGACTTAAACCATGTATGCGTTTGGGCATTGGCTTCAGTAGATGATGTTGAATGACTACTTGATAGTAGTGATTTGTCATGATTTGTGGCAGCAGCTGCAGGTCTAGTATTTGGTTTCTGCTCCTTCTACACTCTTTACTGATCAATATCAATATCAATATCAATATCAATGAACTAAACACACAAAACTTGTGCAAACAAAAGAACATTTTTTTTTGCTTTTTTTTGCAAATAACTCAGTGTGGGTTTGTGCTAGTTATATTTATTATGTCAAAAAAAATTGCAGTGGGGTACAGCACACACAGCTTTTATAAAAAAAGAACAATTCTTTTTTACTTTTTTGAAAATGACAACTCTCAGTGCCGAATTACACCACTCATATTTATTATGTCAACAAAGGTGCAGTTGGGACAAAACTTGTGTAAAAAAAACTATTTTTTTAATGATAACACAAAGTGGTGAGTCAAACCTCTTATATTTGTTATTTTGTTAACACAATCACAGTGGGGTACAGCACACACAGCTTGTATAAAAATGCAATTATTATTTACTTTAAAAAAAAATAACTAACAACAGCAAATCAAACCGCTTTTGTTTATTATGTCAAAAAATGCACAGAGGGGTACAGTGCACACAACTTGTATAAAAAAAGAACAATCACTTGCTTAAAATGGCAAGTCAAACTGCTTTTATTTATTATTATGTCAACAATGGCACGGTGGGGTACAGGGCATTGGATAAAAAAGAGCAAATATATTTTTATTTGAAAGTGACAGCACAAAGCGGGGGGTATAGTGCACACAGCTTGTATAAAAAATGACAACTCAAAGCAGTGAGTCAAACCACTTATATTTATTATTTCAACAAAGGCACAGTGGAGTATGGCCTGTGGAGTCAAATACTGGAAAGAAAAGGATTGTCTCTTTGTTGGCGCACTTTCAAGAAAAGAGTATATATATTTAAAATATAACTTTTAATTTGATACCATTAAAAAAATGCCTGAGAACGTGAAAAATCGTGAGACAACAATCACAAACATTACATAAAGTGAAAAACTAAAAATAATAGAATATTGTAATTATCAAATCTCTTGTGTTTCCTTATTTTTATAATTTATGACTCCTAAGTGTGTGCTACAATTTGAGAATAACCATATTATATTGGCTACTCAAATCAATCCTCAATTTATGAGATGCCTATATTACTTCAAAACATGAGCAAGTATGATGTTATAATTCATAATCATATTACATCTAAATCCTTATTTTCTATGTGTATTCTTGCTCATATATATGGAACCGAACCGAGCTACATCTATTCTGCAACACTGCAATAGTTACAGCAGGAGCTAGAGGGTCATATGTATATTGCAGGAGATATTATTGTTCCCTCCTCAAGGGTACAGTCCCACCCTGCAAGCTCCTATGGATCAATTAAATATACACCATTAGAGTGTATCTGTAACTTGTGCCGACTTAAATAAACAGCATATATTCACATGTAGACAGCATATATTTACATGTAGATTAACCCTGTGTGTATCTATTGCTCTTAACCAATCCTATTCACATTCCTCTTATTCGTTGATCATGCAAACTATTATTTCATAGTCTGAGTATTGTGCTGATTGTATGGTAACTTAGCTCATTTGTATCTCTTTTTATACTGTTACTTACCTTGCAAGTTACAGCAATCCGTGACATTTAAAGTGTTATTAACATTGCAACTGTTGCTGATGGAGCTATAAGTTTCTATTTCCCTTATTGAGAATTAATTACTGAGTGAATTCTTCACGTAAAAATTCTATAGGGAATGATTGTGTTGCCTTTCAAGAGATACTGTTCCGCCTCATAGGCTGAGTGCCATTTAGATATAATTGAGATGCATACCTATATGTATTTATAGCAGAGAATTAGCACCACCTATATTGTGATGCGCTTATATATTGGGCTGATTGCATGTACCAGTATACTGTTCCTGTGTAATAGCTGACTTAATTAAATCAGGTATACCAGTATAAATGTAAAAAGAAATGTAAAAAAATTCTGTGCTGGTTTGGTACAAAAAATGCCTCATTTATATATATTACATATAGTTTGTCTATTGCTCTCCTGCAGGCTGTCGCAATCCATCGCATTTAAAATGCTGTTGTAATTATTGCAACAGTTGCAGCTTAAGACTGTGGATTTCTATTTCCCTTATTAGGGATAGTCTGCTGTGTTTATTAGTTGCATACACAATCCTGCAAAAACTAATTGCACCCACTTTTGAAATAATTATTGCTCCACCATATGAATTATTTAAAGAGGAAATAGGCTATGTTTCTATGTGCGTTGATTGCACAAAATTGTCATAGCCTATAATAAGATGTATCTGTATATTGCATTGATCAAGATTAGTAGCATATACCAATAAGCCGTATCTGCTTAGCAGACTGACTTAATTGAATCAGGTGTATTGATACTAATATACTGAGATTGAGACTTTGTGTCTTTTTACACATGCAGGTCCCACAGCTAGCCTGATCTGAATCAGTGTGACCTATTGCTGTGAGCTTCGGTCCCTTGCCTCGTCCCTAACTATGAGCATGTTCCATATATTCTAGTCGATTTTCACAACATTCTGTTAGGCATTGTACAAACAAACAAACATTTACTTAGGCATTGTGCACACAAACAAACATTTACTATTGCGGACACATGTTAAGTGAGTCGGCGTGCTAACGCCGCTCTGAAACGCCCACGTGCACGTTTCACTTTAGCTTCGTCAGGGCTGTGGAGTCACAATGCAGCACCAGTTTGACACACTTAGGCAATAGATGTAACAAAATTCCTCCATTATAAAAAATAATAAACAATAACTTGCTAACTGCCTGTGCTGTAATCAAACTCGGCCAATATTAACAACACTGAGCAGCACTGGAGTGTATAGACACAGTGGACACAGATAGGTCAGGTCAACACCTAGAGGGAATATAGACATGTCAGCTTAATCACTAGAGAGAATCGATACAGTGGACTTGAGCTACTTGAGTGGATGCACACAGTGGACACACAGGTAGGTCAGCTCAGCCACTGGAGTGAATGGGCATAGTAGCCATAGATAGGTCAGCTCAGCTACTGGAGTGGATGCACACAGTAGACAGACAAATAGGTCAGCTCAGCCACTGGAGTGGATAGACTCAGCATGGAATATGCACAGACCATCAGAGTATACAGCTCTCTATACAGTATGCTGTGAAATAGCACCAAATCACCACTGACGGCACTTATATAGAATCCAAAACCTGCAAGAATCTGATGCCAGGATGATGACATTTTGCATAGAGTTGGAATCTGAGCAAGGCAGGAAAACCCAAGACGCTGCTCGTATTCACTCAGATCCCAGAAGTTCTGGTGGGCTCAGTTTCCCGAAAACTGAGCCACTTATCTCTAACAAGAACATGGAAAATTCATGGAACAAATAGTGTAAAACATAGAAGAGGAAGTAGAGTGGTTAGATCCACTTGAGCTTCCCATCTCTCCAGCAACCAAAGGGCCACATAGGGGAGGTAACAATAAAAACATGTAATATTTGTGAGAATAATAGAAGGATAAAACATATATAACAATATTCTGGACCATAAAAGAGAGTTAGCATTATTAACAACAGAAATGGAGTCCCCGTATCATGAGCATGCATAATGGGGGACAAATGTAAACTGGAAGGATAACCAAAAACAAACTTATGGGTACTAAAGCACTTAGTAGTGTAAAGAGACTGGATCAATTCTAGAGAACAGGGCTAGAGTCCTCAAGTTTGGAGAATATGGGACGGATGCAATGGCTTGCAAGACAGCCGGAGCTCTGAGACTCCGGACAAATTCATTCAATTTTTTAAAGCAGCAAACATTTACAAGGCAAAACCTGGTATGTTTTGCCTTGTAAATGTTTGCTGCTTTAAAAAAAATTATGAGTTTGGCTGAAGTCTCGGAGTTCCGGCCGTTTCGCAAGCCATTACATCCGGACCCAGATCTTAGCCTTCCCTCAGATCATGAAAAATAACAGCATTGGAGGAGCAAGATCAGCTTTAATGAAAACTCCCATTTGTGGCAGATCCAATAGTCATGAAACCATGGGCGAGATGCTGAAGCTCCTTACGTTTGGTAATAGTCAGTGGGGATATGTCAAGAATTGGAGTTTGCTGTTTTCATAAAACACATGTGACTTGCTTTGTGGGAATGACATAACTAGATTTTTGGGCCTAATTCAGATCTGATCATAGATGTGCTAAATTTAGCACATCTACGATCATTTACTCTGACATGGGGGGGGGGGGGTACGCCCAGCTCAGGCCTAGTGCGCCCCGCATGTCTGGCCCTATCCCACCACCACCACACAGGTACAAAAAAAAACACGTCGGTGATGCTTTTGTACCTGACGAGTAGCCCCTGCCAGCAAAGCTCCTGCATGGATATTGCTAAGCCACTCATGAATTTTGGGGTCCTCACTTTTAGAACTTAGTTCTTCTACAGTACCTCATTCAAAATGTGATCTAAGTCTCTATTAGCTTCCTGCTAGAACTTATGGAAGGCATCTTGACAGTTTTGAGGTGCAGATAGTGGGGGAGGAAGACAAATATATTAGAAGCCACAACTAATTGGTATCTTTTTATTCATTTTAACATCTACAGTAACATATTTTTCTATAAAGGCAGATTTTGGAACATTTTTTTTCTCTGAATAATTGTTCCCATGCTTTGAGTATTATACTTATTAAATTTGTTGGCATTCTTCCTATTAGTAGGCTAGAAAACACTGGAAAAGAGGCGTCTTAGAGGAGACATAATTAATGTCTTCAAATATGTAAAGGGGCACTACAAAGAGTTATCAGAGGAATTACTGTATTTATTAAAAAGAACTCTCTTTAGGACACGTGGGCACTCGCTGAGGCTGGAGGAGAGAGAATTCTGCACGCAATGGAGGAAAGGGGTCTTCACTGTTAGGGCAATAAGGATTTGGAAATCCCTGACAGGGAAGGTGGTAATGGTGGAAACTGTAAATGCATTTAAAAGGGGATTGGATCAATTTCTGATTGAAAAGGATATCCAAGGCTACAACATTTAAAATATTGAAGTTGTTAATCCAGGTGTAACATGATTTGTAGTTGTTAATTAGTCATAAAACATTCTTCAGCAGGTACATTAAAATCAACTCAACTTAATACAAAATACAGGTTGAACGCGATGGGCATTTTGCCTCTTTTCAACCTCGAATACTATGTTACTATGTTAGTTAGAGCTACAGACAGCTCTGAAAGAGATTTAATTCTTCACTCCGTGTCAAATTACGTTGTATCCTGATCAAAAATAATTATATTGGGAAGAAACATACTGTTTTAGTGAGCAGCATTTATTTCATATCAGGTACAATATACTGTATCTGACATTAGCTAAAGTAGTGAGCAGAGACAAATTGTGGTGAATAATCTGATTCATCTGAATCTCCCTATGCCTCTAAACTACTCTCTCAATCCACCTCTCTTGGCCTGTCCCAATGGACTGACTCCCCTACTCATCAGGATGGCCACTGCCTTGATCGTATATTTACTAGACTATGCTCTGTTTCTGAACTCACTAACACCCTTTCCCTCTCTAAGATCACAACCTCATCACCTGCATGCTCTCTTCCATTACTTCAAACTCAATGTCCCTGAAGTCTACCAAGATGCCTCTAACCCGCAGAAATATTAGCACTATTAATTTTCAACAACTATCTACCTCACTGCAACCACTGCTCTCACCAATTTCTACCCTCTCCTGAGACTGCTGTGTCACACCTTAACCAAACTCTAGAAACAGCACTCGATGAAGTGGCTCCAGATACACATCACACTCCACGTAGACTTAGATGTCAACCATGGCACTCTAAATACACTAGACACCTACAAAAACTATCACGTAAAGTAGAACGCCAGTGGCGTAAATCTTGTAGTTCAAGTGACTTTATTACATATAAAACCGTGTAACACTCTTATCGTAATGCTCTGGACACTGCCAAACAAACATATTTCCAATCTCTCAGAACTGCTCAAGCCTCTAACCCCAAGCGATTTTTTAATACATTTAAATCACTTCTTGTCCCTCCCTCACCCAACCCACCAGCCACTGTCATTGCGCAAGATCTTGCTTCCTATTTCAAGGACAAGATTGATAAGATCTGAAATGAAATGGTATGCTCTTCCACAGCAAGTGACCTGCTCAATTCCCTGCCTGAACCCTCTAACACATTCTCTTCATTTGATCCTACAAATGAAGATGTAGTATCTGCACTCTTTTCATCTGCCTACTCTAATAGCTCTCCCGTTGACTCTATACCCTCACAAATTAGTAAAGCTCTGTCTGCTGTGCTCATCCCAACCTTAACTAAAATCTGTAATCTCTCTCTATCCACTGGTCTCTTTCCTTCTCTGTACAAGCATGCAGTGATTACTCCCATTCTGAAAAAAAAAACTCTGACCCTTACTCTCTCTCAAACTACCATCCCATCTCTCAGCTCCCATGCCCCTCCAAGCTACTGGAGAGACTTGCCTACACTCGCCTCACACACTTTCTTAACTCACACAGCCTACTGGACCCACTTCAGTCAGGATTTCATGCCCAACACTCCACAGGGACAACACTGACTAAGGTAGTGAATGATTTGGTCACTGATAAATCTAAATGACATTACACACTACTTATTCTCCTTGATCTCTCTGCTGCTTTTGACACTGTTGACCACTCTCTTCTCATACAAACACTACAATCCCTAGGTATTCAGGACACAGCCCTTTCTTGGTTCTCATCTTATCTAATCGCTCCTTCAGTGTTCATTTCTCTGATTCCACCTCCTCTTCGCTACCTCTCTCAGTTGGAGTACCGCCGGCAATTAACGGGACCCGCCGCTGTCTCACCCGCATGGACTGCTATCTATTACAAAGCACCCAAAAGGAGCTTAAACATTTTAAAAGTAAATTTTTTTTTCTTTTACAGGTATTGCATTGCATACATTTTTATTATAGGTATTACACTTATGACATCTATATTTATTTATTTAAGTGCTCCTTACAAATATTTATTATTATCATCTACTTAATAGGAGCTGCTTACTGACATTCATTAATAGAGCAGTACTATTCCTTATTTTTACATTGTAGTACCACAAGGCTCAGTCTTAGGTTCTCTGCTTTTCTCTATCCATACCACATCTCTTGGCAAACTAATCAACTCTTTTGGATTTCAGTACCATCTGTATGCAGATGATACTCAAATCTACCTATCCTCCCCAGATTTGTCACCATCTGTATTGGCCTGTGTCACTGAATGCCTTTCTGCCATTTCATCTTGGATGACATCTCGCCGCCTCAAACTTAGTATTTCCAAAACAGAATTAATTATATTTCCACAGGCCAATAGTAGTTACCAACCTG
This sequence comes from Pseudophryne corroboree, assembly GCF_028390025.1. Taxonomy (NCBI): domain Eukaryota; kingdom Metazoa; phylum Chordata; class Amphibia; order Anura; family Myobatrachidae; genus Pseudophryne; species Pseudophryne corroboree. The sequence continues at coordinate 199,768,356 of NC_086451.1, forward strand.
ATATCTCTATCACTGTTGAGAACTCGGCAATCATCCCTAGCCCACAAGCTCGTTGACTAGGTGTCATTTTTGACATTCAATGTCTCAAGATCATGTTACATACATCTAAGAAACATATCCAAAATACGACCATATCTTACACAAGACACAGCAAAAACTCTAATCCATGCTCTCATTATCTCCCGCATTGATTATTTTAATAGTCTCCTAACCAGTCTTCCCAAACATAGGCTCTCACCACTACAATCCATTTTGAATGCAGCTGCGAGGTTAATCTTCCTCGCTGAACGTTCATCGTCTGCAGATCCGCTCTGTCAGTCCCTCCATTGGTTACGGGTATTCTACCGTATTAAATATAAAATACTTTTACTGACATACAGGGCTATTAACCAAACTGCACCAACATACATCTCTTCACTCATCTCAAAATATCTCCCTACCCGACCTCTCCGCTCTGCACAAGATCTGCATCTCTCAGGCACACGCATTACTTATTGACACTCAAAGTTACAGGACTTTATCCGGGCTTCACCCACTCTGTGGAATGCCCTCCCACGCACAATAAGACTTGCTTCTAGTCTCCAAACCTTTAAACGTTCCCTGAAAACTCCCCTCTTCAGACTAGCCTATCAAATTCCAGACCCACCCACATTACCTTCAGTGCTTCCCTATCTAATTACATCCTCTCTGTACAGTACACATAACATCATATATCTTGTCTTTATTTACTCTCACACCCTCCTGACACTTAGCCAACATTGCTTGGTGATCATATCATACAACCCAATAAGAACCTAGCAATCTGGTGACCATTACGCAATAGATAGCATCTATCCTTGTGTATCTATGCCTATTTCCTTATAGATTGTAAGCTTGCGAGCAGGGCCTTCCTACCTCTATGTCTGTCTGTTTTTACCCAGTATTGTTCTATTACTGTTGTTCTAATTGTAAAGCACAACGGAATATGCTGCGCTATATACGAAACTATTAATAAATACGTAATAAATAAAATTCATGGGGAAAAAAAAGAAAATAAAAAATTTTACCTTTGAAAAAGGACTCCAAGTGTTTATTTATTAATTATTTATTTATACTTATTTTCATGTATTTATGTCCTTTCTGTTCCCACCAAGCAGTGGTAACACCTGATCCACTAAAAACAATAGTCCCTTCATAAGTTTCATTCCTAGGACCATGTGGACCTTAATTTGGTTCTGTTCGTCTTAAACAGACTGGTTTGCAACTAACACTTTAGCCACTTTGGGGGTAATTCAGAGTTGATCATAGCAGCAAATTTGTTAGCAATTGGACAAAACCATGGGGTAATTCCAAGTTGATCGCAGCAGGAAATTTTTTAGCAGTTGGGCAAAACCAAGGCCCTCATTCCGAGTTGTTCGCTCGCAAGGCGAATGTAGCAGAGTTACACACGCTAAGCCGCCGCCTACTGGGAGTGAATCTTAGCTTCTTAAAATTGCGACCGACGTACGCGCAATATTGCGATTACAAACGAGTTAGCAGTTTCAGAGTAGCTCCAGACTTACTCTGCCTGTGCGATCATTTCAGTGCTTGTCGTTCCTGGTTGTCGTCACAAACACACCCAGCGTTCGCCCAGGCACTCCCACCGTTTCCCCGGCCACTCCTGCGTTTTTTCCGGAAACGGTAGCGTTTTCAGCCACACGCCCCTGAAACGCCGTGTATCCGCCCAGTAACACCCATTTCCTGTCAATCACATTACGATCGCCGGAGCGAAGAAAAAGCCGTGAGTAAAAATACTTTCTTCATAGTAAAGTTACTTGGCGCAGTCGCAGTGCGAACATTGCGCATGCGTACTAAGCGGATTTTCACTGCGATGCGATGAAAAATACCGAGCGAACAACTCGGAATGAGGGCCCATGTGCACTGCAGGTGTGGCAGAAATAACATTTGCAGAGAGAGTTAGATTTGGTTGGGTTATTTTATTTCTGTGCAGGGTAAATACTGGCTGCTTTATTTTTACACTGCAAATTAGATTGCAGATTGAACACACCACACCCAAATCTAACTCTCTCTGCACATGGTTTTGCCCAATTGCTAACAGAATTCCTGCTGCGATCAACTTGGAATTACCCCCCATGTGCACTGCAGGGGAGGCAGATATAACATGTGCAGAGAGAGTTAGATTTGAGTGGGGTGTGTTCAAACTGAAATCTAAATTGCAGTGTAAAAATAAAGCAGGCAGTATTTACCCTGCACAGAAACAAAATAACCCACCCAAATCTAACTCTCTCTGCAAATGTTATATCTGCCCCCCCTGCAGTGCACATGGTTTTGCCCAATTGCTAACAAACTTGCTGCTGCGCTCAACTCAGAATTACCCCCCATGGTTTTGCCCAACTGCTAACAAATTTGCTGCTATGAACAAGTCTGAATTACTCCCTTTTTTATATGGGAGAGCAGTTGATGTTTATTTATTTTTTTAAATGTCCTCTATTTGTATGAATAAGAGAAAATACATATTTCAGAATGAGCATTTAAAAATATTTCTTAGCAAAATAGAAGACTCCATTTGGAGAAAGACAATATTTTAGGATAGGTCTAGCAAGTGATACCTCAGTCTTTTCAGGGGTTGTGTACCTATAAGAGTGTAATACAGAAGATAGACATTGGAAAGATAGACAATCATTAGGACGACAGTAAAAGCTTCACAGGGTCAGAGGTCAACAGTCAAAAGGTCGAGAGGGTCACAAGGCCGACAGTCAAAAGGTCGAGAGGGTCAAAAGGTCAACACCCCCCAAAAATGGTTGTTTTGTATTTTTAAACATTTTTTTACCCCAATTTGTTGAAATGCGTCCGCTTGCCACACTTCTGGTATGGTGGCTCACTCCGCTTTGCTAGCCACAATGTTACTAATGGTGATAGTTTGTGACATGGATAGTCAATTTGATGAAATGCGTCCCTTTGTGGGCTCACTTCACTCGTCATGCTTCGGGCTCGGTGGCTCGCACCACTCCGATTGGCTCGCCACAAGGTTACTAAAGGTAATTGTTTGTGATATGGATAGTAAATGCAGGAAAAGTTGTAAAAATGTCAAAAACCCTAAAGAACATGCGTCAACTTTTTGACTGTCGACCTTTTGACTGTCTATCTTTCAACCACCACCCTCCCTAACACTGATCCCATCTAGTGGACAGTGCTACATGGTCTGTAATGTATTGTGCCCTGATGGGGTACAATGTCATTTGTGACACCTCTGCATCAATTGTAGAGACCCCCATTACGCAATTTAAAATTAACCGTGGCACAAATTAGGTGTAGAGATGCGCACTGACCCTCATTTTTTTGTTTTGAATCTGTGTTATCTTTGTGATTTGGTTTTACTAAAACCACCATCACGTGTTTTGGCTTTGGTTTTCTGTATTTTTCTTTCTGAAAACTGCTGAAATAACGTAATTTGGACCTTATTTTGTTCCTATTAACCTCAATGACATTAATTTCCTGTATAATGTTTTCATCCAGTTTAGGCCTAAAGGTTGCACTGAGCTAGCTGGCTGTCTAAGCTAAGCAGCAGCAGTGAGCCACACACAAGGCTGGACTTCTGGTATATGGCTTGTCCAGTCCCACAGAGAGCCGGGAAGGCTGCGCTCAGCCTCCAGCTCTCTGGTTTAGCCACCACCACTGACCGAGCATGTGTCTCTATGGAAATGGGGGGGTGCCACGGGTCTATGCCACCATGACTCACGGCATGCCCCCATGTGTCATGTCAATGCACCCCACTGTGACGTGCACATGCCCCTCATGATGTTCACAAATGCCAGGGCTGGTTAGGAGGCCCCGTCCATCCCTGGTGACAAAACACTTGGCAGTTCAACTTCAAATATGGCATTGCAGTAGGGAAGGGAATTCCAAAAATGTTAATCAAGGGGGGTATTGGGAATGGTAATGATTAAAAATTCTTCTTTCATGGCCTTTTCTCTTCTCAGTTCCTGTAGAAGAAAGAAATAAGGATTAACTTAGCATTTGACAGCAGATGAAAACAGCTTGGCCCATCTTGCACACACACTACAGTTTATCTTTTGTTGCCTATTAAACTACCAGTATTTTTTTGGATTGTGGGAGGAAACCAAATCACCCAAAGGAAACCCACACAAGCACAGGAAGAATAAACTAACTCCATGCAGTTAGGGTAATAGTGGGAATCAAAGCCAGGACATCAGTGCTTTCCAGGTCCATTGATATCTAAATGAATGAATTTTTTTCTTTCATGACGGTAAGGATTGAAAATTCTTCTTTAATGGCCTTTTCTCTTCCCACTTGCTGTAAAAGAAAGAAAGAAGTATTGATTAGTTTGTTAATTTAATTGAATTGTTTTACTGAGAAAATGTATGAGGGGGGTAGTATGGCCAGGATTCATCTCAATTGCATTTTACCAGAACAGCGATTCCTCACCTGTACTGTGAGGTTAAAAAAAAAATATTGGCCTGCAAAATGCCATTGTACCCACTATACTCTTAACCACAGATATGTGGACAAGTGTAACTGGTCAAACAAAGATTACATGACTGTGACAGTCCCATTGGGTGGGTGTAAGGCCTTCAGCAGCAATGGCAGTATATTACACACAACACCAGATCATTGCCACCAGATCATTGCCAGGCAGGCTACTCTCCGTATCACTTGCTTTACTAAGAGGCATACCAGTGTAAACCTATTTGGAGAAACTCAGGGATCTGATTACAAGATGGCTTTCCTGATGATTTGTCATTTCCAATAATGCATGTAATATAGTGAGAACATTGCAACTGGATGAATTTGAACACATCCCAGGTCTTGCCCAAACAATAAACTTGGTAGTTCAGAATTTCTTTTTAATGATATGGGCATGCAGGAGATGCTGTCTGTGGCCTCAAAAACATCTGGACATTTTCAGCATTCACTCAGCAACAACATGTAGAAGATTGCAGATGCTGCAAGAACAGTCCCATTTGCCATGCCTCTAACTAAAGCAAGAAGTAGTGACCAGGTGGAACTGCAACCTTTATATGCTTCTACGAATGAAGGAACAGCAGCAAGCCATCAAAACCTACAGTACACAAGAGAAGCTATAATATAGAGAGAGGAGGGGCAATGCACACTGGAGAATACTCTGTTTATGCAAGTTACTGAAAAAAACATTTGAGGTAACAACAAATGAAATGTTGAAAAAGACTCCTGTATCAGGTTCTGACCGAATGCTGGACCTAAACTAGAACTTGTATCAGGGATTACACTCAGAAGCAGAGGAATGAAGCAAGGTTGTTTAATATACTTTCTTCGCATACAGGGTTATGGCAAAGAATGAGTAATGATACACAAATATGCAAGAGTTCTTAAAGAAGGCAAAGAAATTGGCTGTATACTTGTCCACAGATAAATTGAAGAAGTGGATGTCCGATGCTGAATGTCCAGACCTTACTTGCTGCTTGAACTGAGGTATAATGGAACTTGAAGAAGTGAGAGTCAGGACAGCTGGGGCATGGCTGTGTATTAGCTGAAAAGATGGGACTCAGCTTATACTTGAGCACTGGTGTGCCAGAGACTTGAGTAGCTGGAGTAGCTGAAAAGCCATGACATGGCTTATACTTGAGCACTGGTGTGCCAGAGACTTGAGTAGCTGGAGTTGCTGAAAAGCTGGGGCACGGCTTATATTTGAACACTGGTGTGCTAGAGACTTGAGTAGCTGAAGTAGCTGAAAAGCTGGGACATGGCTTATACTTGAGCACTGGTATGCTAGAGAATTGAATAGCTGGAGTGGCTGAAAAGCCAGGGCAAGACTTATACTTTAGCACTGTTGACTAGCAGGGCAGGAAGACTGAATAGCTGGGGCACAGTTACAGTCAGAGTCAGTGAGAGCAGTTGGAAAACTCTAAAGTCTTTGTATAGAATGCTGGAACAGAATGTCACTGCAGGAGCCTAGTACAGGCTGAGGACAACAAAGCACTGACATTGTTTCAGCTCCATATCACCAGCTTTATACCCCAGTAAGGCAGTGGATTGGCTGAGTCACACGACCGCAGGTAGGATTCTGGTTGGTCCGTAGTCCGGTCAGCTGACTGGAATAACATGGCTGCTCCCTTGAATGTTGTAGGTGGGAAAGTCGGCATTCTGAGACCCAAAAACTGACAGCACTGATGGAGGCTGCTGAGGATGACCCCAGTTACCACAGCCAGCGGTGACAGTGCTTCTGAGAGCGTGAGTCCATTCCGGATGCCGTGGGGCAAATGGGACAGAATCCGGCCAGGCAGATTAGTGAAAGCCAGTTTTCTGATATCATATTCATAAAAATGAACTACAAATTATATGAGGAAGACCTTTGCTTCCCAGTGCAACAAAGTAAGGAAAATGCTGGATTCCAGTGCTGGAAATTTTATACTGTATTTTTCAGCAGTAAACTTTCCTTTTATCAGAGCTGATGTTTGTCTATGCAAAATAGACCATCGCCAATGCACTCCAAAAATGCTGCCCATTATGAAAATAAGAGCAGTGCAAAATGGAACTGTCCTTGGGCCCTCCCACCCACTTTTATGTTGGATATTAAAAATGACATGCGCAGTTTAACTAACCAAGCACAGGGACTGCCACTTTGTGGCTGAAGTGCTTGGTTTGTTTGGGCCATCACAAGGCAATTTTTTGTAAAGATTTACACCGATCACTATTTAGACATTTTAATCCATGAACTCTACAAATAACGTAACAAGGAGGATGTGCCTAGATGGTTAATGTCCCTACCTCTTCTAACTTTGGCCTCACAAATGGGGGATATGCCTTCACAAACATTGTCAGGGTTTGAGTAAAAATATTTCCACACCCAAGAGGTGGCTTTTTTGGTCTTATGCCCAGGCATCACAATCACTTGTTTTTTTTATCACGGGCATGAACCACAGCCATCGGTGGCTGACTTACACAAACAACATAATAAACCTCCTCATCCTCAATGTCAATGTCAAATAGTTGTAGTACACACATATCCATCTCATCCTGTTTCACTTCCACACAAGCATCCTTAATTTCTATTATGTACTCCTCACCATCTTTACTTTACTGCTCCCCACATGTGCAGATGGGGCAGAAATGATGGGAGGAGGTGAAAGAGGCTTCTTTATGTGGACAGTGTAAGAAATGTCTGACTGACACATAACTAACATGGACACCTCTAGTCTCTCCTCAGGGATTTGTGAACACATAGTTTGAGCCTTAGTATTCTTTTTTTTGGGCACTGATTAGTTGCTTTTAAGGTGACACCTCTACCCATTTTTTAACATTGTGAAAGATTTCAATTTCAGGTGCCCGTTCCAAAACTTTCTGTTCCCTGGACCATCTTTGGTAGATGATGTATTATCATGAATTACAGCAGCTACAGTGCTAGCATTTGGTTGTCTTTCCTGTTCTTCTCTCAACTGATCATTATTCATATCGATAAACACACAGAAGTAATACAAACAATAGAAAATGTATATTTTTATAAGCTCTGTTTACACTATGTGGAGTCACAGCGCTTTTTTATTTATGTGAACAAATGAACTGGAGTACAGCATACAGACATTGGCCCTCATTCCGAGTTGTTCGCTCGCAAGCTGCTTTTAGCAGCTTTGCACACGCTAAGCCGCCGCCTACTGGGAGTGAATCTTAGCTTATCAAAATTGCGAATGAAAGATTAGCAGAATTGCGAATAGACACTTCTTAGCAGTTTCTGAGTAGCTCCACACTTACTCGGCAACTGCGATCAGTTCAGTCAGTTTCGTTCCTGGTTTGACGTCACAAACACTCCCAGCGTTCGGCCAGACACTCCTCCGTTTCTCCAGCCACTCCCGCATTTTTCCCAGAAACTGTAGCGTTTCTTCGCACACACCCATAAAACGTCCAGTTTCCGCCCAGAAACACCCACTTCCTGTCAATCACATTACGATCACCAGAACGAAGAAAAAACCTTGTAATGCCGTGAGTAAAATACCTGACTGCATAGCAAATTTACTTGGCGCAGTCGCACTGCGGACATTGCGCATGCGCATTAGCGACTAATTGCTCCGTTGCGAGAAAAATATAACGAACGAACAACTCGGAATGACCCCCATAGTACGAACAATATATTGTGGTGAGCGGGCTTGTGTCGCACCACAATTGCCCACATTTCTGTGGTATCAGCTCCCTGCAATGGAGATGAAAACAAGACCTGAACATTCTGCACCTGCATTAATAATCCTGAGCTGTGGGTGTAAAAACAGAATTCCGGGTTTTTCAGCTCACCTAGAGCCAGCAGGAATTCAGAAGCAGGAGAGGGGTTTAAAACTCTAATACACGCACTGCACGGTGCACTGATGCCTGTTAGCCGTCAGCAAGTAGGCTGCAGTTTTATAGTGCCAGGGACTTGGGACATTGACTGTACCAGGAGAGCGTGGCAGATGGTGGCTGCAGCCTGCAGGTCATTGCAGCAGAATGACTATTAAGCATGGGGAGTGCTAAGACATTTACTTTTCATTTGCTAATTTAAAGTTATGTACAGGTTTGGACTGGCCCACAGGGGTACAGGGGAAACCACCGGTGGGCCCCATTGCCTGGGGGCCCACCTCATGCTCTAAGGATCAGGTTCCAGACTGTGCACTTGAATTATACATTATACATATGTTGCCTTATACTGGACTATAGTGTATTTTCTAGAGTGCATTGCTGATAAATAATCTGGTACATTATCATGCATGCAGCAGCTGAATTTACTGTATATATTTATGAAAGGGCCCAGACGTTGCACTATCTAATCGTTGGTCAAACCAATGAGGTGGCAGGCCACACCCCCTCTTCAGACTGGCCACACCTCTAAACATGGACCCATACCACTGCATTCCCCTGGTGGGCCCTACATGTCCCAGTCCGACACTGATTATGTACGTGTGTGACCAGGCCCACACCTGTGTGTGCTACGTTTAGTGTCTGATGCCAGTAAAGACACTGTCCAGTATTTACTAAAAATCAGAGTTTACCTGATTTGTGTTTTTTTTTCTAAGTCCCAATCCGGGAATTCACTAAGCACCAATCTCGGCAGTGTCTGGTCTATTCGTAATGGTTTGAATGACAACCTTCCGAAATACGAATGAATAGACCATCGGTCAAACACGGCTGTTATTTCATAGAATACGGGCATTCACTATTCATTCGTATTTGGGTGTTAGTTTCTGAGTGCTCAAGTGCGGGTCTGTTTTTTTTTCGATTCGTTTAAAAAAGCAGCAAAAAAATAGACCTGATTTTTCCAGTCGAGTTTGGATAACCATGCACGGATCAATGAGATCTGTGCATGGTTATCTATGGGATAGGGTCTGTTTACTGTAAAAACAGGAAAAAAATTGCGTGGGGTCCCCCCTCCTAAGCATAACCAGCCTCGGGCTCTTTGAGCCGGTCCTGGTTGAAAAAATATGGGGGAAAAAATTACAGGGGTTCCCCCATATTTCATCAACCAGCACCGGGCTCTGCGCCTGGTCCTGGTTCCAAAAATACAGGGGACAAAAAGCGTAGGGGTCCCCCATATTTCTGAAACCAGCACCGGGCTCCACTAGCTGGGGAGATAATGCCACAGTCGGGGGACACTTTGATATCGGTCCCTGCGGCCGTGCCATTAAAACCCCAACTAGTCACCCCTGGACGGGGTACCCTGAAGGAGTGGGGACCCCTTTCAATCAAGAGGTCCCCCCCCCTCCAGCCACCCAAGGGCCAGGGGTGAAGCCCGAGGCTGTACCCCCCCATCCAAGGGCGGCGGATGGGGGGCTGATAGCCAAGTGTAAAATTGTGAATATTGGGGGTAATTCCAAGTTGATCGCAGCAGGAAATATTTTAGCAGTTGGGCAAAACCATGTGCACTGCAGGGGAAGCAGATATAACATTTGCAGAGAGGGTTAGATTTGGGTCGGTTATTTTGTTTCTGTGCAGGGTAAATACTGGCTGCTTTATTTTTACACTGCAATTTAGATTGCAGATTGAACTCACCACACCCAAATCTATCTCTCTCTGCACATGTTATATCTGCCACACCTGCAGTGCACATGGTTTTGCCCAATTGCTATCAAAAATCCTGCTGCGATCAACTTGGAATTACCCTCATTGTTTTTAGTAGCAGTACTACAAGTCCCAGCAAGCCTCCCCCGCAAGCTGGTACTTGGAGAACCACAAGTACCAGCATGCGGTGGAAAACCGGGCCCGCTGGTACCTGTAGTACTACTACTAAAAAAATACCCCAATAAAAACAGGACACACACACACACACCGTGACAGTACAACTTTATTACATACATGCACACCAACATACACACATACTTACCTATGTTTCCACGAGGCTCGGTCCTCTTCTCCATGTAGAATCCTAGGGGTAAAAAAATTATACTCACATAATCCAGTGAAGAATCCGGCCTTTGAATTATCCACGTACTTGGCAAAAAAAAAAAAAAAACGCAAACCCGACCACGCACTGAAAGGGGTCCCCTGTTTACACATGGGACCCCTTTCCCCGACTGCCAGGACCCCCCTGACTCCTGTCAAAGAGGGTCCCTTCAGCCAATCAGGGAGCGCCTTGTCGTGGCACCCTTCTGATTGGCTGTGTGCTCCTGTAGTGTCTGTGAGGCAGCACACGGCACAGATACAATGTATCTCCTTAGTAGGGCACACAGTCAAACAATTAGCCTCCCCTCCCTTCTACAACCCCCTGGTACTATATTACAATAATCTGTAGCTGCTGTGGAGGGACCAGGATAATCCTTCAGCTACAGCATGCAGGAAAATGGTGCTGGAATGCTGCAGGGTCCGCTCTGAGGAGAAGCGCTGTCTTCCCGCTCTTCTGAATTTGAAACTGGCCTGAGGAGTTGTGCTGGCTGGGATCCTGGGAGCCCGACAGGCTTGCTGAACAGTGTGAGGGGTAAGCGCTGGCCCAGGGCGCCCCTCACAGTGCCGTACAGTGTGCCTCTGGTGCCATCCAGTAGCGCAGTTAATACTGCGCTCCATCCCCTGTTGCCGCCATTTTCACACTGGCCCCCTGCTTGCTAGGGGGGTCGATGACTAACTCACCACTTGCTTCAGCTCTGTAAGGGGTCGGCGGCATGCTGCGGGGTGAGCGGTTCCCCTGCGGCGGAGACCGATCAGCCCCTCTGGAGCTCAGTGTCCAGTCAGCAGAGTCAGTGGCTCAGACCCTGCAGGGAAGACACTGCTCCCCCCCTTAGTCCCTCGCTGCAGGGAGGCTGTTGCCAGCAGCCTCCCTGTAAAATGAAAAACTCTAGACTAAACTTCATTAGAAAAGCTCAGGAGAACTCCCCTAGCTGTGACCGGCTCCTCCGGGCACATTTTCTAAACTAAGTCTAATAGGAGGGGTATAGAGGGAGGAGCCAGCCCACACTCTTAAATTCTTAAAGTGCCAATGGCTCCTGGTGGACCAGTCTATACCTCATGGTACTAATGTGGACCCCAGCATCCTCTAGGATGCAAGAGAAAACTATATATTTTAATACGTATGATAGCAAAAATAACCTCTACGTCCTGAATAAGCAATATAAATCTTGCTTGTGTAGACTGAGAATTAAACAGTTAACAACATACCATAACAAGCAGAAAACCATGTCTGAGGACCACAAAGGTGTGAATTTACATCTGATCTTGAAGCATTACTGAGAGTTGAAAAACTATAGATTTTAATTCTAATGTCAACATGTGAAAAAACAAGAAATTCAACAGTAGTCCAATCAGTTGCCCATGCAATTTCTTTACATAAGCTTGTTTCTACTTTCTGTGCCAAGGTTCATACTAGATTCTTCTGAAAGATTGCCTAGTAAAAATAATTGATGACACCTTCAGTATTCTTTTTTGCTACAAGATATCAGTACAGATACTATGGATTTCGCATTAAATGTATTTGAAGGACTTGTTAATACACTGTAATGTGATTTGGATTGGGCAGATAAAGTGTAAATGGTATTGCTAAATATACGTGATTCTTTCACAATCACAGATTGGAGCATTTTCAGAACAAAAGATTATTCCCTTACCTATAATATTATCAATATTCCCCACATATATTTAAAAGATAAACTGAATTATAGAAATTATTTTATTCTTGCACTAAAATATTATCTTACAAAACCAATGCAACATAATGTACATAATATATACACATATATTTATAAATATATATATATATATATATATATACAAATCCAAGAAAAACGGCACTGGAGGCTTGCTATATACAAGCCTCCAGTGCCGTTTTTCTTGGATTCATATGCTGTTTAGTATCCAGGCACGGGGCGAAGCTGCTGTTATTGATGGGAGTGCTGGCTGTCATGGATAATATATATATATATATATATATATATAGACTTCCAGCAATGACAGCACTCAGAGATTATTTCAGCAATAAAAGTGTATTAAAGTAATTACTTTAATACACTTTTATTGCTGAAATAATCTCTGAGTGCTGTCATTGCTGGAAGTCTACCTTTGATATGGACATGCACCGGAGGAAGCTGTTTTCATGTTTGTGGTGAGTGCCCCGTATTCACTGGATGGATATATATATATATATATATATATATATATATATATTTATTCATCTTGATGAAGAGAAAAGCAGTGCAGAAATTACTACAACTAGCACCTGCTCGCCAGATGACATTGCTACACGGCCCGCCCCTCCCACCCAGCGACCGCCTCTCGCTGTAAATCAGGCAGAGGCGAACGCAGGGCTGAGATGGTCGTCGGCTGTCTGGCATGTGCCGGCGCACTGTGGTGCCAGCGCATGCGCAGTTCAGACCTGACCTGCGAAAATGCACAGCAGCCATCAGGTCTGAATTAGGCCCTTAGTCTCTTCCAATGTGGAGTACACGATGATGCATATTCTTGCTGACCAAAGTTAGCACACAGTAGCAAGAGCTGTAATGCTGAAATTACAGTTATTTACTCACCAAAAGATAAACATTGACCAGTTTAATCTTTTATCATTGTCCTCAAATGCAAATAATTAAAAACAACATAGTCTCATACATATGGAACAAAAAATAAGTTAATGGACATGTTACTAAATGGTTAACTTTCAACTTTTCAAATTGCTTTGCCAAAGAAAGGGGTGTGTTTTGCTAATTCTGCATGTACCACATACACATAGTGAATCTTCATGTGAATTCAATTGTTATGCGCATAATACATACTGTACATTTGATGTCTGACGTGTGCATGATGTACAACATAACACATAAATACAGCAGACTCTTCAGAAAGCAAAATACATCAAGTTTTAATTGCTCCCCACAGCACATGTAATAATTTAAAAATAACATATAACTATAATTTCACACTAGAGATGTGCACTTGAAATTTTTCGGGTTTTGTGTTTTGGTTTTGGGTTCGGTTCCGCGGCCGTGTTTTGGGTTCGACCGCGTTTTGGCAAAACCTCACCGAACTTTTTTTTGTCGGATTCGGGTGTGTTTTGGATTCGGGTGTTTTTTTCAAAAAACCCTAAAAAACAGCTTAAATCATAGAATTTGGGGGTCATTTTGATCCCAAAGTATTATTAACCTCAAAAACCATAATTTCCACTCATTTTCAGTCTATTCTGAACACCTCACACCTCACAATATTATTTTTAGTCCTAAAATTTGCACCGAGGTCGCTGGATGACTAAGCTAAGCGACCCAAGTGGCCGACACAAACACCTGGCCCATCTAGGAGTGGCACTGCAGTGTCACGCAGGATGGCCCTTCCAAAAAACACTCCCCAAACAGCACATGACGCAAAGAAAAAATGAGGCGCAATGAGGTAGCTGTGTGAGTAAGCTAAGCGACCCTAGTGGCCGACACAAACACCTGGCCCATCTAGGAGTGGCACTGCAGTGTCACGCAGGATGGCCCTTCCAAAAAACACTCCCCAAACAGCACATGACGCAAAGAAAAAAAGAGGCGCAATGAGGTAGCTGTGTGAGTAAGCTAAGCGACCCTAGTGGCCGACACAAACACCTGGCCCATCTAGGAGTGGCACTGCAGTGTCACGCAGGATGGCCCTTCCAAAAAACACTCCCCAAACAGCACATGACGCAAAGAAAAAAAGAGGCGCAATGAGGTAGCTGTGTGAGTAAGATAAGCGACCCTAGTGGCCGACACAAACACCTGGCCCATCTAGGAGTGGCACTGCAGTGTCACGCAGGATGGCCCTTCCAAAAAACACTCCCCAAACAGCACATGACGCAAAGAAAAAAAGAGGCGCAATGAGGTAGCTGTGTGAGTAAGTTAAGCGACCCTAGTAGCCGACACAAACACCTGGCCCATCTAGGAGTGGCACTGCAGTGTCACGCAGGATGGCCCTTCCAAAAAACACTCCCCAAACAGCACATGATGCAAAGAAAAAAAGAGGCGCAATGAGGTAGCTGTGTGAGTAAGATAAGCGACCCTAGTGGCCGACACAAACACCTGGCCCATCTAGGAGTGGCACTGCAGTGTCACGCAGGATGGCCCTTCCAAAAAACACTCCCCAAACAGCACATGACGCAAAGAAAAAAAGAGGCGCAATGAGGTAGCTGTGTGAGTAAGATAAGCGACCCTAGTGGCCGACACAAACACCTGGCCCATCTAGGAGTGGCACTGCAGTGTCACGCAGGATGGCCCTTCCAAAAAACACTCCCCAAACAGCACATGACGCAAAGAAAAAAAGAGGCGCAATGAGGTAGCTGTGTGAGTAAGCTAAGCGACCCTAGTGGCCGACACAAACACCTGGCCCATCTAGGAGTGTCACTGCAGTGTCACGCAGGATGGCCCTTCCAAAAAACACTCCCCAAACAGCACATGATGCAAAGAAAAAAAGAGGCGCAATGAGGTAGCTGTGTGAGTAAGATAAGCGACCCTAGTGGCCGACACAAACACCTGGCCCATCTAGGAGTGGCACTGCAGTGTCACGCAGGATGGCCCTTCCAAAAAACACCCCCCAAACAGCACATGACGCAAAGAAAAAAAGAGGCGCAATGAGGTAGCTGTGTGAGTAAGCTAAGCGACCCTAGTGGCCGACACAAACACCTGGCCCATCTAGGAGTGGCACTGCAGTGTCACGCAGGATGGCCCTTCCAAAAAACACCCCCCAAACAGCACATGACGCAAAGAAAAAAAGAGGCGCAATGAGGTAGCTGTGTGAGTAAGATAAGCGACCCTAGTGGCCGACACAAACACCTGGCCCATCTAGGAGTGGCACTGCAGTGTCACGCAGGATGGCCCTTCCAAAAAACACTCCCCAAACAGCACATGACGCAAAGAAAAATGAAAGAAAAAAGAGGTGCAAGATGGAATTGTCCTTGGGCCCTCCCACCCACCCTTATGTTGTATAAACAGGACATGCACACTTTAACCAACCCATCATTTCAGTGACAGGATCTGCCACACGACTGTGACTGAAATGACGGGTTGGTTTGGACCCCCACCAAAAAAGAAGCAATTAATCTCTCCTTGCACAAACTGGCTCTACAGAGGCAAGATGTCCACCTCATCATCATCCTCCGCTATATCACCGTGTACATCCCCCTCCTCACAGATTATCAATTCGTCCCCACTGGAATCCACCATCTCAGCTCCCTGTGTACTTTGTGGAGGCAATTGCTGCTGGTCAATGTCTCCACGGAGGAATTGATTATAATTCATTTTAATGAACATCATCTTCTCCACATTTTCTGGAAGTAACCTCGTACGCCGATTGCTGACAAGGTGAGCGGCGGCACTAAACACTCTTTCGGAGTACACACTTGTGGGAGGGCAACTTAGGTAGAATAAAGCCAGTTTGTGCAAGGGCCTCCAAATTGCCTCTTTTTCCTGCCAGTATAAGTACGGACTGTCTGACGTGCCTACTTGGATGCGGTCACTCATATAATCCTCCACCATTCTTTCAATGGGGAGAGAATCATATGCAGTGCCAGTAGACGACATGTCAGTAATCGTTGGCAGGTCCTTCAGTCCGGACCAGATGTCAGCATCAGCAGTCGCTCCAGACTGCCCTGCATCACCGCCAGCGGGTGGGCTCGGAATTCTGAGCCTTTTCCTCGCACCCCCAGTTGCGGGAGAATGTGAAGGAGGAGATGTTGACAGGTCGCGTTCTGCTTGACTTGACAATTTTCTCACCAGCAGGTCTTTGAACCCCAGCAGACTTGTGTCTGCCGGAAAGAGAGATCCAAGGTAGGTTTTAAATCTAGGATCGAGCACGGTGGCCAAAATGTAGTGCTCTGATTTCAACAGATTGACCACCCGTGAATCCTTGTTAAGCGAATTAAGGGCTCCATCCACAAGTCCCACATGCCTAGCGGAATCGCTCTGTGTTAGCTCCTCCTTCAATGTCTCCAGCTTCTTCTGCAAAAGCCTGATGAGGGGAATGACCTGACTCAGGCTGGCAGTGTCTGAACTGACTTCACGTGTGGCAAGTTCAAAGGGCAGCAGAACCTTGCACAACGTTGAAATCATTCTCCACTGCGCTTGAGACAGGTGCATTCCACCTCCTATATCGTGCTCAATTGTATAGGCTTGAATGGCCTTTTGCTGCTCCTCCAACCTCTGAAGCATATATAGGGTTGAATTCCACCTCGTTACCACTTCTTGCTTCAGATGATGGCAGGGCAGGTTCAGGCGTTTTTGGTGGTGCTCCAGTCTTCTGTACGTGGTGCCTGTACGCCGAAAGTGTCCCGCAATTCTTCTGGCCACCGACAGCATCTCTTGCACGCCCCTCTCGTTTTTTAAATAATTCTGCACCACCAAATTCAAGGTATGTGCAAAACATGGGACGTGCTGGAATTTGCCCATATTTAATGCACACACAATATTGCTGGCTTTGTCCGATGCCACAAATCCACAGGCGAGTCCAATTGGGGTAAGCCATTCCGCGATGATCTTCCTCAGTTGCCGTAAGAGGTTTTCAGCTGTGTGCGTATTCTGGAAACCGGTGATACAAAGCGTAGCCTGCCTAGGAAAGAGTTGGCGTTTGCGAGATGCTGCTACTGGTGCCGCCGCTGCTGTTCTTGCGGCGGGAGTCCATACATCTACCCAGTGGGTTGTCACAGTCATATAGTCCTGACCCTGCCCTGCTCCACTTGTCCACATGTCCGTGGTTAAGTGGACATTGGGTACAGCTGCATTTTTTAGGACACTGGTGACTCTTTTTCTGAGGTCTGTGTACATTTTCGGTATCGCCTGCCTAGAGAAATGGAACCTAGATGGTATTTGGTACCGGGGACACAGTACCTCCAACAAGTCTCTAGTTGGCTCTGTAGTAATGATGGATACCGGAACCACGTTTCTCACCACCCAGGATGCCAAGGCCTCAGTTATCCGCTTTGCAGCAGGATGACTGCTGTGATATTTCATCTTCCTCGCAAAGGACTGTTGGACAGTCAATTGCTTGGTGGAAGTAGTAAAAGTGGTCTTACGACTTCCCCTCTGGGATGACCATCGACTCCCAGCAGCAACAACAGCAGCGCCAGCAGCAGTAGGCGTTACACGCAAGGATGCATCGGAGGAATCCCAGGCAGGAGAGGACTCGTCAGAATTGCCAGTGACATGGCCTGCAGGACTATTGGCATTCCTGGGGAAGGAGGAAATTGACACTGAGGGAGTTGGTGGGGTGGTTTGCGTGAGCTTGGTTACAAGAGGAAGGGATTTACTGGTCAGTGGACTGCTTCCGCTGTCGCCCAAAGTTTTTGAACTTGTCACTGACTTATTATGAATGCGCTGCAGGTGACGTATAAGGGAGGATGTTCCGAGGTGGTTAACGTCCTTACCCCTACTTATTACTTATTACAGCTTGACAAAGGCAACACACGGCTTGACAAATGTTGTCCGCATTTCTGTTGAAATACTTCCACACCGAAGAGCTGATTTTTTTGGTATTTTCACCAGGCATGTCAATGGCCCTATTCCTCCCACGGACAACAGGTGTCTCCCCGGGTGCCTGACTTAAACAAACCACCTCACCATCAGAATCCTCCTTGTCAATTTCCTCCCCAGCGCCAGCAACACCCATATCCTCCTCATCCTGGTGTACTTCAACACTGACATCTTCAATCTGACTATCAGGAACTGGACTGCGGGTGCTCCTTCCAGCACTTGCAGGGGGCGTGCAAATGGTGGAAGGCGCATGCTCTTCACGTCCAGTGTTGGGAAGGTCAGGCATCGCAACCGACACAATTGGACTCTCCTTGTGGATTTGGGATTTCGAAGAACGCACAGTTCTTTGCTGTGCTTTTGCCAGCTTGAGTCTTTTCATTTTTCTAGCGAGAGGCTGAGTGCTTCCATCCTCATGTGAAGCTGAACCACTAGCCATGAACATAGGCCAGGGCCTCAGCCGTTCCTTGCCACTCCGTGTGGTAAATGGTATTGGCAAGTTTACGCTTCTCCTCCGACAATTTTATTTTAGATTTTTGAGTCCTTTTTTTTACTGATATTTGGTGTTTTGGATTTTACATGCTCTGTACTATGACATTGGGCATCGGCCTTGGCAGACGACGTTGATGGAATTTCATCGTCTCGGCCATGACTAGTGGCAGCAGCTTCAGCACGAGATGGAAGTCGATCTTGATCTTTCCCTATTTTTGGAACCTCAACATTTTTGTTCTCCATATTTTAATAGGCACAACTAAAAGGCACCTCAGGTAAACAATGGAGATGGATGGATACTAGTATACTTATGGATGGACGAGCGACTGCCGACACAAAGGTAGCTACAGCTGTGGACTACCGTACTGTGTCTGCTGCTAATATAGACTGGATGATAATGAGATAAAAATAATATATATATATATATATATATATATATATATCACACTAGTACTGCAGCCGGACAGGTATATATATTATGTAATGACGGACCTGCTGGACACTGTCTGTCAGCACTGCAGACTCCTAAAGTAAGCTACTAGTATCAAGAAGATAGAAAAAAAAAACACGGGTAGGTGGTATACAATTATGGATGGACGAGCGACTGCCGACACAGAGGTAGCTACAGCCGTGGACTACCGTACTGTGTCTGCTGCTAATATAGACTGGATGATAATGAGATAAAATTAAAATATATATATATATCACAATAGTACTGCAGCCGGACAGGTATATATATTATGTAATGACGGACCTGCTGGACACTGTCTGTCAGCACTGCAGACTCCTAAAGTAAGCTACTAGTATCAAGAAGATAGAAAAAAAAAACACGGGTAGGTGGTATACAATTATGGATGGACGAGCGACTGCCGACACAGAGGTAGCTACAGCCGTGGACTACCGTACTGTGTCTGCTGCTAATATAGACTGGATGATAATGAGATAAAATTAAAATATATATATATATCACACTAGTAATGCAGCCGGACAGGTATATATATTATGTAATGACGGACCTGCTGGACACTGTCTGTCAGCACTGCAGACTCCTAAAGTAAGCTACTAGTATCAAGAAGATAGAAAAAAAAAACCACGGGTAGGTGGTATACAATTATGGATGGACGAGCGACTGCCGACACAGAGGTAGCTACAGCCGTGGACTACCGTACTGTGTCTGCTGCTAATATAGACTGGATGATAATGAGATAAAATTAAAATATATATATATATCACACTAGTACTGCAGCCGGACAGGTATATATATTATGTAATGACGGACCTGCTGGACACTGTCTGTCAGCACTGCAGACTCCTAAAGTAAGCTACTAGTATCAAGAAGATAGAAAAAAAAAACACGGGTAGGTGGTATACAATTATGGATGGACGAGTGACTGCCGACACAGAGGTAGCTACAGCCGTGGACTACCGTACTGTGTCTGCTGCTAATATAGACTGGATGATAATGAGATAAAATTAAAATATATATATATATCACACTAGTACTGCAGCCGGACAGGTATATATATTATGTAATGACGGACCTGCTGGACACTGTCTGTCAGCACTGCAGACTCCTAAAGTAAGCTACTAGTATCAAGAAGATAGAAAAAAAAAACACGGGTAGGTGGTATACAATTATGGATGGACGAGCGACTGCCGACACAGAGGTAGCTACAGCCGTGGACTACCGTACTGTGTCTGCTGCTAATATATACTGGATGATAATGAGATAAAATTAAAATATATATATATATCACACTAGTACTGCAGCCGGACAGGTATATATTATGTAATGACGGACCTGCTGGACACTGTCTGCAGAATGCGTTTATAAAAACACCACACGACGAGTGTTTAACTTTTTCAGGCAGACAATCACAATATACTGGTGGTCAGCAGACAATCACAATATACTGGTGGTCAGTGGTCACTGGTCAGTCACACTGGCAGTGGCACTCTGGCAGCAAAAGTGTGCACTGTACTTAAAATATGTACTCCTGCTATAACTGCTCCCCAGTCTCCCCCACAATTAAGCTGTGTGAGCAGTGAGCACTCAGCACAGTCAGATAATGATATACAGTATTACATATGATGCAGCACACTGGGCTGAGCACAGATATGGTATGTGACTGTGTCACACTGTGTATCGTTTTTTTTTCAGGCAGAGAACGGATTAATTAAACTGGTGGTGGTCACTGGTCACTGGTCACACTATCAGCAAGTAGTACTCCGTCCTAAGCAGACAATCACAATATACTGGTGGTCAGTGTGGTCACTGGTCAGTCACACTGGCAGTGTGGCACTCTGGCAGCAAAAGTGTGCACTGTACTTAAAATATATTATTTATGTACTCCTGCTCTAACTGCTCCCCAGTCTCCCCCACAATTAAGCTGTGTGAGCAGTGAGCACTCAGCACAGTCAGATATACAGTATTACATATGATGATGCAGCACACTGAGGCTGAGCACAGATATGGTATGTGACTGTGTCACACTGTGTATCGTTTTTTTTCAGGCAGAGGACGGATTAATTAAACTGGTGGTCAATGGTCACACTATCAGCAAGTAGTAGTACTCCAGTCCTAATATGCTCCCCAAAATTAGTAAATACTAAAATAAGAATTTACTTACCGATAATTCTATTTCTCGTAGTCCGTAGTGGATGCTGGGGACTCCGTCAGGACCATGGGGAATAGCGGCTCCGCAGGAGACAGGGCACAAAAATAAAGCTTTAGGATTAGGTCGTGTGTACTGGCTCCTCCCCCTATGACCCTCCTCCAAGCCTCAGTCAGGATACTGTGCCCGGACGAGCGTACACAATAAGGAAGGATATTGAATCCCGGGTAAGACTCATACCAGCCACACCAATCACACCGTATAACTTGTGATCTGAACCCAGTTAACAGTATGACAAACGTAGGAGCCTCTGAACAGACGGCTCACAACAATAACAACCCGAATTTGTTTGTAACAATAACTATGTACAAGTATTGCAGACAATCCGCACTTGGGATGGGCGCCCAGCATCCACTACGGACTACGAGAAATAGAATTATCGGTAAGTAAATTCTTATTTTCTCTAACGTCCTAAGTGGATGCTAGGGACTCCGTCAGGACCATGGGGATTATACCAAAGCTCCCAAACGGGCGGGAGAGTGCGGATGACTCTGCAGCACCGAATGAGAGAACTCAAGGTCCTCCTCAGCCAGGGTATCAAATTTGTAGAATTTTGCAAACGTGTTTGCCCCTGACCAAGTAGCAGCTCGGCAGAGTTGTAATGCCGAGACCCCCCGGGCAGCCGCCCAGGATGAGCCCACTTTCCTTGTGGAATGGGCCTTGACAGATTTAGGTTGTGGCAAGCCTGCCACAGAATGTGCAAGTTGAATTGTGCTACAAATCCAACGAGCAATCGTCTGCTTAGAAGCAGGAGCACCCATCTTGTTGGGTGCATACAATATAAACAGTGAGTCAGACTTTCTGACTCCCGCCGTTCTTGAAATATATATTTTCAATGCCCGGACCACCTCCAACAACTTGGAATCCTCCAAATCGTTAGTAGCCGCAGGCACCACAATAGGCTGGTTCAGGTGAAACGCTGACACCACCTTAGGCAGAAAATGAGGACGCGTCCGCAGTTCTGCCCTGTCCGTATGGAAAATCAGATATGGGCTCTTATATGATAAAGCCGCCAATTCTGATACCCTCCTGGCTGAAGCCAGGGCCAGTAGCATGGTTACTTTCCATGTAAGATACTTCAACTCCACCGATTTGAGCGGCTCAAACCTATGGGATTTGAGAAAATCCAAGACTACATTAAGATCCCACGGTGCCACTGGGGGCACAACCGGGGGCTGTATATGTAGTACTCCTTTTACAAAAGTCTGGACTTCAGGAACTGAAGCCAATTCTTTCTGGAAGAAAATCAACAGGGCCGAAATTTGAACCTTAATGGACCCCAATTTTAGGCCCATAGACAATCCTGTTTGCAGGAAATGTAGGAATCGTTGAAATTCCTCCGTGGGGGCCTTCCTGGCCTCACACCACGCAACATATTTTCTCCAAATGCGGTGATAATGTTGTGCAGTCACCTCCTTCCTGGCTTTTACCAGTGTAGGAATGACCTCTTCCGGAATGCCTTTTTCCCTTAGAATTCGGCGTTCAACCGCCATGCCGTCAAACGCAGCCGCGGTAAGTCTTGGAATAGACACGGTCCCTGCTGAAGCAGGTCCCGTCTTAGAGGTAGAGGCCACGGATCCTCCGTGAGCATCTCTTGAAGTTCCGGGTACCAAGTTCTTCTTGGCCAATCCGGAGCCACTAGTATCGTTCTTACTCCCTTTTGCCGTATAATTCTCAGTACTTTTGGTATGAGAGGCAGAGGAGGGAACACATACACTGACTGGAACACCCACGGTGTTACCAGAGCGTCCACAGCTATTGCCTGAGGGTCTCTTGACCTGGCGCAATACCTGTCCAGTTTTTTGTTGAGGCGGGACGCCATCATATCCACCATTGGTTTTTCCCAACGGTTCACAATCATGTGGAAGACTTCTGGATGAAGTCCCCACTCTCCCGGGTGTAGATCGTGTCTGCTGAGGAAGTCTGCTTCCCAGTTGTCCACTCCCGGAATGAATACTGCTGACAGTGCTATCACATGATCTTCCGCCCAGCGAAGAATCCTTGCAGCTTCTGCCATTGCTGTCCTGCTTCTTGTGCCGCCCTGTCTGTTTACGTGGGCGACTGCCGTGATGTTGTCCGACTGGATCAACACCGGCTGACCCTGAAGCAGGGGTTTTGCCAGACTTAGAGCATTGTAAATCGCTCTTAGCTCCAGTATATTTATGTGAAGAGACATCTCCAGGCTTGACCATACTCCCTGGAAGTTTCTTCCCTGTGTGACCGCTCCCCAGCCTCTCAGACTGGCATCCGTGGTCACCAGGACCCAGTCCTGTATGCCGAATCTGCGGCCCTCTAACAGATGAGCACTCTGCAACCACCACAGAAGAGACACCCTTGTCCGTGGCGATAAGGTTATCCGCTGATGCATCTGCAGATGTGATCCGGACCATTTGTCCAGCAGATCCCACTGAAAAGTTCGTGCGTGGAATCTGCCGAATGGAATCGCTTCGTAAGAAGCCACCATCTTTCCCAGGACTCTTGTGCATTGATGCACAGACACTTTCCCTGGTTTTAGGAGGTTCCTGACAAGTTCGGATAACTCCCTGGCTTTCTCCTCCGGAAGAAACACCTTTTTCTGAACCGTGTCCAGAATCATTCCCAGGAACAGCAGACGTGTCGTCGGGGTCAACTGAGATTTTGGAAAATTCAGAATCCACCCGTGTTGTTGCAGCACTAGTCGGGTTAGTGCTACTCCGTCCTCCAGCTGTTCTCTGGACCTTGCCCTTATCAGGAGATCGTCCAAGTAAGGGATAATTAATACGCCTCTTCTTCGCAGAAGAATCATCATTTCGGCCATTACCTTGGTAAAGACCCGAGGTGCCGTGGACAATCCAAACGGCAGCGTCTGAAACTGATAATGACAGTTTTGCACCACGAACCTAAGGTACCCTTGATGTGAAGGGCAAATTGGGACATGCAGGTAAGCATCCTTTATGTCCAGGGACACCATAAAGTCCCCTTCTTCCAGATTCGCTATCACTGCTCTGAGTGACTCCATCTTGAACTTGAATTTTTGTATGTACAGGTTCAAAGATTTCAGATTTAGAATAGGTCTTACCGAGCCGTCCGGCTTCGGTACCACAAATAGCGTGGAGTAATACCCCTTTCCCTGTTGTAGGAGGGGTACCTTGACTATCACCTGCTGAGAAAACAGCTTGTGAATGGCTTCCAATACCGTCGCCCTGTCTGAGGGAGACGTTGGCAAAGCAGACTTTAGGAACCTGCGAGGGGGAGACTTCTCGAATTCCAACCTGTAACCCTGAGATACTACCTGCAGGATCCAGGGGTCCACCTGTGAGCAAGCCCACTGTGCGCTGAAATTCTTGAGTCGACCCCCCACCGCTCCTGAGTCCGCTTGTAAGGCCCCAGCGTCATGCTGAGGGCTTTGCAGAACCCTGAGAGGGCTTCTGTTCCTGGGCAGGGGCTGCTTGCTGCCCTCTCTTACCCCTTCCTCTGCCCCGAGGCAGATATGACTGTCCTTTTGTCCGCTTGTTCTTATAGGACCGAAAGGACTGCGGCTGAAAAGACGGTGTCTTTTTCTGTTGGGAGGGGGTCTGAGGTAAAAAGGTGGATTTTCCGGCAGTTGCCGTGGCCACCAGATCCGATAGACCGACGCCAAATAATTCCTCCCCTTTATACGGCAATACTTCCATATGTCGTTTGGAATCCGCATCACCTGACCACTGTCGCGTCCATAAACTCCTTCTGGCAGATATGGACATCGCATTTACTATCGATGCCAGAGCGCAAATATCTCTCTGAGCATCTCGCATATAAAGGAAAGCATCCTTTAATTGCTCTATAGTCAATAAAATACTGTCCCTATCCAGGGTATTAATATTTTCAGTCAGGGAATCCAACCAGACGACCCCAGCACTGCACATCCAGGCTGAGGCGATGGCTGGTCACAGTATAACACCAGTATGTGTGTATATACTTTTTAGGGTAGTTTCCAGTCTCCTATCAGCTGGATCCCTGAGGGCGGCCGTATCAGGAGACGGTAACGCCACTTGTTTTGATAAGCGTGTGAGCGCCTTATCCACCCTAGGGGGTGTTTCCCAGCGCGCCCTAACCTCTGGCGGGAAAGGGTATAATGCTAATAACTTTTTTGAAATTAGCACTTTTCTATCTGGGTTAACCCACGCTTCATCACATACATCATTTAATTCCTCTGATTCAGGAAAAACTACAGGTAGTTTTTTCACCCCCCACATAATACCCCTTTTTGTGGTACTTGCAGTATCAGAGATATGCAAAGCCTCCTTCATTGCCGTGATCATATAACGTGTGGCCCTACTTGAA
Organism: Pseudophryne corroboree; assembly: GCF_028390025.1. Lineage (NCBI taxonomy): Eukaryota > Metazoa > Chordata > Amphibia > Anura > Myobatrachidae > Pseudophryne > Pseudophryne corroboree. Next base: position 199,793,704 of record NC_086451.1, read on the forward strand.
AATACGTTTGTTTCATCACCGTCGACACTAGATTCAGTGTCTGTGTCTGGGTCTGTGTCGACCGACTGAGGTAAAGGGCGCTTTACAGCCCCTGACGGTGTCTGAGACGCCTGGGCAGGTACTAACTGGTTTGCCGGCCGTCTCATGTCGTCAACTGATTTTTGTAATGTGCTGACATTATCACGTAATTCCATAAACAAAGCCATCCATTCCGGTGTCGACTCCCTGGGGGGTGACATCACCATTATCGGCAATTGCTCTGCCTCCACACCAGCATCGTCCTCATACATGTCGACACACACGTACCGACACACAGCAGACACACAGGGAATGCTCTTATCGAAGACAGGACCCCACTAGCCCTTTGGGGAGACAGAGGGAGAGTTTGCCAGCACACACCCAAGCGCCATAATATATATGGGAACAACCTTATATAAGTGTTGTTCCTTATAGCAGCTTAATTATATCAAAATATCGCCAAAAAATGCCCCCCCTCTCTGTTTTACCCTGTTTCTGTAGTGCAGTGCAGGGGAGAGTCCTGGGAGCCTTCCTCACAGCGGAGCTGAGCAGGAAAATGGCGCTGTGTGCTGAGGAGAATAAGCCCCGCCCCCTATTTCGGCGGGCTTTTCTCCCGGAGTTTTAGATATCTGGCATGGGTTAAATACATACATATAGCCTCAATGGCTATATGTGATGTATTCTTTTGCCATAAAGGTATTAAATATTGCTGCCCAGGGCGCCCCCAGCAGCGCCCTGCACCCTCCGTGACCGCTTGGTGTGAAGTGTGTGACAACAATGGCGCACAGCTGCAGTGCTGTGCGCTACCTTCATGAAGACTGAAGAGCCTTCTGCCGCCTGTTTCCGGACCTTCAATCTTCAGCATCTGTAAGGGGGGTCGGCGGCGCGGCTCCGGGACGAACCCCAGGGTGAGACCTGTGTTCCGACTCCCTCTGGAGCTAATGGTGTCCAGTAGCCTAAGAATCCAATCCATCCTGCACGCAAGTGAGTTGAAATTCTCTCCCCTAAGTCCCTCGATGCAGTGAGCCTGTTGCCAGCAGGACTCACTGAAAATAAAAAACCTAAAAACTTTTTCTAAGCAGCTCTTTAGGAGAGCCACCTAGATTGCACCCTGCTCGGACGGGCACAAAAACCTAACTGAGGCTTGGAGGAGGGTCATAGGGGGAGGAGCCAGTACACACCACCTAATCCTAAAGCTTTATTTTTGTGCCCTGTCTCCTGCGGAGCCGCTATTCCCCATGGTCCTGACGGAGTCCCCAGCATCCACTTAGGACGTTAGAGAAATAGTGTCTCTAACTCTCTACTCTCTTCTCTATAAACGGAGAGGACGCCAGCCACGTCCTCTCCCTATCAATCTCAATGCACGTGTGAAAATGGCGGCGACGCGCGGCTCCTTATATAGAATCCGAGTCTCGCGATAGAATTCGAGCCTTGCGAGAATCCGACAGCGGGATGATGACGTTCGGGCGCGCTCGGGTTAGCCGAGCAAGGCGGGAAGGTTCGAACCTGCCTCGGACCCGTGTAAAAAGGCTGAAGTTCGGTGGGGTTCGGATTCCGAGGAACCGAACCCGCTCATCACTATTTCACACACCATTAAAGGGAGAAAAAAAGAGAGCAATTCAGCAGATAAAGCTATTTACCGTCATTTCCATAAGACAGCTTCAAGCACTCTAATTGGTAGATATATATTTACCAATAAGATTGCTGGTAGTGGGCAAGTGGTGTGACAGTACTGCAATACTTTATTTAGACATAAGTACACCACAGAGCCAGGCCAATATTAGAACAAGAGTTACAATGGAAATGTTGGCTTCTCATTGATAATTCAGCATTTTCTAAAACTCAAATGAAATTTATTAGTAATGTTACTAATGATGGAAAGACATGATTATTCTATTCTTTATCACATCTTCTGATCTAAGCATTATTGAAACATGCCAGCATTGCCTGATTTGCCTATTTTTGTATTTTACATTAAAGTTTGTTAAACCTTTAATGACTTATAATCTACTGTTCAATAGTATGTGCAGTTGGATAAAGTTAAATTACATCTCTTCTCAAATGTAGTGCCTCCATCCTAGTTGTGTTCTCTCCTTAGTGCCGTAGCTCTTGGCAATAACTACCAGGGGTTGACTCAGGAGACTGCTGCCTGACTCATAATAAATCACTAGTAGTGACTCATACCAGGTAAAAAGGGAAAAGCCATTTGGAACTTTATTAATTGGCCTGCCAACTGAAAAGCCAGTAAATCGATGGCTAACAAAAAGAAAATTAGGAATTTTCCCTCAGATATTGTAAAGTGTCTTAAGCAACTATTACAGTAGAAAACAGGTTGCACACAATGGCCCTCATTCCGAGTTGATTGCAGCAGTTCATCGCATCGCAAACGGCAAAAAATCGCAAACTGCGCATGCGCGAAAGCAGAAATGCGCTTGCGCAAAGGGAGCGATACGACGCTTGTGCAAAATTACTAACTGAAAATCAGTTCGTACTACACCACCGAAAACAGGGAGTGACGGAGGCGTGGCAGAGGCTCGGCTTCGCTATCTAATGAAATGGGCGTAAAAGTGGGCGGCTAGTGTGGGAGTATGCAACCGGCAGTAGGCGTGTTTTGAGTAGAAATGCGTATCCGATGGTAAAAAGTACACAACAAATGATTGCTAACTTAATGCAGCCGAGGAGTAAAGGGCCCTACACACTGGCCGACCCGCCGCCGAGCTGCCCAACGGCGGATACGGCCGACGAGCGACCCGGCGGCGGGGGGGCAGTGACGGGGGGAGTGAAGTTTCTTCACTCCCCCCGTCACCCGGCTGCATTGAAGTGCAGGCAAATATGGACGAGATCATCCATATTGGCCTGCATGTACAGCCGACGGGGGACCAGCAATGAACGAGCGCGGGGCCGCGCATCGTTCATCGCTGGAGCCTCCACACTGAAAGATATGAACGAGTTCTCATTCATTTATGAACGAGATCGTTCATATCTTTCAAAAAATCGGCCAGTGTGTAGGGCCTATAAGTCTGCAGCTACTAAGCACTTGTGAAGTATTGTTACAAGTGTGTCTGCCCTATTTAGCAATTAATTAGCAAATGAATTCACCTGTTCAGCAATTACTTGCCAAACACTGCAGTTACAAATTACTCCAAACAGCAATTGTATGCCCACATAACAAATGTACATTTACCAGGTCTAAATCTGACACACTCACAAATAATGCACTGTCTTTTAATTATTTGGTAAAATACTTTGATGTTAACTGCATGTTTAAATTATTTGCTGAATACTTTGCAATTTAATCAAGTGTGAATAAACTTATAAACTACATCAGCTGAATGTTCTCGACATAGACATATTCCTTTGTACATACCAAATACAGGGCCGGCGCTATCACTAGGCAGCTTTAGGCAGCTGCCTATGAGCGCCGGCCACTGGAGGGCGGCAGAACACACTGATGAGAAAATGCTGTCTCTACAAATCTGTCGCCCCCCACCTCCGTGATAGCGCCTCACATGAGGGCTCAGGCATGTTGCCTGCACCCTTACCACCCCCCCATCCCCAGGGCACTTTTATTTTCCCTTTGCAGCCACATGCTGCAGTGTGCTCATACAGAAGCCGACGTTCTGCTGAGTTTGCTTCCTGCATGGACAGGAACAGGAAGTCACTTGGTGCACATGTGACTGTGAGAGAGGAGAGGAGAGGAGCCTTCAGACGTGAGGAGCAGCAGCCCAGCAGGTCTATCAGAAAGCCATACCATATGGGGGAGCACAGACTCAGGTACATTCTGCTGCTAATGAGGGAAACTGGTAATTTTAGTGTGTGCAGGGGAGGGGAGGGGGGGTTGTATATTAGTGTGTGCAGGGGAGGAGGGGTGGTATTTTAGTGTGTGCAGGGGGGGTATATTAGTGTGTGCTGGGGAGGGGGGTGGTATATTAGTGTGTGCAGGGGTGGTATATTAGTGTGTGCTGGGGAGGAGGGTGGTATATTAGTGTGTGCTGGGGAGGAGGGTGGTATATTAGTGTGTGCAGGGGGGGGTATATTAGTGTGTGCAGGGGAGGGTATATTAGTGTGTGCAGGGGAGGGTATATTAGTGTGTGCAGGGGAGGGTATATTAGTGTGTGCAGGGGAGGGTATATTAGTGTGTGCAGGGGGGGTATATTAGTGTGTGCTGGGGAGGGGGGGTATATTAGTGTGTGCTGGGGAGGAGGGTGGTATATTAGTGTGTGCTGGGGAGGAGGGTGGTATATTAGTGTGTGCAGGGGGGGTATATTAGTGTGTGCAGGGGGGGTATATTAGTGTGTGCAGGGGGGGGTATATTAGTGTGTGCAGGGGGGGTATATTAGTGTGTGCAGGGGGGGGTATATTAGTGTGTGCAGGGGGGGTATATTAGTGTGTGCTGGGGAGGGGGGGTATATTAGTGTGTGCTGGGGGGGGTATATTAATGTGTGCAGGGGGGGTTGTATATTAGTGTGTGCAGGGTAGGGGGGGTATATTAATGTGTGCAGGTGAGGGGGGGGTGGTATATTAATGTGTTCTGGGGAGGGGGGGTGGTATATTAGTGTGTGCAGGGGGGTATATTAGTGTGTGCAGGGGAGGGGGGGTGGTATATTAATGTGTGCAGGGGAGGGGGGTATATTAATGTGTGCAGGGGAAGGGGGGTATATTCAGGGCCGGCGCTATCACTAGGCAGCTTTAGGCAGCTGCCTATGAGCGCCGGCCACTGGAGGGCGGCAGAACACACTGATGAGAAAATGCTGTCTCTACAAATCTGTCGCCCCCCACCTCCGTGATAGCGCCTCACATGAGGGCTCAGGCATGTTGCCTGCACCCTTACCACCCCCCCATTCCCAGGGCCAGGGCACTTTTATTTTCCCTTTGCAGCCACATGCTGCAGTGTGCTCATACAGAAGCCGACGTTCTGCTGAGTTTGCTTCCTGCATGGACAGGAACAGGAAGTCACTTGGTGCACATGTGACTGTGAGAGAGGAGAGGAGAGGAGCCTTCAGACGTGAGGAGCAGCAGCCCAGCAGGTCTATCAGAAAGCCATACCATATGGGGGAGCACAGACTCAGGTACATTCTGCTGCTAATGAGGGAAACTGGTAATTTTAGTGTGTGGAGGGGAGGGGGGGTTGTATATTATGCTGCATTCACACCGCAAATGCCGGGTCCTACCCGGTAAGACAAACGTGTACTTACCGGGTGGGATCCGGCATTTGCGCTCCGTTGCAGGCTTCCCGACCCGGCAATATACCGGGTCGGTTGCCATGACAACGGAGGCCGCAGCAGCAGCAGGGGCGGGGGTGGAGGCGGCGTCGGGAGATGAGCTCATCTCCAGCGCCGCCTCTCCCTATCTTGTGAATGGGAACCGTGTCGCATCGACACGGCTCCCATTCACACCGCACCTGACCCGGTAATCAACCCGGGTAAAACCCTTCTTTTTTACCAGGTTGATTTACCGGGTCAGGCGACCCGCTAAATCGCCCAGTGTGCTTTCACATCGCACACTGACCCGGTTCGACACGGCAATATGCCGTGTCGGTACCGGGTTATTTGTGCGATGTGAAAGGGGTATTAGTGTGTGCAGGGGAGGAGGGGTGGTATTTTAGTGTGTGCAGGGGGGGTATATTAGTGTGTGCTGGGGAGGAGGGTGGTATATTAGTGTGTGCTGGGGAGGAGGGTGGTATATTAGTGTGTGCAGGGGGGGTATATTAGTGTGTGCAGGGGAGGGTATATTAGTGTGTGCAGGGGAGGGTATATTAGTGTGTGCAGGGGGGGTATATTAGTGTGTGCAGGGGGGGTATATTAGTGTGTGCTGGGGAGGGGGGGTATATTAGTGTGTGCTGGGGAGGGGGGGTATATTAATGTGTGCAGGGGGGGTTGTATATTAGTGTGTGCAGGGTAGGGGGGTGGTATATTAATGTGTGCAGGTGAGGGGGGGGTGGTATATTAATGTGTTCAGGGGAGGGGGGGTGGTATATTAGTGTGTGCAGGGGGGTATATTAGTGTGTGCAGGGGAGGGGGGGTATATTAATGTGTGCAGGGGAGGGGGGTATATTAATGTGTGCAGAGGAAGGGGGGTATATTAGTGTGTGCAGGGGGGTATATTAGTGTGTGCAGGGGAGGGGGGTGGTATATTAGTGTGTGCAGCGGAGGGGGGTATATTTGTGTGTGCAGCGGAGGGGGGTATATTAATGTATGCAGCGGAGGGGGGTATATTAATGTGTGCAGCGGAGGGTGGTATATTAATGTGTGCAGCGGAGGGGGGGTGGTATATTAATGTGTGCAGCGGAGGGGGGTGGTATATTAGTGTGTGCAGCGGAGGGGGTGTATATTAATGTGTGCAGGGGAGGGGGGGGTATATTAGTGTGTGCAGGGGAGGTGGGGTGGTATATTAGTGTGTGCAGGGGGGTATATTAATGTGTGCAGGGGAGGTGGGGTGGTATATTAGTGTGTGCAGGGGGGTATATTAATGTGTGCAGGGGAGGGGGGTGGTATGGTGGTATATTAATGTATGCAGGGGAGGGGGTGGTGGTATATTAATGTGTGCAGGGGAGGGGGGGACGGTATATTAAAAATTTGTATGGGGGAGTGGCATATTAATGTGTTTTTTGTTTTTTAATTAATGCAGTTTCCCACTGCCTATCACCCACTGCCTCTCCCCGCCCGTCACCTCTCTCCTGAGACCCTCTCCCTATCACTCACTGACTCTTATACCGCTTTTAGACCAACAGCGCGGGTCGCAGCCGGGAGCCTGACACGGGTGCTACCCGGCTGCGCCCTGCGTCAGCTCCCTTTCCCACTGCACTCGCCAACCCGGCATATTGCCAGTGACGCGGCGGGGGTGGCACTTGGAGATCACATGATCTCCAAGCGCCGCCCGCACATTCACTGTACACTGCAAAGTTTGCCGAGTTGAACACGTGTTCAACCCTGCAAACCACCGGAGTTGGAATACCGGGTCACTCGACCCGGATTATTCCAACTCGAACCTTTTACACCAGCCAGCAACACGGGTTATGCACCTTCATGTGCAATAATCCGTGTTATATGCTGGCGGTGTAAAAGGGGTATTAACCCTCACTCCGTCACCTCTCTTCTATTACACTCTTCCTGTTGTTCACCATTTCCCCATCACCTCTCTCGCTTGTTACCCAGTGACTCTCACCCTCTCAATGTCACCCTCTGTTTTCCCCTCTGCTTGTCACCTTCCTCCACTCACTGGTCACTGCCTCTCCCTAGCTTCACTCTCTACCCTTCTCCCACTGCCTCTCCCTGCTGTTACCCTTTCCCCGTCCGCTCTCTCTCCTGTCACCCTCTCCCTGTCACCTACTGACTTTTCTGTGACCCACCGTCTCTAACACTCACCCGATCACCCTCTCTCTTTTCACATTTCTGTGGGGTCTAGTCATGAAGCAGTGAAAAGTGTGGAGAAGTAAGTCAGTGAAGAAGTTGCCCATGGCAACCAATCAGCTTATATAATTGTATAGAATACACTTTATAAATGTTACCTCAACACTGATTGGTTGCCATAGGCAACTTCTCCACTGTTTACACTGCATCATGAATAGACCCACATCCTCCTCCCCCCCCCCACACACACACACCTTGCGATTTCAGTCTCAAGCGTGTTTTTGACTACCACCCCTTCAGCGATTGCAGACTCCCGCATGTTGCCCGCTAGCCCCCACCCCCACAATTGCAGACTCCTGCATGTACGGCATCCACCACGTACCACTATGTAAGCATGCAGAGGGGAGGGGGGGGGAGCAGGCTAAAGTTTTGCCTAGGGTGTCAAGAAACCTTGCATCGGCCCTGACCAAATAACATGAGCGGCATAATGCAGCCTACACTTAATGTTACTTAATAACACTTTTTTTTTTGTTGGAATATGTCCATATGTAATACTATGCCATGTTGCCCCTAGTAACCCAAGTTCAATTCCAAGTTTTTTTTTGTTTTATATGCCCAGTTAAGTGTTGTGCAAGGCATACATTTTTTATATTATAATATTCAATGTTTGTAAGAATATTCTGATTGTTCCCTTGTTCCACAAATGTAAATATGCCATGTTAAAGTTTACAGGGCACAGTTTTCAAGAGTGCATAACCTTTAATAAAACACACAAACAAGTGTTTTCATTTTTTTTTTACTTCAATAAATAAAGAAAAGCAGCAACACAACATGGCTACAAATGAGCATCACATACAAAGATGGACATAGCAACAAGCAGCTGCCAGAGGCAAATTTGACATAGCAGAACCCAGTACTACGGTAACCCCATCTACGGGCAAAATATGAAGTATAATATTTACTAAGTATATGTTGTGAACCCCCTGTCAGACGATACTTTTAGGGGAACTGAGGTCGATTCTGGACCCAATACACAAACCCTAACATACACAACACACTAGGAAGAGGAAGATGGCTCAAGTGTACAGGAAAATAACTCACGGGCTACAAATCCAAAAAGAACACAACCCCCTTTCACCTTGAGGGAGTTGTACATTCTGGCCACACAAGCCCCCCAAAAAAACCATAGAGGCAACATGTACAACATGGGTTCTGGGCATCTGGAGAGACATCACTTTCTCTTCTTTTTTCCCTGCCTGATGTTGTTTTTCACGGCTCGGTCTGCGAAGTGACCTTCGAGGGCCCTGCCCAGTGGGATGTTCTTCCTGGGCAGAGGGAGGGGAGGGAGCAGATGTGGCTATCTCTCTGCCACTGTGGGCAAGGCAGCCAGCGATGTCCTGGAGCCCTTGCAGAATGGAATTGGTAATTTGTTGGAACGAGGAGGCGAGTTGCTCTTGGCCCTGCCTGATCTCTGCCAGACCTTGGAAGAGTTGAGCTACACCTTGCTCCACACTGGTTCTGTGCTCAGTGAGCTGGACAGGTATCTGGCTTACCTCCCGGGTCATCCTGTCCTGAAAAGCATTCAGGCTCTCACCATGCCTGGCAATTTCAGACAGGATCTCCGGGATAGCAGAGGGTTGGGTGGGGGGCAGTTGGAATCTGGACCGATGGAATATGTGGTCCCACACTGGCAGAGACACTAGGTTCCCCCACCTTAGCCTCAGCCACATAACCCTCCTCTGACTCTACCTGTTCACCCACCTGTGCTGTGTTATGTTAAAAGCAAATAGAAGAATGAGTGGAAAAAGGGAAGAAAAAATCAACATTAGACTTTTGGAACCACTAAATTAGATTTTTAGGAATATGTGTGTAAACTTACCTGGCAAGTCATGTAGATTAACTATTTCAGGCAGGTCCGTGTCCATATGAGACACCCCACCCGCCTCCTCGTAGCTCACACAGTCCATCGCAAGCTCCTCCAGATCTGTGTATTCCACAGTGGCAGCTGGACCTCCCTCTGTTGCCCTCGAGGCATTCCACTCCGCAGACCTCTTGCCCTTCAGGCGGGATTTGAAGTCGGCCCAACTACATATGTGAGTAGAATTAGGGGTAAGGGACATAAAAGTTATGAATACCTGTTTTTATTGATATTACACATGTTATGTATTTGGTTGCTATAGGCAACATCACATCTAGCTAAGTTTGTAATAATAATTAGGGCAGAAAATGGTGTGTCAATATACACTTACCGTCTTCTAACTTCCTGTGAGGTGCGGACAATTGAGCCGACTTCATTAACAGAATCAGTGATGTCCCTCCAGATTTGATCTTTGGGTGCAGCACCCATGTTTTTGCTGCCTCTATGAATTTTTTCCATGACCTATGTGACCAAAACACGTAACTCCCTCTTCGTGAAGGCAGGCTGTCTACTTCATTTTTTGGATGTAGCCTGTGAGCTATCATCCTGTCCCTCCTCACCATCTTCCTCTTCACTAGCTGGTTGTGTAATTTGGGTTTGAGATGGTAGTCCAGAATCGCCCTCAGTTTCCCCAGTTTCTATGTCTGGCAGGGGATTCACACCTAACTCCTGTGTATCAGAAGATGGGGTTCAACAGTACTGGGTCCTGCTATTTCAACATCCACACTGGCATCTTGCAGCATCTGTCTCCGCAGCGCTAGGCGCCTAGCTGTCAATGCGGACATCTGCTGCTGCACCATGTCCATCTCTGCTGCCATCTGCTCACGTGTAGCCATGTTGCTGGTGGCATGTGTGTTTGCACAGCTGTCTTGCAATTTATAGCTGCGTGTGATTTCCAGTGCGGTAATTCACACAGGTGTCAATTATGCAAATAGGTACAGTAATTGTTGTACTGGCTATTTAAACGCCTTGTATACAGCCTGTGTGAGTGGGTGTATGGTGAAAAATACTGAAGCAAGACAGAAGCAAGGTGGACGTGGTGCATAGCACATTTCTGAGTGAGTTTTTATTGCAGAATATTATATAAAATGTGCGTTTGTTAGCTTGCACATTTCTTACTGTTGTTGTGCGGTTGGCGTATTTAACACAACTTAAAAAAAAAATAGTTAGTATATTACAAAACAGAGTATGTATGGGTGTGCAATGCTCCTTTGTAGTGATAGAAACCAGAAATTTGAAACACTGTCATACACCACAAGCGCTAAAATAAGATATCACCATAACGTCCCTTTTAGACTGAGTGACGAATTCTTTCCTCTGAGATGAATCTCCAATTCAGGTCAATAAAATATAGGATTCCCGAGGGTGGATGTCATAAAAAAGACAAATAACAAGAACAGACCAATGTGTAGTAAATAAGATCAGAACATATTATAGTTCAAACAGTGCCTTTGAATGACTGAAGTGAATTCGAAGCGTACCCCACTCACACTAAAAATAAGAGTGTAGAACACATCAAGGTTTCTTTGTGGGGACAACTTCTTATATTCATATAACACCCAGTGTGACAAAATGGGATCACAGTCAGACTAAGGAGTGACTTGTGATAATTTCCTGGAGAAGACAGACGATGCGTACCCCAACACTCACACTCAATACGCTGGTAACAAACATATAAAGGTATCTTTCTCTCTAGTAGGTCCTGCTAGTATTTAGTATGATAGACAGGGTATCTCTGATAAATTTAGATAGATTTAGGGCGTACCCCACTCACACATGAGTAAAGAACTCTAAGCATATAACGGTTTCTTTATAGTGAAACATACATGCGATTCAGACAGACTTTAAGGAATAAACAGCCAATGCGTACCCCGACACTCACACTCTGGAGGCGGGTAGAAAACTCATAAAGGTATCTTTTCTTTTCTCAGAGTAATAGATGATAATTCAATATGGTGTAGCCCAACTCACAATTTAGTGTGATGAAAGACTCCTATCTAGGTATCTTTAGTCTTCAAGTAGAAAGTACGGCTTGTGTATTGGATCATGTATTATTCCGTGAACCCCCAAAAAAAGAAAATTGCAATGCTCATACCGGAGTGAATAAAAAGGGGGTTACAGATTTTATTTAACATTACATGTGGCAAAATGGATGCATGTGTAAGGATGTGCCCTGTGGGCACATCTGTGTTGTCCCTAGTTGGGGACAGCGCTGGGGCAGCTTGTCTGTCCCCAGCGCTGGGTGAGTGGCGGCGGGTGTCCGGTGCAGGGATTACACTTTTCCCTGCACCGGACCAAAGGCTTTTAAATGTTGGCGCCCTCCGGGAGCCAATCGCGGCTCCCGGAGCGGCGGCCAATCAGGGAGAGACGCGGCGAGCCAATCGGCGCTCGCCGCGTCATAGGCCCCGCCTCCGGCGTCTGACGTCAGACGCTGGGCGGGACCAAGAAGGGGAGGCCGCGCCGAAGAGCGCGAAGAAGAGAGGACACGGCCGGGAGCAGCGGAGGAGGTCGTCGGCGCGCCGGAGCGCAGAAGAGGATCCGGCGCCGAGGAGAAGACGACGACCGCGGGGAGAGGAGGTCCTGAGGCCGCGGAAGAGGCCAGAAGACGTCGGCCTGCAGAAAGATGTCCAGCGGCGGCTGGACGCAGGGAAGAGACGGAGGCGCCGCTGGCCAGGACGGGTCAGCGGCAGAAGACGGTGGAGGCCCCCAGGTTAGGTAAGGCCTCAGTGAGGCTATCCTCCCCCTCCCCTTTTCCTCCCTCGACCACCAGGGACGGGCATTAGGCCCGAGGACACAATTCAGGCGCTAGGCCTGGGCGCAGTTAGGAGTTTGGGCCCCCAATATTTGATGAGGTGGTTTGGGCATTAGGCCCAAGCCACCCCACTCATGCGGCACCAGTTAGGCGGGCACTAGGCCCGGGGAACGATCTAGGCACTAGGCCTGTGGCTAATAGAGGGCGTTAGGCCCTAGGGTATTTGTGGCCAAATCAGGGATACGATAAGGTGACCCTGGGCACAAGGCCCAGGTCACCCAACGGGCGGCAAGTAGGCGGGCGCTAGGCCCGTGGGCAAAGTCAGGCCTCTGCCCTGTGGGCAGTTAGGGGGCGCTAGGCCCAGCGAAGCAGTGTTTCCCTGAGGTGAGTATAGGTGGTACTGGGCGCTAGGCTCAGGCCACCCTGAGAGTACGGTAGGTGGGTGAGCTGTGCGGTCCCCACTACTGGGTGTTCTGGGTCGGGTAGATAAAGGGACAGCACCGTTTTATGTTGTAACTCCGATAGTGTGTTATATGTTGTTACCGTGCAGGGCAAAGTGTATGTGTTGTGTAAGTTGTGCATAGTTGTGTTGCACCACACCCACAGAGCTAGTTTGAGGGCTCCGCTGTTGTAGATAGTATAGGGTGTGACACTAGGTCAGAGTTAGGCCCTGCACGGCTGTTTCTCTTTGCCTCCTTACAGGGACCTGTAAGTGGAGAAGATCGGAGTGCAAGACTCGTGACGGTGAGTAGCATCCGTGTACGTCTGTCCCTTGTTTGTCCCCGAGCGCCGGAGTTAGGATTGCTCACGGACGTGAGAATCCCTTTCATCACACTACGTGCGAAAGCGCGAGTGTGTGAAAGCTGGGTAGCTGAGGCTTTGTGCCGGTGATGACCATTCACCCAGCCGGTGAAGGTCGCAGCCACCCCTGGGGTATCCCCTGTTCCAGTGGAAGAAGGGTCGATACCCCCTTTAATGTAAACCATTCTCTCCTCAGCTCGGTCGACGGTCAGCTCCAAGAGGGAATCGCCATGTCCGGATCCGACTGAAGAATTCCAGGTCCGTTGAAGGTTCCGGTACCTGAAGGTGAGAGAGAGCGGCGCCTGGTGAGTACAGAGTCTACACCCGCACGGCAGCAGGCACCACCGCAGGCCCGCACCTCTCACACTTGGCGTAGTCGGCAGGATCGAGAGACCGGATCACGGACACGATGTGGAACGCCACCAAGAAGACCTCCCTGCGGACGGCTCCGGAGAAGACTCACCCCCGGACGTGTGCGGACCAGAGCGACTGGGTGACGGTGTCTGGGGCAGACATCCTGAAGATGGTGCAGCGGTCGGTCCAGCGGGAAAAAGAAGAGCGCCGGGAGAAGGGGCGCAAGAAGGCCGCTGTGACGCCCTGCAAGAAATGTCGGCAAACAGGTCACTTTGCCGACGAGTGTACTTGGCGAGAGACGTCCCCAAAGAAGGTGGTCCAGGAAGCGGACCGAAGACATCAGAAGGGCCAAGCGAAGGAGTCCTGGTGTTTGCTCTGCGGAAACTACGGGCATGAGCACAACAGTTGTCCCTGGGACGAAGAGTTGAGCGAAGACGAGGTTGATTCCCGGTGTGAAAGCTGTGGAGATCCCCGACATCGGCTCCTGGAATGTCCATGGACGGAAGACAGGACGGACTACGAGGCCACTGTGAAGCAGCTGACGGAATCTCGTCAGCAGCTTTGGGACCGGGTGGCTGCAGAGCCTGTGTGTGCGCTCTGCGAGGCGAGAGGACATGCGCTTCCCGATTGTCCGTGGAATGAAGACCGGATGATTGCGGATGGTCGCGCCCAGAGATGGGAGGAGGAAACCAGGGAAATGGAGCGGAAGGCCTTGCTTGAAGTTAGTTCGCAGGTGCCCATTTCCTCTGAGCCGGAACCAACGGGTGAAGATTCCCCAGTGAAGGAGGTGGACCAGGAACCCGTCTTGGAGAAGGTGGCAGTGGCCCTCCCTTGTTGGAAGTGTCGGCGACCAGGACATGCGGCCAGTGAGTGCCCTTGGGAAGATGCCGCGGACCTACTCTGTCCCAAAAAAGTGACCCCAGTAAGGCAGAATCCTTTCCCGCATGAAGCGGAGGTGGACGACTGGGAGGTGAAGAGACCACGCTGTGAAGAAAAGCGTGAAGACCCAGTGACTGAGACGTCCGGAATCTCCCCGCGATGGAACCGTCCACGACCAGGACGTGCGGAACAGGAGTGTCCTGGGTACCAAGAGATGCCAGCGGAAGCAAAGGAGTACGCTGAGGAAGTAACGATGCCAGCGGAAGCGAAGGAGTATGCTGAGGAAGTAACGATGCCAGCGGAAGCGAAGGAGTACGCTGAGGGAGTAACGATGCCAGCGGAAGCGAAGGAGTACGCTGAGGAAGCAGAGGTGCCAGCGGAAGCGAAGAAGTACGCTGAGGAGGAAAGTAATACCCCAGTCCAGGTATCGGAGGAGGACTCGGACTACGGTGAGCTGTCCGCCGACGAATCCCTCCCAGAACAGATGGAGGACGACTCTGGCATCGGAAGCGCCGACGAGAGTGACTGGCAGGATCGGGTGGAGTCATGCTCCCAGTTGAATGCCCTCCGGAAAGAGGAGGAGATAGTTCTGGAGCAAGAATACCTGCCAGGAGTGCCGAAATGGACCGACGTACGGGGACAGGACTGCGATGCCGTGGGAGGACCCGTTCCAGAGGAAGACACAGGACCTTTGGAGATGCCCCACGAGGAAATTCGACATGTGGTGGCTGTTGCCCGGGAGGAAACGGATGCCCCGGAGGATTCCGCTGTTTGGTGGTCGATACCACACCCGGAAGACAGGGACGAAGCCACAGACGATATCGGAGGCCAAGAGTGGGTGACTGTTGTCCCCGTGGAGGAAGATTCCCCTTGGCCAACGTCGAGTGACCGTGAGGAGATGCCACTCCCCCAGAGGATCCGCCGATGGAGGTCAGGACGCAAGAGGAACCCGGAGCTGGAGGAGGAAGGATGTGGGGTCACAGCTGGTCCAGGCTGGGCCCCCGAATGCACCTTCGCCGGAGGGACCTCGGAATTCCCTGACCCGCGGACAATGGACGTCGTGAGGAACTTTGTAGGGACTACAAAGGAAAAAGGGGGGGGAAATGTAAGGATGTGCCCTGTGGGCACATCTGTGTTGTCCCTAGTTGGGGACAGCGCTGGGGCAGCTTGTCTGTCCCCAGCGCTGGGTGAGTGGCGGCGGGTGTCCGGTGCAGGGATTACACTTTTCCCTGCACCGGACCAGAGGCTTTTAAATGTTGGCGCCCTCCGGGAGCCAATCGCGGCTCCCGGAGCGGCGGCCAATCAGGGAGAGACGCGGCGAGCCAATCGGCGCTCGCCGCGTCATAGGCCCCGCCTCCGGCGTCTGACGTCAGACGCTGGGCGGGACCAAGAAGGGGAGGCCGCGCCGAAGAGCGCGAAGAAGAGAGGACACGGCCGGGAGCAGCGGAGGAGGTCGTCGGCGCGCCGGAGCGCAGAAGAGGATCCGGCGCCGAGGAGAAGACGACGACCGCGGGGAGAGGAGGTCCTGAGGCCGCGGAAGAGGCCAGAAGACGTCGGCCTGCAGAAAGAAGATGTCCAGCGGCGGCTGGACGCAGGGAAGAGACGGAGGCGCCGCTGGCCAGGACGGGTCAGCGGCAGAAGACGGTGGAGGCCCCCAGGTTAGGTAAGGCCTCAGTGAGGCTATCCTCCCCCTCCCCTTTTCCTCCCTCGACCACCAGGGACGGGCATTAGGCCCGAGGACACAATTCAGGCGCTAGGCCTGGGCGCAGTTAGGAGTTTGGGCCCCCAATATTTGATGAGGTGGTTTGGGCATTAGGCCCAAGCCACCCCACTCATGCGGCACCAGTTAGGCGGGCACTAGGCCCGGGGAACGATCTAGGCACTAGGCCTGTGGCTAATAGAGGGCGTTAGGCCCTAGGGTATTTGTGGCCAAATCAGGGATACGATAAGGTGACCCTGGGCACAAGGCCCAGGTCACCCAACGGGCGGCAAGTAGGCGGGCGCTAGGCCCGTGGGCAAAGTCAGGCCTCTGCCCTGTGGGCAGTTAGGGGGCGCTAGGCCCAGCGAAGCAGTGTTTCCCTGAGGTGAGTAAAGGTGGTACTGGGCGCTAGGCTCAGGCCACCCTGAGAGTACGGTAGGTGGGTGAGCTGTGCGGTCCCCACTACTGGGTGTTCTGGGTCGGGTAGATAAAGGGACAGCACCGTTTTATGTTGTAACTCCGATAGTGTGTTATATGTTGTTACCGTGCAGGGCAAAGTGTATGTGTTGTGTAAGTTGTGCATAGTTGTGTTGCACCACACCCACAGAGCTAGTTTGAGGGCTCCGCTGTTGTAGATAGTATAGGGTGTGACACTAGGTCAGAGTTAGGCCCTGCACGGCTGTTTCTCTTTGCCTCCTTACAGGGACCTGTAAGTGGAGAAGATCGGAGTGCAAGACTCGTGACGGTGAGTAGCATCCGTGTACGTCTGTCCCTTGTTTGTCCCCGAGCGCCGGAGTTAGGATTGCTCACGGACGTGAGAATCCCTTTCATCACACTACGTGCGAAAGCGCGAGTGTGTGAAAGCTGGGTAGCTGAGGCTTTGTGCCGGTGATGACCATTCACCCAGCCGGTGAAGGTCGCAGCCACCCCTGGGGTATCCCCTGTTCCAGTGGAAGAAGGGTCGATACCCCCTTTAATGTAAACCATTCTCTCCTCAGCTCGGTCGACGGTCAGCTCCAAGAGGGAATCGCCGTGTCCGGATCCGACTGAAGAATTCCAGGTCCGTTGAAGGTTCCGGTACCTGAAGGTGAGAGAGAGCGGCGCCTGGTGAGTACAGAGTCTACACCCGCACGGCAGCAGGCACCACCACACGCACCGCACCTCTCACACATGGATAGCCGTGCATAACAATACATAAAATAATAGAAAAAGTAAATACAAATTAAATAAAAACAGCAGAGATGGTGATCCCTTGCAGAAAAAAAAATATTTTTATAAAAACCATAAAATATCCAAAAAATCCGGATAAGATAGCTACTCACACTCCTGTTTGTCAGTATTTGCCTGTTTTTGTATTTGCTCCTTTGTAGTAGTTTATAATTTGTTCATTTTGTATGGTGTTTAATGTTTTTTTTATTATCTGTGTTTACATGTAGTATCTAATAGTTATGTTACATGTAATTTGCAGTATGCCCGTTCCAGTGCTGACAGTGTGTGTGTTGCTTTTCTTATTGGCCTTTTCTCTCTCTTGTAGGTGGCTCTATTGTTTTCTTTCCAGAATATATTTTTCTAGCCAAAGTAGGCCTTTTTTTGTTTCTGTTTGGGACCAAAGTTTCCATTTATTTTCTGAGCTAGTAAGTGGCCTGTCCCTGGGTGGCATGGTGTGGGAGTGCTGACAGTGTGTGTGCTGCTTTTCTTATTGGCCTTTTCTCTCTCTTGTAGGTGGCTCTATTGTTTTCTTTCCAGAATATATTTTTCTAGCCGAAGTAGGCCTTTTTTTGTTTTTGTTTGGGACCAAAGTTTCCATTTATTTTCTGAGCAGATAAGTGGCCTATTATCTTACTCCTTTTGTTTTTTTTTATTTTTAAATTATGTCATACTTAGTAGGTAATTCATATCTTGTTGCAGTAATCATATGGGTATGTTTGGTTTTTAAATTTAATTGTTATTTCTCTGACGTCCTAGTGGATGCTGGGAACTCCGTAAGGACCATGGGGAATAGCGGCTCCGCAGGAGACTGGGCACAAAAGTAAAGCTTTAGGACTACCTGGTGTGCACTGGCTCCTCCCCCTATGACCCTCCTCCAAGCCTCAGTTAGATTTTTGTGCCCGGCCGAGAAGGGTGCACACTAGGGGCTCTCCTGAGCTTCTTAGTGAAAGTTTAGTTTTAGGTTTTTTATTTTCAGTGAGACCTGCTGGCAACAGGCTCACTGCATCGAGGGACTAAGGGGAGAAGAAGCGAACCTGCCTGCTTGCAGCCAGCTTGGGCTTCTTAGGCTACTGGACACCATTAGCTCCAGAGGGACCGAACACAGGCCCAGCCTCGGAGTCCGGTCCCAGAGCCGCGCCGCCGGCCCCCTTACAGAGCCAGAAGCAAGAAGAGGTCCAGAAAAATCGGCGGCAGAAGACATCAGTCTTCAACAAGGTAGCGCACAGCACTGCAGCTGTGCGCCATTGCTCCTCAGGCACACTTCACACTCCGGTCACTGAGGGTGCAGGGCGCTAGGGGGGGCGCCCTGAGCAGCAATGTAAAACACCTTGGCTGGCGAAAATACACCACATATAACCCCCAGGGCTATATGGATGTATTTTAACCCCTGCCAGAATTCACCAAAAAGCGTGAGAAAAGGCCGCCAAGAAGGGGGCGGAGCCTATCTCCTCAGCACACGGGCGCCATTTTCCATCACAGCTCCGCTGGAAGGACGTCTCCCTGACTCTCCCCTGCAGTCCTGCACTACAGAAAAAAAAGAGAGGGGGGGCACTAATTTGGCGCAGTTTTGATAATAACAGCAGCTATAAAGGGAAAAGCACGTTATATAGTGGTATTCCTGTCTATATATAGCGCTCTGGTGTGTGCTGGCATACTCTCCCTCTGTCTCCCCAAAGGGCTAGTGGGGTCCTGTCCTCTATCAGAGCATTCCCTGTGTGTGTGCGGTGTGTCGGTATGATTGTGTCGACATGTTTGAGGAGGAAAATGAGATGGAGGCGGAGCAATTGCCTATAATAGAGTTGTCACCCCCTAGGGAGTCGACACCTGAGTGGATGAGCTTATGGAAGGAATTGTCAGCTCTTTACGAAAGACAGTTGACGATATGAGACAGCCGGCTACTCAGCTTGTGCCTGTCCAGGGGTCTCAAACGCCATCAGGGGCTCTAAAACGCCCGTTACCTCAGATGGCAGACACAGACACGGATACTGACTCCAGTGTCGACGATGATGAGACAAATGTAACTTCCAGTAGGGCCACACGTTACATGATTGAGGCAATGAAAAATGTTTTGCATATTTCTGATAATACAAGTACCACTAAAAAGGGTATTATGTTTGGTGAGAAAAAACTGCCTGTAGTTTTTCCTGTATCCGAGGAATTAAATGAAGTGTGTGATGAGGCGTGGGTTTCCCCCGATAAAAAACTGATAATTCCTAAAAGGTTATTGGCATCATACCCTTTCCCGCCAGAGGATAGGGCACGTTGGGAAACACCCCCTAGGGTGGATAAAGCGCTCACACGCTTGTCTAAACAGGTGGCACTACCCTCTCCTGATACGGCCGCCCTAAAGGAACCTGCCGACAGAAAGCAGGAGAATATCCTAAAATGTATATACACTCACACGGGTGTAATACTGCGACCGGCAATCGCCTCAGCCTGGATGTGCAGTGCTGGGGTGGCGTGGTCGGATTCCCTGACTGAAAATATTGATACCCTAGATAGGGACAGTATATTACTGACTATAGAGCATTTAAAGATGCATTTTTATATATGCGTGATGCACAGAGGGATATTTGCCGACTGGCATCAAGAGTTAGCGCGCTGTCCATTTCTGCAAGAAGAGGGTTATGGACGCAGCAGTGGTCAGGTGATGCGGATTCCAAAAGGCACATGGAAGTATTGCCTTATAAGGGGGAGGAGTTATTTGGGGTAGGTCTATCAGACCTGGTAGCCACGGCAACTGCTGGAAAATCCACATTTTTACCCCAGGTAGCCTCTCAACATAAGAAGACGCCGTATTATCAGGCGCAGTCCTTTCGGCCCCATAAGGGCAAGCGGGCAAAAGGCTCCTCATTTCTGCCCCGTGGCAGAGGGAGAGGAAAAAGGCTGCAGCACACAGCCAGTTCCCAGGAACAGAAGCCCTCTCCCGCCTCCGCAAAGTCCTCAGCATGACGCTGGGGCTTTACAAGCGGACTCAGGCACGGTGGGGGCCCGTCTCAAGAAGTTCAGCGCGCAGTGGGCCCACTCGCAAGTGGACCCCTGGATCCTTCAGGTGGTATCTGAGGGGTACAAATTGGAATTCGAGACGTCTCCCCCTCGCCGTTTCCTAAAGTCTGCTTTACCGACGTCTCCCTCAGACAGGGAGGCAGTATTGCAAGCCATTCACAAGCTGTATTCCCAGCAGGTGATAATCAAGGTACCCCTCCTGCAACAGGGAAAGGGGTATTATTCCACACTGTTTGTGGTACCGAAGCCGGACGGCTCGGTGAGACCAATTTTAAATCTAAAATCCTTAAACACTTACATACAGAGGTTCAAATTCAAGATGGAGTCACTCAGAGCAGTTATTGCAAACCTGGAAGAAGGGGATTATATGGTGTCTCTGGACATCAAAGATGCTTACCTACATGTCCCAATTTACCCTTCTCACCAAGGGTACCTCAGGTTTGTGGTACAGAATTGTCACTATCACGGGGTAGCACTATCTCAGATAGTGTTGCGGCAGCACGGTTGGATTCTCAATATTCCAAAATCGCAGCTGATCCCGACGACACGCCTTCTATTCCTAGGGATGATCCTGGACACAGTCCAGAAAAAGGTTTTTCTCCCGGAGGAGAAAGCCAGGGAGTTATCCGAGCTAGTCAGAAATCTCCTAAAACCAGGCCAAGTCTCAGTGCATCAATGCACAAGGGTCCTGGGAAAAAGGGTGGCTTCCTACGAAGCAATCCCATTCGGCAGATTCCACGCAAGAACCTTCCAGTGGGATCTGCTAGACAAATGGTCCGGGTCGCATCTTCAGATGCATCAGCGGATAATCTTGTCACCAAAGACAAGGGTGTCTCTCCTGTGGTGGTTGCAGAGTGCTCATCTTCTAGAGGGCCGCAGATTCGGCATTCAGGACTGGGTCCTGGTGACCACGGATGCCAGCCTGAGAGGCTGGGGAGCAGTCACACAGGGAAGAAATTTCCAGGGCTTGTGGTCAAGCCTGGAGACATCACTTCACATAAATATCCTGGAGCTAAGGGCCATCTACAATGCTCTAAGCCTAGCAAGACCTCTGCTTCAAGGTCAGCCGGTGCTGATCCAGTCAGACAACATCACGGCAGTCGCCCACGTAAACAGACAGGGCGGCACAAGAAGCAGGAGGGCAATGGCAGAAGCTGCAAGGATTCTTCGCTGGGCGGAAAATCATGTGATAGCACTGTCAGCAGTGTTCATTCCGGGAGTGGACAACTGGGAAGCAGACTTCCCCAGCAGGCACGACCTCCACCCGGGAGAGTGGAGACTTCATCCAGAAGTCTTCCACATGATTGTGAACCGTTGGGAAAAACCAAAGGTGGACATGATGGCGTCCCGCCTCAACAAAAAACTAGACAGGTATTGCGCCAGGTCAAGGGACCCTCAGGCAATAGCTGTGGACGCTCTGGTAACACCATGGGTGTACCAGTCAGTGTATGTGTTCCCTCCTCTGCCTCTCATACCCAAGGTACTGAGAATTATAAGACGGAGAGGAGTAAGAACTATACTCGTTGCTCCGGATTGGCCAAGAAGGACTTGGTACCCGGAACTTCAAGAGATGCTCACAGAGGACCCGTGGCCTCTACCTCTAAGAAGGGACCTGCTCCAGCAGGGACCCTGTCTGTTCCAAGACTTACCGCGACTGCGTTTGACGGCATGGCGGTTGAACGCCGGATCCTGAAGGAAAAAGGCATTCCGGATGAAGTCATCCCTACCCTGATCAAAGCCAGGAAGGATGTAACCGCACAACATTATCACCGTATTTGGCGTAAATATGTTGCGTGGTGCGAGGCCAGGCAGGCCCCTACAGAGGAATTTCAACTGGGTCGTTTCCTTCATTTCCTGCAAACAGGACTGTCTATGGGCCTAAAATTAGGGTCCATCAAGGTTCAAATTTCGGCCCTGTCGATTTTCTTCCAGAAAGAACTGGCTTCAGTTCCTGAAGTTCAGACGTTTGTCAAGGGGGTACTGCATATACAGCCTCCTTTTGTGCCTCCAGTGGCACCTTGGGATCTCAATGTAGTTTTGGGGTTCCTAAAATCACATTGGTTTGAACCACTCACCACTGTGGACTTAAAATATCTCACATGGAAAGTGGTAATGCTGTTGGCCCTGGCTTCGGCCAGGCGTGTGTCAGAATTGGCGGCTTTATCCTATAAAAGCCCTTACCTAATTTTTCATATGGACAGGGCAGAATTGAGGACTCGTCCTCAATTTCTCCCTAAGGTTGTTTCAGCGTTTCACCTGAACCAGCCTATTGTGGTACCTGCGGCTACTAGGGACTTGGAGGACTCCAAGTTGCTGGATGTAGTCAGGGCCCTGAAAATATATGTTTCCAGGACGGCTGGAGTCAGAAAATCTGACTCGCTGTTTATCCTGTATGCACCCAACAAGCTCGGTGCTCCTGCTTCTAAGCAGACTATTGCTCGTTGGATTTGTAGTACAATTCAGCTTGCACATTCTGTGGCAGGCCTGCCACAGCCTAAATCTGTAAAAACCCATTCCACAAGGAAGGTGGGCTCATCTTGGGCGGCTTTACAACTTTGCCGAGCAGCTACTTGGTCAGGGGCAAACACGTTTGCTAAATTCTACAAATTTGATACCCTGGCTGAGGAGGACCTGGAGTTCTCTCATTCGGTGCTGCAGAGTCATCCGCACTCTCCCGCCCGTTTGGGAACTTTGGTATAATCCCCATGGTCCTTACGGAGTTCCCAGCATCCACTAGGACGTCAGAGAAAATAAGAATTTACTTACCGATAATTCTATTTCTCGTAGTCCGTAGTGGATGCTGGGCGCCCATCCCAAGTGCGGATTGTCTGCAATACTTGTACATAGTTGCTGTTACAAAAATCGGGTTTTTGTTGTTGTGAGCCATCTTTCAGAGGCTCCGCTGTGTCACGATCCGGGTATCTGGACGCCATTACTTACCCTTTAGATGCCTCCTAAGGCTGGCTCAGCGTTCCAGGACCGGATCCCATCTTTTATACTGATGTCCACATTCCTGCCTCCTCTCCTGTCACTCTGAGACGCGGTCACTGCGGCGCCATGTTACATCTGGAATGGCGTCTCCCGCGGCCTCCGCCGCTGTTCCTGAGTTTCTACATGTAGAATGTCAGAGTGGTGATTACGTCAGCCGCGGCCTCCGCTGTGCCCGCGTGGTTAAATGTGCACTTATCAGTCTGGCGTCTCCTGTCTCCTGTGGCCGGCGCCGCCATTACTGTTTTAATTCCCACATGGATTACAAACCAAACTTCCCTCCAAGTGTCTGCATGGGCGCAGCCATCTTGGATTCTGTCATCTGTTCATTTACACCAATCTGTTGTTTGCAATGTTAATCTGCATAATTGCCTAGCCAATCCCTTCCTTGCTGCAGGTATAAGTATTCTGTGCCTGAGCAAGGAAGGCGTCAGTGCTTTGGTTGTCAAACCTAGTTCCAGTTTGTCTCTCTCCTGTGGTTGTTTTCCAGGTTCCAGTTCCTATCTCCAAACCTCCACTAAAGAGACCCGCACCAGCATTCCACCTGCGGTGTAGCCTGACTCTCCTATCCATTTGGATTCATCTGCTTCCAGCTACAGATCCACCTGCTTACAGCAATCTGCTTCCAGCAGAGATCAGCTCTTCTTAAAGTGCCGGTACCCTTTTCTACAGATTACCATTTATCACCGGTATTATTATTTCACCGCTCTCAAGCTCCATATATCATTTCATATTTCATCGCTCTCAAGCTACATTTATTATTTAACTGGTTCCAGCCAGTATTCACTCTGTGTCAACATCAGTCTGGTTTCAGCCAGTATCCACAGCAGCCGTTTTACCCACAGCAGTCCAGCTTTTCCTGGAACACCAGCTGGTACGATCCTGGGCTATTTCCATTGCTACAGTCGGGCCTGGTAAGGACTTTCCAACTAGAAGATTATAAGAACTATCTCACACTAACAGAGCCCTGTGGTCCTTGCCACCCTGTAGTACCCAGGAACTGTATTTATCCTCTGCTGATTTTATGTTTTCTTTTACTGCTGCTGTGTTACGGAGTATGTCATAATAAACATCATTGACTTTTACTTTGGTTATCGTGGTCACGCCTTCGGGCAATTCTTCTACATGTAACTTACATGTCTAGGGGTCTGATACAACCTCCCAGGTTCCTTTACACCTCAGCCCCTACAACTGAGGCTGCCTCCCATCAGCTCAGGCCCTCGGTTGTGACAGTAAGCACTGACCATATGAATCTAGCCGGAGACCAGGATCAAGCGGCCAGGCCGATGCAAGAACTGGCAGCCCGACTTGAACATCAGGAGGCTGCACGGGGCCACATCATCCGCTGTCTCCAGGATCTCTCTACTCGGCTGGATGGGATTCAGACAACCCTCCGTGGATCAGACGCGTCCGGTGCGTCAACCACAATGACTCCAGCTATGACCCCACCCACCTTACCCATTTCTGCTCCACGTCTTCATCTTCCAACGCCAGCAAAATTTGACGGATCTCCAAGATTCTGCAGGGGATTTCTCAACCAGTGTGAGATTCAGTTTGAGCTACAACCTGGCAATTTTCCCAGTGACCGTACAAAAATTGCCTACATTTTCTCTCTTCTCAGTGGCTCAGCCCTTGATTGGGCATCACTGTTATGGGAGAGGTCCGACACCCTGCTATCCTCCTACACTGCATTCGTGTCAACATTCAGGCGTATCTTCGACGAGCCAGGCCGGGTAACTTCAGCTTCATCTGAGATTCTCCGTTTACGCCAGGGATCACGTACTGTAGGACAATATCTTATACAGTTCCAGATGCTGGCATCCGAACTGGCTTGGAACGACGAGGCCCTGTATGCTGTATTTTGGCATGGCTTATCTGAGCGTATTAAAGATGAGTTAGCTACCAGAGACTTACCTTCCAAGTTAGATGAGCTAATCTCACTCTGCACGAAAGTTGATTTACGTTTCAGAGAGAGAGCAACTGAGCGTGGAATATCATCTGCTCCAAAATCTTCTGCTCCTCCTCCTCGCCAACTGTCACCATCTAAAGACGAGCCCATGCAAATTGCCCGTTCCCGTTTAACTCCTGCTGAGCGCCGAAGACGTCTCTCTGAGTCTCTTTGTCTTTATTGTGCAGCTCCGTCTCACACCATTAATGCCTGTCCCAAACGTCCGGGAAAACTCCAAACCCTAGCTCGCCAAGGAGAGGGCCGGCTAGGAGTAATGATCTCCTCTCCATCTCCTCATGATTGTAATCTCCCAGTGTCGCTCCAAATTGCTCAACGTTACCGGAACGTCATTGCCCTCCTTGATTCCGGAGCAGCTGGGAACTTTATTACCGAAGCCTATGTTAAACGGTGGTCCCTACCCACCGACAGACTTTCTTCGTCCATCTCCTTAACTGCCGTGGATGGCAGCAAGATTTTTGATGCAGTTATTTCTCTAAGGACTCTACCAGTTCGTCTGAGAGTGGGAGTTCTTCATTCCGAATTTATTTCTTTTTTAGTGATTCCAAGAGCCACACATCCTGTGGTCCTGGGCCTTCCATGGCTCCGTCTTCACAATCCATCTATTGATTGGACGACTACGCAGATTCTGGCATGGGGTCCCTCCTGTGCTGAGACATGTTTGTTTAAAGTATTGCCCGTCTGTTCTTCCTCCTCCAGGTCGTCTGATGTTCCACCTCCTCCATATCAAGATTTCACGGATGTGTTCAGTAAGGCTTCTGCTGATATCCTTCCTCCTCATAGAGAATGGGACTGCCCGATTGATCTCGTTCCAGGGAAGGTTCCACCTCGAGGCCGAACTTACCCGTTGTCTCTGCCTGAGACGCATTCTATGGAGGAATACATTAAAGAGAACATAGCAAAAGGGTTCATTCGACCTTCCTCTTCTCCAGCCGGCGCAGGCTTCTTTTTCGTAAAGAAAAGAGATGGTGGTCTGCGGCCGTGCATCGACTACAGAGGTCTGAACGACATTACCATCAAGAACCGCTATCCACTACCCCTGATTACTGAGCTCTTTGATAGAGTTAGCGGAGCTACCATCTTCACAAAGCTGGACTTGAGAGGTGCATACAATCTCATCCGGATCCGTGAGAGTGACGAGTGGAAGACCGCCTTTAACACCCGTGACGGACATTATGAGTACCTCGTCATGCCCTTCGGATTGAGCAATGCTCCAGCTGTCTTCCAGCATTTTGTCAATGAGATCTTCAGAGACATTTTATACCGTCATGTCGTGGTCTATCTAGATGATATCCTAATTTTTGCCAACAATTTAGAGGAACATCGTTTTTGGGTAAAAGAGGTTCTGTCCCGTCTCCGTGTCAATCATCTCTATTGCAAATTAGAGAAATGCGTCTTTGAAGTCAAGTCCATTCCGTTTCTAGGTTACATTGTGTCTGGTTCCGGACTAGAGATGGATCCTGAGAAACTACAAGCAATCCAGAATTGTCCGATACCCTTAACCCTCAAAGGGGTCCAGAGGTTCTTAGGGTTCGCCAATTATTACAGAAAGTTTATACGAGACTTTTCCACCATTGTGGCGCCTATTACTGCTTTAACTAAGAAGGGTGCTAACCCGTCCAAGTGGTCTGAAGAAGCTACGCAAGCTTTTCATCTCTTAAAACAACTGTTCATCTCTGCACCAGTTCTGAAACAGCCCGACATCGACTCTCCTTTCATCTTAGAGGTGGATGCCTCCTCCGTTGGAGTAGGAGCGGTGTTATCTCAGAGGGCTAAAGATGGCCATTTACACCCTTGCAGTTTCTTCTCCCGGAAGTTCTCCCCAGCGGAGCGCAACTATGCCAATGGCGACCAGGAGTTGCTAGCCATCAAGCTCGCTCTAGAGGAGTGGAGATATCTGTTGGAGGGAGCTTCTCATTCAATCACCATACTTACAGACCACAAGAACCTTTTATATCTGAAAGGCGCACAATGTCTCAACCCTCGTCAGGCCAGATGGGCACTTTTCTTTTCCAGGTTCGACTTTAAACTCCAGTTCTGTCCGGGCTCTCAGAATCGCAAGGCCGATGCCCTTTCCCGCTCATGGGAGCAAGAAAATGAGTCAGAGTCTTCAGACAAGCATCCTATTATCAATCCGTTGGCATTCTCCACGGTAGGGATGGACTCTACGCCCCCACTAGAGAAAAGTTTTGTGAAGCTGGTACTGAGGAAGAAGCTCATGCATTGGGCCCATGCTTCCCGTTTTGCCGGACATACAGGTATCCAAAAAACCCTGGAGTTTATCTCTAGGTCCTATTGGTGGCCAACTCTGAAAAAGGACGTCACTGAGTTTATTGCATCTTGCCCAAAGTGTGCCCAACATAAAGTATCCCGCCAGTCGCCTGCGGGGCAACTGGTTCCTCTATCCGTTCCCCGTCGACCATGGACCCATCTGTCGATGGATTTCATTACAGACTTACCCATGTGCAACAAGTTCAATACCATCTGGGTGGTAGTTGACCGGTTCACCAAGATGGCACACTTGATTCCTCTCACCGGTCTTCCGTCAGCTTCCAAGTTGGCTCAAGTGTTCATACAAGAGATCTTCCGACTCCACGGTCTGCCTGAAGAAATTATCTCAGATCGAGGAGTTCAATTCACAGCCAAATTCTGGCGAAGTTTATGTCAAGTCCTCCAAGTCAAACTAAAGTTTTCCACGGCTTACCATCCTCAGACCAATGGTCAAACTGAGAGGGTGAATCAGGACTTGGAGGCCTTCCTCCGCATCTATATGTCTTCCTCTCAAGATGACTGGGTTCAATTACTTCCCTGGGCCGAGTTCTGTCATAACAATCAGTATCATTCCTCATCTTCTTCAACACCATTCTTCACCAACTTTGGATTCCACCCTAAAGTCCCTGAATTCCAACCGCTCCCAGCAACTTCTGTTCCAGCAGTGGATATCACCTTGCATCAGTTTGCAAACAACTGGAAGAGTGTACGAGCAGCTCTGCTCAAGGCATCGTTCAGGTATAAGAAGTTTGCGGACAAGAAGCGTAGAGCGGTTCCTGCTCTCAAGGTGGGTGATCGGGTATGGTTATCCACGAAGAATTTGAGGTTAAGAGTTCCCAGTATGAAGTTTGCACCTCGCTACATTGGTCCTTTCAAAATTGAGCAAGTCATCAATCCTGTTGCTTACAGACTTCAGTTACCTCCCTTCTTAAAAATACCCAGGACATTCCATGTTTCCCTGTTGAAACCGCTGATCCTGAATCGGTTTCATTCCTCACTTCCTCCAACTCCGAAAGTCCAAACTCAACGAGGCGTTGAGTATGAAGTGGCCAAGATCCTGGACTCACGTCACCGTTACGGTCAACTACAGTATCTTATTGACTGGAAAGGTTACGGCCCTGAGGAACGCTCATGGTCCAATGCTTCTGATGTCCATGCTCCTGCCTTGGTCCGGAGATTCCATTCCAAGTTTCCTCAAAAGCCAAAGAAGTGTCCTGAGGCCACTCCTAAAGGGGGGGGTGCTGTCACGATCCGGGTATCTGGACGCCATTACTTACCCTTCAGATGCCTCCTAAGGCTGGCTCAGCGTTCCAGGACCGGATCCCATCTGTTATACTGATGTCCACATTCCTGCCTCCTCTCCTGTCACTCTGAGACGCGGTCACCGCGGCGCCATGTTACATCTGGAATGGCGTCTCCCGCGGCCTCCGCCGCTGTTCCTGAGTTTCTACATGTAGAATGTCAGAGTGGTGATTACGTCAGCCGCGGCCTCCGCTGTGCCCGCGTGGTTAAATGTGCACTTATCAGTCTGGCGTCTCCTGTCTCCTGTGGCCGGCGCCGCCATTACTGTTTTAATTCCCACATGGATTACAAACCAAACTTCCCTCCAAGTGTCTGCATGGGCGCAGCCATCTTGGATTCTGTCATCTGTTCATTTCCACCAATCTGTTGTTTGCAATGTTAATCTGCATAATTGCCTAGCCAATCCCTTCCTTGCTGCAGGTATAAGTATTCTGTGCCTGAGCGAGGAAGGCGTCAGTGCTTTGGTTGTCAAACCTAGTTCCAGTTTGTCTCTCTCCTGTGGTTGTTTTCCAGGTTCCAGTTCCTATCTCCAAACCTCCACTAAAGAGACCCGCACCAGCATTCCACCTGCGGTGTAGCCTGACTCTCCTATCCATTTGGATTCATCTGCTTCCAGCTACAGATCCACCTGCTTACAGCAATCAGCTTCCAGCAGAGATCAGCTCTTCTTAAAGTGCCGGTACCCTTTTCTACAGATTACCATTTATCACCGGTATTATTATTTCACCGCTCTCAAGCTCCATATATCATTTCATATTTCATCGCTCTCAAGCTACATTTATTATTTAACTGGTTCCAGCCAGTATTCACTCCGTGTCAACATCAGTCTGGTTTCAGCCAGTATACACAGCAGCCGTTTTACCCACAGCAGTCCAGCTTTTCCGGGAACACCAGCTGGTACGATCCTGGGCTATTTCCATTGCTACAGTCGGGCCTGGTAAGGACTTTACAACTAGAAGATTATAAGAACTATCTCACACTAACAGAGCCCTGTGGTCCTTGCCACCCTGTAGTACCCAGGAACTGTATTTATCCTCTGCTGATTTTATGTTTTCTTTTACTGCTGCTGTGTTACGGAGTATGTCATAATAAACATCATTGACTTTTACTTTGGTTGTCGTGGTCACGCCTTTGGGCAATTCTTCTACATGTAACTTACATGTCTAGGGGTCTGATACAACCTCCCAGGTTCCTTTACACCTCAGCCCCTACAACTGAGGCTGCCTCCCGTCAGCTCAGGCCCTCAGTTGTGACACGCTGTTATCATGCTGTTAACTGGGTTCAGATCACAGGTTGTACGGTGTGATTGGTGTGGCTGGTATGAGTCTTACCCGGGATTCAAAATCCTTCCTTATTGTGTACGCTCGTCCGGGCACAGTATCCTAACTGAGGCTTGGAGGAGGGTCATAGGGGGAGGAGCCAGTGCACACCAGGTAGTCCTAAAGCTTTACTTTTGTGCCCAGTCTCCTGCGGAGCCGCTATTCCCCATGGTCCTTACGGAGTTCCCAGCATCCACTACGGACTACGAGAAATAGAATTATCGGTAAGTAAATTCTTAGTTTGTGATGGTAACCTATGTTGTAGCTAACTGTGGCTTAATGGTTTTTTTGGGGGTTTATTGTTCCATATTGTCATCATGAAGATATGGAGTACGCTCCTGTAGTAAGTGTTTGAACACCCATAAACTTTGTGGTTTTTTTTTGGCAATGTGTGTTGTTGATTGTGTGTTTTAATGATTCTTACCTTCATTTGAAGTTGGTGATGTCCATATATGTGGCAGCGGAAGCCCTCCCACCCGAACCTGCAGAAGCACTCCCACCCCAACCTGCGCAAGCCCTCCAACCCCAACCGGCTCCTCATCCTCCAAGGCAACGGAGGCGTGCAAGGCCACCAATTTTCCATACCCATGTCCTCCTTTTTGGGATGCCTGATGATGTGGTATTGTGCAGGTACAGACTGCCACCTCATCTAATCCCAGACACTCTCTCCATAATAGAGAGTGATCTAGAACAATCCATTAGCAATACTAGCATTGCCACAATTCCTTGCTGTGTTACATTTTTTGGCCACTGTTTTTTTGGCCACTGGTTTGTACTAGCATGTCGTTGGTGATCTGGTTGGCATGTCGCAGGGCCAGTTCAGTAAGGTCCTGCGGCGTGTTAGCCAAGCATTCATAACCAGAGTGAAGCAATTTATCACAATGCCTTTGGATGCTGGTGCCCTGGCTGTAGTGAAGCAGCAATTTCAGGAAGGGTGTAGTCGCTTCCCACACGTTATTGGGGTTGAGGATGGGACACATGTTGCCATTGTTGCGCCAAGACATAATGAAGAAATCTATAGAAACAGGAAACTGGTTCATTCTCTGAATGTAATGGTTGTTTGTGGCCCATCCCTCCAGATCCTGTCCCTGAATGCTAAGTTCCCAGGAAACTCCCATGATGCCCATGTGATTAGACAATCAGGGATATGGCAAAGATTAAGAACGATGGAAGGCCATGACATGTGGCTATTGGGTGAGTTTTTTTATTTTTCATTATTGGAACAGTCATATTGTTGGAATTACATTCTTTTATGTTGCTTTTATCCTTTTTCTCTTATCATATTATCAAACAGGAGACCGGGGATATCCTTGCACCCCCTGGCTCATGACTCCTTACAGTAAACCCAGGCCAGGACCACAGTCGGCATTTAACTCCACGCTTACTGCCACTAGACAGCTGGTGGAGCACATGATTGGTGTTCTAAAAGGGCGTTTTCGTGTGCTCCATCGCACTGGTGGCGACATCATGTATTCGCCGGAGATGGTAAGTATAATTGTGGTCCTGTGCGCTATCCTCCATAACATGGCTGTAAGGAGTCGCATAGAGCTTCCCCACACGGAGGAATTGCCGGATGAGGAGCCAGGGGTTGGGCGGACATTCCGTGGGGGGAGTGTGAACCGCCGGGGCAATGCTGTAAGGGCTCGAATTGTGCGTGATTATTTCAGGTATTTATATATTTATATTTCTTTTATTTTTTTTCTTTTGTCTCCCCAAACTGTTTGTACGTGTTTACTTTTTTGGACTGATGGCATTTAGGTAGCTTGGTAAAGTTCAGAGTGTGTTGCTTGTATTTTGTGATTATTTTATATTGTTTCAGTACAGAATTTATCTGTAATATTCTCCTTATCATGTTTGTTGTGTAAGATTGTTGTATACAATGGTATTACTGTTTTTATTTTTTATTTTTTTTAGTTTTAAATGTGGGGTAATTGTGTTATTAAACAACAATAACAGCAGTTTTCTTTTTTTTTATGTTTGGCTTGTGCATCTGTTTACCATAAAAATGACACAACATCTGATCAAAAAATAAATAAACTTTGTGACTTTGTGTAGCTGATTGTTCCTGCAAAATGTGGTGAGTAAACAGATTTTTACACTTAGTTGTGTTTTTTATTACCCCAAAAACAGGTTAAAAAAATATATGTGTGTTTTTTTGTTCTCTCTCTCTCTCTCTCTCTCTCACTCACACACACACACACACACACACACACACACACACACACACACACACACACACACACACACACACACACATATATATAGACTTATATGTTTATGAATTGCGGCCATATATCAATGGTATGTGTGTGTGTGTGTGTGTGTGTATGTATCTATAGAACTATCTAGAGACATATATCTAAACTGATAATGTCGATATTATCTTAAACCATAAAGCTATACCTTTAAACACACTTTTACCATGGAGCCGCTGCGGCCGCTAGACTTAATACACACGCTACGTAATTTGTACGCTATTTGCATACAGAGTCCCGTACCTTGTACGGACTTTGTGTACAAACGCTGCACACACACTCTTGCGCACACACTCTTGATACACTTTAAACCTTATTAGTAATGCAATGCAATGATATTATTACATGTAAACCTTATGCAGCAAAGCACTGCAATGATGTTACACCTTAAGCCTTATGCAGCGCTGACGGTACAAAATACCCGCAGCGCGTAAACACCTTATCAATACACTTTTATACCTTATACAGTTACGTAATGTAATATGCTTTAAACCCTAGCAGGGAAAAGAAGACACAACACCCATTTGTAGTTAAACACTGGGCTCCGACACCTCAGCGTATATATCTGGAAGGGGATAACAATACAATTTATACACTACAATATACAACAGAGTAAATGGCTACAGTCAATGTACATACGTGAGAATATTCGCATGTGCTTCATGGTCCAGTCCTCCGCTAATCAGGTAGATAGCGTTAAGAGTCTTCTGACCGGCCAGGCAGCAACAGGCTTTTTATACACTACTTCCAAAAGCAATACAATGGATACTGTAATCCCTTTGTCCATTGGACACAGAGATGCATCTTTACATTACAGGAGAGGTCATAGGTTGATTTGAAAAGGTGGGCGATGTCTTTCTCAACTGCTCTTGTGGGTGGTCTCCTCTGGATTCCCACCGCATACATAATATACAGTAAATACAGTTTATATTCTACTTCTGCACATAACTATACGCAGGAACATGCGATCTTCCTCTAACCAACACCGGAATTTTACCCTTAAAATACCCTACAGCTGGATAATAGACATCACCTTATAACCTTAGTCTGTCCCTTCCTATCATGCAAAGGCGAATCCCTTAGTCCTGGAATCATTTTCGTAATCATAACATTTTCGTAATCATTCTTGGGTGTAGTCGATGTCTTTTCCGGATCGGTGTATCTGGGCAAAGGGGGAGACAAAGGAAAAACGGGTGAAAGAAACGGGCCATGGAATTCATTTGCAATCCTTATAATTAAAATTGTCTCTATGGATGGGTCGTAAATTAAATCTGCTGCTGTAACAATGCCCCCGCTCCTTAAACTCATCAATTTTGTGCTGTGCTTGCTCCGCATCAGAATTTGAACACGCCTAAATATCAAACCAAAAATTATGACGACTCCCAGGATACAAAGGAGAAACTTTCCTACACTCATAATAACATTTTGAGCCCATTCTCCTAATCCTGAGAACCAATTTCGTGGGTTCAACCATGAGACCCAGCCGGTCAGTTCATTACTCACAGCAGTCAGGGTAAGGTTGTGTCTCCTTCGGAACTCCCACTTCAACTGCAAGATATCGTCCATCTTTTGATCGATGATCTCGGTTATACGTGCAGCACTTCACACCATATTGAGTTGCCAAAGTGACACAGTACCCACCCGTCACAGCTGTTATATAATTAAGTACCATCCTGTGCTGGATCAGTTCCGTTTTGTAAGCTTGCAACTCTCTACCCGTATACTTGAAGGTGTCGTCATACATCTCAGTGATATTATCTATCAAGTTCGCTAGCGCATGGATAAACCTATAATTTATAATTCCTCTGGAAGTACGGGTGATGTCTAATGCGAGAAGGAATTGAATCCCAGTGGATTCGTGGATCAAATCAGAGGCTACGTGCTCTGTCCTATCTATGAGCTGTCTCTTGACAATGTGTTCATAGTGAGTATGAGTATAAGGAGCCTGAGCACTGCGGTGAACATCTTTCATCTTATCATGGGTTATGGTCATGACCTCTGGCAACACTCTTCCAACATAACACAATCCCTCTGAGTTTGGGGCAAGCCACTTATACGCCTTCATCCCACATATGAAATAGGCATCATCAGGGAGAACATATGGGACAGAATATGACATTACCATATTACAAACTTTCCAAGTGAAAAACCCAATCCCTAGTTCTCTCATCTGTTCAGTACAAGTATCAGGCTGTATGATATGAGCACAGTACCCTGGTGATACTTCTCCAACCCACATGGTCTTGCTTCCTCAAGTATACCTATACTGAAAATACCTTCCACTGTTGGTTATTTGGCATACAAGTTAAGAGTCTATGGGTATCCTATCAGCTCTATGCGAAAAGGCCATGGTCTGGTTATTTCATGTCACCTCCCAATTTCCTGGTTTTTGGAAATTGGAAATGTTGAAGCATAATAAGGATCTATCTACATGATACTGGTGGAGCTTCAAACTAGGGGGCCTAGAAATATTAAATTTCTTGTCCACCGGTCTCCCACCCCGTAATTCGAGTACCTCATCTATTGCTCAAGGGTACGGTACTAATCCTGACTTGCTCTGACCTTGAGGTACTTGTGAGCACACCCAGCATTCTGTT
Organism: Pseudophryne corroboree; assembly: GCF_028390025.1. Classification (NCBI taxonomy): domain Eukaryota; kingdom Metazoa; phylum Chordata; class Amphibia; order Anura; family Myobatrachidae; genus Pseudophryne; species Pseudophryne corroboree. Next base: position 199,828,387 of record NC_086451.1, read on the forward strand.
TGGTTTAAAACCTTACCCACTAGTGAGTGGTAATCACTCAATGGATGACGGTCCATGTTGATATTAAGGCTGGACTGACATCTCTGGATGCACCCATCCTCAACTATGTTCTCACAATTCTTACAAATGCAATTTTCCTCAGCCAATAACCCTTCACAGTGCCTCCGAGCTCCCTGACTACCAGATCGTTTTCTGATACTCGCCTTTGCTCGAGTGATGTGTTGCTCTTGGAATTCTACAAATCCGTCCTTGCCATCAGAACCCATTCCAGATCCTTTCTCGACCTCTCTGGGACTTTCACCGAAACAGACTGTTCTGGTCAACAACAGGGTTAACAGGAAAACCCGGAACGCAGTCTCTTGGGGTAAGTCCATCTTCCTAAGGGAAGAGAAAGGAAACAAGAAGGGGGGTGGAAGGGTAAGAGAGATGGAGAAAATAATAAAAAAAGAAAAACCGGTGCGACAACCGCCTCTTGGTCTTGTTGTTCTCCGCGTTCTGGTGCCGTGACAACAGTCCTGCCTCTCAACCTTCCCGGAACAGACACTCCAGTGATACGATGTTCTCTACACCCTGCTCTTTGTCACGGGTTCTCTCTGGGTCAGCGACCTTCTTACAGTGGGACGAGTGGACCAAAGTCTCTCTTTCGGCAACCTTTAATGCTGTCGTGCTGGTTAGTAAGACTTGGTACGGTCCTTCCCACCTGTCAATGAGGCAACCTAAGCATAGAAAATTTTGAATCATTACAAAATCCCCAGGTTCAATGATATGACAATTACTGTTCGGTAGGTCAGGAATCACCAGCTTTAGATTTTTGCTTTGATTCCTCAGCTGCTGGCTCATCTTAACCAAATATTTTACAGTCACTTCGTTATTGCATTTCAAATCATCCTGGGGGGTCTATCATTACATGGGGCTTTCGACCAAAAAGAATCTCAAAGGGTGATAGGTTAAGCGGGGACCTGGGAGTGGTTCTGATGCTGTACAATACTAGTGGCAAAGCTTCTGGCCACAACAATCCAGTTTCAGCCATCACTTTGCTCAGCTTGTTCTTAATAGTGCTGTTTACTCTCTCCACCTTCGCACTCGCCTGTGGGCGGTACGGAGTGTGCAGCTTGCTATTAATTCCCATCAGTTTGCACATAACCTGAAAGACTTCACCTCTAAAATGGGTACCCCTATCGCTTTCAATTATTCTAGGGTTACCATATCTACACACAAATTCCTGCACAATTTTCTTTGCAGTGAACGTAGCAGTATTTGTGGCAGGAGGGAACGCTTCTACCAAATTGGAAAACACATCAATACAGACTAACACATATTTTAAATTCCTACAGGGTGGTAACTGTATGAAATCAATCTGTATTACCTGAAAAGGGCCGTCTGTCGGCGGGATATGGGAAATACGGGATATGTTGGTATTGACTTTCCAATATTCTTCCTCAAGCAAATAAGACATGTCATTGCTTTCTTACCCGCATGAGAAGAGAATCCTGGCACACACCAGTAGGTTCTCACCAGCTTACACATACCCTCTTTACCCAGATGAGTCAGACCGTGTGCCGCCTCAGCTAAGCTTCGAAGATATGCTCTAGGGGCTACTGGCTTACCCTGTCCACCTGTCCAGAGTCCTAAGGACTCCTGGCCATATCCCTTTGACCTCCAGACTGCCTTTTCCTGTGGGGAACACAAATTTTGCATTTCACTTAATTTTTGTGTGTTGATGGTGTTGAATATCAGTGATGTGATATCTGTTTGTATGGGGGTGCTGGCTGCTGATTTAGCAGCTTCGTCTGCCCAGCTGTTACCAAGTGAGATTGGATCTTGGTTGTAAGTATGTGCTTTGCACTTGATAACAGCCACTCTGTCTGGTACTTGTATCGCTGTTAGAAGCCTTTTGATGTGGGACGCATGTGCTACAGGTGTGCTAGCTGCCGTCATGAAATTTCTGAGGCGTCATAGGGCCCCGAAATCATGCACTACTCCAAAGGCTTACCTAGAATCTGTATATATATATATATATTGGCTGACTTACCCTTGGCCAATTCACACGCTCTGGTTAGGGCGACCAGCTCAGCAACTTGTGCTGAGCGCGGAGGGCCCAGGGGTTCAGCTTCTATGATACCTCTATCATCTACGACTGCGTATCCAGTACACAGGTCTCCCGAGTCCATCTGTCTGTGGCAACTACCGTCAGTGTAAAAAGTAAAATCTACGCCTTCCAGTGGGTTGTCACTAATGTCGGGTCTTGCAGTGAAAGTCTGGTTCAGGTATTCCATACAATCATGCGCGTCAGTATCTGCACTAAATCCTCCTTCAGCATCATTCTCATCCTCCACCCTTTGTGCCTGTCCAGGCACACCCGGCAGATAAGTTGCAGGATTTAGTGCGCTTCATCTCTTTATGGTGATGTTTACAGGGGCCATTAGTGCTACTTCCCACCTTGTAAAATGCGCTGATGAGACATGTCTGGTTTGGGCGGAGTTCAGTAAGGCTGACACTGCATGAGGCGTATGGACTATCAGGTTGTGTCCTAACACTACATCTTCGCTTTTACTCACTAGCAAAGCTATCGCTGCATCACTTCGCAAGCATGTGTCGAGAGACCGCGCTACGGTGTCCAACTGTGCACTGTAGTAAGCTACCGGCCTGCTGGCATCACCATGTCTCTGGGTTAACAAAAAGGGAGGTAATCTGCGCACTGGGGTGGTTTTACTGTATGGGATGTGCTGCTAGTCAAAAGGGTGTCCTTGCCCTTTGGTTCAATATGGATATCTGGTTTTCACCTGACTGCGCTCATCCCCTACAGTTTGAGTACTCGTGAAATTATGCAAATGGATACTTATATAAAGGTGTGTTTTACTTTCACATGTATCAAATATGACACTCAATATAATGAAACAGTGCAGATAAATATTGTTGAACATGAAAAAGGTGGTAATCACAATGTGTGCTCCACGGGGAGCACCTGTTTTACTCAGTCCTTTAATCACTCAAATTGGTGATTAAATCCTTTAGGTTCTTGGCGTGTGTGTTCTGACACAAAGGCCAATGGGCTGAAAAAAATATATATATGTAATGATTAAATCTGGCTGTGTTGCTTTAAAAGTCAAATATAGATTTTCCAGTGGAAATGTCTCTAGTCCTGACCGGACTGTGTGGGCTTTAAAAATCTGTCTTTAGTAATTAGATTCATATAGTTGCAGAGGACGGCGTCCCGTACCTCTGCGTGTGGAAGTCAGGTATTCGTGCACTATCGTTGCGGCCGTACTTGTAAGATGTACAGGTGCGGGGGGCAGCGGGAACCTCCTGGCAGCTCCGGACAGACTCGTCCCTCAGCTCGCGCACCCGCTCTCCGGTTCGTCCTGTTAGGGATCTCCCCGTGTGCCTGCGCCGCTCGCTGGGTTGGTCGTGTTCGCGTTGGGGGGAGCTCAGCCGCAGGATCTAAACAGAGCCTGTGGCAGTGTTGCACCTCCCCACAACGGAGTACTCACCTGTGTGGTCCTCCTGCTGCCCGTCCGTCTGTACTGCTTACCGATGTCTGCGCCGTAGGTCCGAGGGTCTCACAGCACTCTCCTGTCCTCCAATGGTTTGATGTCTCTTAGTCGTCTTCCCCAACGCGTTTCAACCGGATCGGTCTTCCTCTGGGAGTCTTTGCAGTGTTCTGATAGTGGTGGATGTTAAAATGGCTTGCGGGCGGGACCAGCATCAGTTCCTCCTTTGTTCCACTGATTTGATTGGTGGTTGAGGTTGTCAGTATTGGATGTTAAATTGGCTTGCGGGCGGGACCAGCATCAGTTCCTCCTTTGTTCCACTGATTTGATTGGTGGTTGAGGTTGTCAGTATTGCAGGGGGCAGATCACATGTTCCTGCAATCTGTCCCATTTGTGAGTTTCAGAAACAGGGAAAGTATGAAAACATGGCAATGCAAATGAAATTCTTTTTTTTTTTTTTTTTGATTGGTGGTTGAGGTTGTCAGTATTGCAGGGGGCAGATCACATGTTCCTGCAATCTGTCCCATTTGTGAGTTTCAGAAACAGGGAAAGTATGAAAACATGGCAATGCAAATGAAATTCCTTTTTTTTTTTTTTTTGATTGATGGTTGAGGTTGTTAGTATTGCAGGGGGCAGATCACATGTTCCTGCAATCTGTCCCATTTGTGAGTTTCAGAAACAGGGAAAGTATGAAAACATGGCAATGCAAATGAAATTCCCTTTTTTTTTTTTTTTTTTTATGTGGCAATGGTATGTGGCTTGTTGGTATGCTATCTGATCACGGAGCTTTTAAAAAATTCAAGATATTTCTTGTGTGTCAACAATTATGGTAAAGTGGATTCTTTGGTATTGTTATGAAATATCTGGGATACACATACGGAGGAGTTAGCCAAACTAGAACACAACATTCAACAATTAAGTTTGGAACTAGAACCATTTGAACAAAAACAAGAATTCCGCACTTTAACAGAAATCACACTACAAAGGATTAGACAAGGAGAAGAGAAGATCATCACCATTAAAAAGAATAAAATACTCAGAGATAAATTTGGAATACATCAGAAAAACAAATCCAAACAGAAAGCAACTCATGATTCACACAGAAACGCTAATCAGAACAAAAGTCTGCCCAAAGCGAGAACAAAAGCACCACCAGCTATACCTAGAACACCCATATACAAAAGGTTAAAATTAACATACCAACAGTACATGACAAAGTTACATTCGAGAAATTTAGAAACAGGCAGACCCATTACCCAATCAAGCTATCATGACACATCCATTGAAACATCTACGATAACTGATAACGATACATCCTTTTCTATCTATGACATTAATGACGAATTCTCCCATGATTTAGCCAGAAAATCCATTAGAACAGGGCTGGCTTGACACTGAATTAGCGTTACTCAATACAACACCAGGAGTACTGGGGTCACAGACGGAATATCTCACGGCCACCGGTGAGAGCACCATATTCATTGAAGAAGCCAAAACTGACACCAATCCAACATGTGGATACTCCAACAGTTTTTTAGAACCAACGACAGACCTCATCCACCAGATAGGGTCTGTCAAGACACAGAACCAGCAGACAAAGAGAAAACTTTCAGAACCCGACGAGGATGCAGGGGGGGACAAAAAAGCAAAACACTGAACCCTAAAATGACACAAACCGAAGGACAGGGCATATTCAACTTGAGCAGCCATGTACTTAACAAACATCAAGTTAGTGCCCTAGATAAGGGACTCAAATTTGCACCTACAGCACCGTTAAACAAATTCGAAACTTATCTGGACATACAAAAATTTACATGTAAGCTTACACTAAAGAAATACTTTCAGAAGACCCCGCTACCACAACATAAACCAGACAAAGATGACCCTTTTTCTCACACTTCTCTCAAACCCAAGTCACAGTTTTATCCCAATTACATGATGGGAAACCATATAGCGACATTCACCGATATGGTAGAGAAAGACGTCATGAGACTAGACGAGAGACCTAATAGACTTAGGAAACACAACATGACCAATAAGGAACAAAGAGCACTGACAGAACTCAGCAAAAATACTAACTTGGTAATTAAACCGGCTGACAAAGGGGGAGGGGTAGTACTTCTTAACAAAGATGACTATATGAAGGAAGCCAACAACATACTGAGCGACACGAGCACCTACAGAAAACTACAAGGAGACCCCACCCATACATTCAAACAGCAACTACAGACCCTACTTAGAGAAGGGTTGGACAAAGGGATCCTCTCGGCACAGGAACACACATATCTCAACATACAACATCCAATCATACCAGTATTCTACTACTTACCAAAAGTGCACAAAAACCCAACAAAACCACCAGGCAGACCGATCATATCCGGAATAGATTCAATCAGCTCAAATCTCTCACAGTATATTGATGTCTTTCTACAGCCATACGTTAAAACTCAGAAATCCTATCTTAGAGACACTACTGACATCCTTAGAAAGTTAGAATCAATCACATGGAAAGAGGACTACTGGTTAGTCACAAGCGATGTCACTTCTTTATATTCCATCATAGATCATGCACAGGGAATAGACAGCACATGTCATTACCTCGAACAAGACCCCAACATGTTATCAGACCAACGAGAATTCATTTTGGGGGGCATAGAGTATATTCTCACCCACAATTACCTATGGTTTAACAACAACTGTTACCTACAGACCACCGGGACCGCTATGGGGACGAGGTTCGCGCCAAGTTACGCAAATCTGTTCATGAGCAAGTGGGAAGACGATACAATCTGGTCTGATGTGGAGCTTGGTGCGAACCTCGTCCTCTAGACCAGATTCATAGATGATATATTCTTCATCTGGAAGGGAGATGAAGAATCACTCAAAAGTTTCAATACACACCTCAATCAGAACGATCGGAATCTCAAACTCACCACCACATATAGCAAGGAAAAAGTACAATTTTTAGATCTCAACATTTTCATAGATGAAGATCGAATACACACAAACACTTACAATAAAACTGTCGACGTGAACAGTTATATACTAGCCACCAGTGGGCATCATCCGACATGGCTCAATGGCATACCAATGGGACAATTTAAAAGACTTCGTAGAAACTGTTCCAAAATGAGTGATTATGAAACACAGGGGAAGGTTTTGAGTGACAGATTTAAGGAAAAAAACTACCACACCGAGACAGTACAAGTAGCCTTCGAAACAGCAAAAAAGATAGAGAGGCCCGCACTCCTTAACTACAAAGAGAAGCCAAAACAGATGACACAAATTGAAGAACCACTGTTCATAACACAATATTCAGACCAAGCCCATCAGATCAAAAAGATCATCACAAAACACTGGCAGATATTATTGCAAGATGACAATTTAGCTAAAGTTCTACCCCCTAACCCCAAAGTCATCTATCGAAAGGCTCCTGACATAAAGAAAAAACTAACACACAGCCACATACCGCCACCAAATCAGATACAAACCACAATAGATGGGTCACAGAACAAAGGAGGTTTTTACCATTGTGGGACCTGCTCAGGTTGCCATATGGTAAAAGCAAGAAGCACATTACCCACTATCATGAAACAATCTGCAACTAACTCATACAGTTACAAAATCAAAGACAGAATCACATGCCACAGCAAAGGCATCATATACCTACTAGAATGTCCATGTAAGTTACAGTATATAGGGAGAACCGTCCGACCACTGAAAATCAGAATCAGTGAACACATTCGCAATATTAAACGAAAAACAGAAGAACATCCGCTCTCATTACACTTTAGAGACCATCATGAATCAAATCCCGCATTACTAAAGTTTACGGGGCTGAAAGAAATCAAGAAGAACTGGAGGGGAGGGGATTATATACAAAAAATAAATAAAGAAGAGTTACGTTTAATAATCTCCTTTGGCACACTAGCACCAAAAGGGTTAAACATTGATAATGAAATAAGGTCTATCATCTGCAAGTAGAACCAATCATTTAGTATACAGATATCCAATACCCAGAAAAAGCCCACAGGGAACATAGGATTATAAACCACTCCAAAGTAGGAAAGTTATATATATCCCAGATATTTCATAACAATACCAAAGAATCCACTTTACCATAATTGTTGACACACAAGAAACATCTTGAATTTTTTAAAAGCTCCGTGATCAGATAGCATACTAACAAGCCACATACCATTGCCACATAAAAAAAAAAAAAAAAGGGAATTTCATTTGCATTGCCATGTTTTCATACTTTCCCTGTTTCTGAAACTCACAAATGGGACAGATTGCAGGAACATGTGATCTGCCCCCTGCAATACTAACAACCTCAACCATCAATCAAAAAAAAAAAAAAAAAAGGAATTTCATTTGCATTGCCATGTTTTCATACTTTCCCTGTTTCTGAAACTCACAAATGGGACAGATTGCAGGAACATGTGATCTGCCCCCTGCAATACTGACAACCTCAACCACCAATCAAATCAGTGGAACAAAGGAGGAACTGATGCTGGTCCCGCCCGCAAGCCAATTTTACATCCAATACTGACAACCTCAACCACCAATCAAATCAGTGGAACAAAGGAGGAACTGATGCTGGTCCCGCCCGCAAGCCATTTTAACATCCACCACTATCAGAACACTGCAAAGACTCCCAGAGGAAGACCGATCCGGTTGAAACGCGTTGGGGAAGACGACTAAGAGACATCAAACCATTGGAGGACAGGAGAGTGCTGTGAGACCCTCGGACCTACGGCGCAGACATCGGTAAGCAGTACAGACGGACGGGCAGCAGGAGGACCACACAGGTGAGTACTCCGTTGTGGGGAGGTGCAACACTGCCACAGGCTCTGTTTAGATCCTGCGGCTGAGCTCCCCCCCACGCGAACACGACCAACCCGGCGAGCGGCGCAGGCACACGGGGAGATCCCTAACAGGATGAACCGGAGAGCGGGTGCGCGAGCTGAGGGACGAGTCTGTCCGGAGCTGCCAGGAGGTTCCCGCTGCCCCCCGCACCTGTACATCTTACAAGTACGGCCGCAACGATAGTGCACGAATACCTGACTTCCACACGCAGAGGTACGGTACGCCGTCCTCTGCAACTATATGAATCTAATTACTAAAGACAGATTTTTAAAGCCCACACAGTCCGGTCAGGACTAGAGACATTTCCACTGGAAAATCTATATTTGACTTTTAAAGCAACACAGCCAGATTTAATCATTACATATATATATTTTTTCCAGCCCATTGGCCTTTGTGTCAGAACACACACGCCAAGAACCTAAAGGATTTAATCACCAATTTGAGTGATTAAAGGACTGAGTAAAACAGGTGCTCCCCGTGGAGCACACATTGTGATTACCACCTTTTTCATGTTCAACAATATTTATCTGCACTGTTTCATTATATTGAGTGTCATATTTGATACATGTGAAAGTAAAACACACCTTTATATAAGTATCCATTTGCATAATTTCACGAGTACTCAAACTGTAGGGGATGAGCGCAGTCAGGTGAAAACCAGATATCCATGTCTCTGGGTTAGGACACCTGCCGCACACCCAGCACTTTCCGTACCATACAATTCAAAGGGTTTCCCATAATCTGGCATGCCTAATGCAGGTGCCTGTGATAGGCATTGTTTGAGTCTCTCAAATGCCAGCTCGGACTTATCTGTGTGCGAGATCCGATCTGGTTTGTTTGAAGAGACCATTTCTTGCAAAGGTAAAGCCAGTTTGGAGAACCCTGGGATCCAGTTTCAGCAGTACCCACACATTCCAAGAAAAGTGTGGATCTGTTGCTGGGTTTGTGACAGAGTCATGTCGCGAATCGCCTGTATTCTATCAGCGGTAGGGTGTCTAAGACCTTGCGTCAAGCAATGTCCCAAATATTTTACCCTGGTCTGGCACAACTGCAACTTATCCCTTGAAACCTTGTGTCCCGTATTAGAAAGGTGAAACAGAAGCTGTTTCTTGTCTTTCAAGGACGATTCGAGTGAATCAGAACACAGCAGTAAGTCATCTACATACTGTATTAATACTGATCCGCTCTCAGGTTGAAAGGATTGAAAACAGTCATGCAGAGCCTGGGAGAAAATACTTGGGCTGTCAATGAAACCTTGGGGTAGGCGAGTCCAGGTGTACTGTACTCCACTATATGTGAATGCAAACAGGTATTGGCTGTCAGGGTGCAGAGGGACAGAAAAGAAAGCAGAACAGAGGTCAATGACAGTGAAAAATTTTGCAGTAGGGGGAATTTGCATGAGGATGACAGCTGGATTTGGCACTACTGGGAATTGGCTCTCAACTATTTTGTTTACCCCTCCCCCCACTCTTTTTCACAGGGAAGATGGGACTATTGGCAGTGCTGGACGTCCTAACTAGGATGCCCTGTTGTAGCAAGCACTCTATGACTGGGTACACTCCTAATTCCACCTCTGGCTTCAGAGGATACTGTGGGATTTTTGGAGCTATCCTACCATCTTTTATTTGCACTACTACGGGAGCTACATTCGCCATCAATCCAGTGTCTTATCCATCTTTGGTCCAGAGGGATCCTGGTATTTGTGAGATCATTTCCTCTACCTTGGATGGACACCTGTCTATACCAGCAGAGTGTGACATGAGCATTTGTGGGGTGTCTAACATATCCTGCACTTCCTGAACGTGATTCTCGGGTATATCCAAGAAGACACCCTCAGGAGTACAGTTTATGACACACCCCATTTTACACAATAGATCTCTCCCCAGTAGATTAGTTGGAGCCGATGCCGCTAACAAAAAGGAATGCTTGGTCTGCAAAGGCTCTATCGTAATCTCCGCAGGTCTACTCAAAGGGTAGTGTTGTACTACTCCTGTTACTCCCATTGCCGAAATTCTTTTACCTGTGGTTTTCATACCTACCGTAGAATTTAACACTGACCTGGCCGCCCCTGTATCTACAAGAAAAGGTAGTGATCTACCAGCTACATCAACTGTGACCTCAGGTTCACTACCAAGGCTAGCAATCAACTTCACTGGCTGCAGACTACAGGTGTGGCCCAACCCCTATTGTATATTGTGACCCTCCCACAGCGTGCTGGCAGCTACAATACTGTATGTGAGGGGGTAGCTGAGAATTTTCAGAGGTCTGCCAGTCCCTCCTAGGTGGGTACCTCCTTGTTTCCCCTGCATGTGGCTCATAACTTCTCCTATGCGATCCCTGATCCCTATCATGTGTATTATAATGTGGTTCATATCCTAGTCTAGGGGGTCGATATACCTTATGTGTGCCTTTATAACTGCAGTTCCGTGCAAAATGTCCTTCCTTCCGGCAGTTATAGCATACTACTACATGCGACTTACCATCAGGGGTCTGGGGTTTTGGCTGATGCGGTTTGGATGTAAGGGCATTTATACTTACTGTCATCAGCTTATCCCCCTGTGACTCCCTGTGCTTATTGACATTCCGATCGTGCTCGATAGCGGACTCTCTTAATGCAGCCACCGAGATACCTCTCCAGTTAGGTAGAGAGGTATGTACCCTTGTTCTTAATGTCTCTTTTAACCCGTCCATTAATACTGACACAGCTACCTCCCTGTGATGTACATTTTCCTTAATGTCCTTGACCCCAGTGTATCTAGCCATTTCCTGCAGTGCCCGGTGGAAATATTCAGATGCCATTTCACCTTCTTTTTGTCTTATGGAAAAGATTTTATTCCATTTGACAACAGTAGGGAAATATACTCCTAATTGCAGATTGATCTGTCGTACATTCTCCTGAGTGTACTCATCAGTGAGAGGTACTTCTGCATCTAATTTACAATCAGTAATGAATTTCGCGGGGTCAATATTGGAAGGTAAACATACTCGTAGCACTGTTCGCCAATCTTTGTTTATGGGTTCGGTGGCGTTACCTAATTCTTTAATAAACCTCTGGCATGCGACTAAATCCTTTCTGGGATTGGGAAATTCAGACATAATTGTCCTCAATTCTGTCCGGGACCAAGGACAATGCATAGCAATGTTCCTGATGGGAGTGACTCCCTGAGCGTCAGTCTTCCCATTGGGGACTGCGATCACCCTGACAGGATTTAGTTCAATTACATCATTCTGAGTTGACTCCACAATCTGAGGTGCTATTGTCTCTACATAATGTATGGTACCGTACTTACCTGTGGACACGACCTCACTTATCCCTCCACTAGGGGGCCTTACAACTGATCTTACTGGTTGGGCCGTGCCCACCTGAGTGTTCTGTATGGTGGCTGCTAGAGAGAGTGCCGATATCGTGCTGGGCTCATCTTCTTGCTTACAGTCCTGAGGAAAGTTTAAAATGGGATACAACTTGCACGGGTTAGCATTAGTACATTTATCAACTATACTCTTATCAGGTACCAATATGCCATTACCTGTAGCCACTTTCTCCCCTACAATATATGGTGGTGGTGGTGCGGTTGCCATCATTTTCCTGCTAGGCTTGGAACCTGCTGCGTAAGCTAGTTCCCTTTGCATATCGCCCTCTTGCTGCCATAACTTTAAACAATCTGTATGTCTAATCCTTTGTTTTCTGGATTTTATTAGACATATCCTACTCCTTAAATTCTGCAATACCTCTGGTTCAAAACTACCTATCCCAGGAAATTATGCTTTATACCCCACAGTCATTTATGTCCATTCATCACAAAAGGTCTCAGTGTGGGGACCATACTTCCCCCACATTTCCAACCGATCTGACCCCCTGGGTCTCAATTCTGCTGTCTGAACCCTGACTGAGGAACGTTCCTGTGTTGTGCACTTGGCTCCCATTGTGGGCCCTTTTAACATGGGAAATTTTTCTAAAATGCTCCAAACACAGTAGTCTAACGGTGGAAGTCCTCAAAGTTCTTCCACTAACTTCTTCCGCTCCGATTACCCCAGATCCGCCCTCTTTAACAGACACATGTAGCCGTTGCAGGCCCTACTTCGGCCTATATCCCCTGGGCCTTTAGGAGTAACTTACCGTACCCAGTGAATATCTTTTCCTAAAAGACAATGTTTACACAAATCACGCTTGCATGTGCTTTACACAACGCGTATGATGACGAGATTTCCGCACAAATATGCAAAACTTCGTATCACGTTGCACCACGTATTGCTCACACAACCGTGCGGGCCAATCGTACCGCTTATAGACACTTGCTATCTATAAGTTGTAGGATCACTGGAGTCTTCACACTGTGCTCCAAAACAGCCGGAGTGTAATACCAAGAAAACAACACCTTTAAAATGCTTTATTACACTCTGTTGCACGTATTCACCTAGACCGTGCTCACCAAGTTCACAGAGTTTCACTGAGTTCACCGAGTTCACCAAGCGGGTTCAATACATTCAAACCTTTTTCAGCCCACACTAACACTCTATAGTTTTCTGATCAGAAAAATATCCTTTCCTGTTAACTGATAGCTTTCCCCAGAGGTAATACAGTAGAAAAGGTTTTATTTAAACTAAATTTTGGAAACCGAGCAATTTGTGCTATTGTAGCGTGGCTACTGTTCGGCCCCTAAAATAAACAATGCTATTGTGTAATTTGTACTTAGCGGTTGTACCCTTACGCACGTTGCGTATGTCTTACCCTTACGTACCCTTGCGTACCCTTATGCGACCATGCGTATGTCTTTACGCAGTCCCGTATTTTGTCTGAGACACGTGTACAAAAACTGTACGTCCGCAATAGTACAAATTCCACACTTCTATAAATGTAAGCGATATTACCTATAATCGTTTACTTTACACAACACAGTTTCTTTCTGTATAAACCTGTTTAACTAGGCCAGACTGTAGTTGTGTTTTACGTTTACTTCCTTAATATTTATTCTATATTTTAACTAAATAGCAACAAATTTCTCCGTACAGGTCTAAATGAATCTAGTAATCAGTACTTATGGCAACAATGCGAGCAGGTATACAAATACAAAGTACAGGTGTATGCTTGTGTTGTGTGCGCATTTGGCGCCAAAATAGATATTCACAGACCTTTAAAAAAAAAATGAATAGCTTTGCGTATTTACTTTACGGGTCCCACCAGCATCCCTACAAACCATGCAGAGCAGATGCCATCTAATCAGCAATAACTTAGGGTTTCCAGTGTATTCTACGGCCAGGAAAAGGTTCACGTAGGATACTCTTTCGCCCTTTGCTGATAAAGTCTGCTTTATCCTGCTAGGCTGCGGGTATGAGGAAAAACCGGACGATGCCCCCAATTGATAATGTCGATATTATCTTAAACCATAAAGCAATACCTTTAAACACACTTTTACCATGGAGCCGCTGCGGCCGCTAGACTTAATACACATGCTACGTACTTTGTACGTGGATTTAGCGTACAAACACCGCGCTGGGGGTACAAAGAACACACAGCGCGCAAACGCTCTTGATATACTTTAAACCTTATTAGTAATGCAATGCAATTATATTATTACACTCTAAACCTTATGCAGCAAAGCACTGCAATGATGTTACACCTTAAACCTTATGCAGCGCTGACGGTACAAAATACCCGCAGTGCGTACACACCTTATCAATACACTTTTAAACCTTATACAGTTACGTAATGTAATATGCGTTAAACCCTAGCAGGGAAAAGAGGACACAACACCGATTTGTAGTTAAACACTGGGCTCCGACACCTCAGCGTATATATCTGGAAGGGGATAACAATACAATTTATACACTACAATATACAACAGAGTAAATGGCTACAGTCAATGTACATACGTGAGAATATTCGCATGCACTTCCTGGTCCAGTCCTCCGCTAATCAGGTAGATAGCGTTAAGAGTCTTCTGACCGGCCAGGCAGCAACAGGCTTTTTATACACTACTTCCAAAAGCAATACAATGGATACTGTAATCCCTTTGTCCATTGGACACAGAGATGCATCTTTACATTACAGGAGAGGTCATAGGTTGATTTGAAAAGGTGGGCGATGTCTTTCTCAACTGCTCTTGTGGGTGGTCTCCTCTGGATTCCTGCCGCATACATAATATACAGTAAATACAGTTTATATCTATATTCTACTTCTGCACATAACTATACGCAGGAACATGCGATCTTCCTCTAACCAACACCGGAATATTACCCTTAAAATACCCTACAGCTGGATACTAGACATCACCTTATAACCTTAGTCTGTCCCTTCCTATCATGCAAAGGCGAATCCCTTAGTCCTGGAATCATTTAAACTGTTGATACTTAGTGATGTGGTGCAGGGGGGCTATGTGTACAATGTGCACTATTTGGATTAAATATGTAATGTTTTGATAACCCTCTATGCGCTCACAAACTCAGCCGTAAATATCCATACCACGCGCAGGACCGCGGGAGCGATCATACGCAAATTGCGGATATGTGCACTCACGGTACAACAAGTGCACACGCAGCGGGCATGTGTGTGTTGTTAGTACGTGGTGTGTATACTACAATATTTTTCGACTTTCGCAAAACATTGTCATGTTTGTTTGATTTTGCTTTTATCCTACAAACCTACTAATTTAGAAGCATGACTTTGGAATACAAAGTTAAAAAAAATAAGTGTGAGTGTGTGTGTGTGTGTGTGTGTGTCCGCGGGTGCGAATCTCCGCTGATGCGAACTGTACACACTGTCCTGCACATTAATGTACACATATCAATAAAGTTTAATACAGATGACACCATAAAATTACAACCAATCAAATACCACCACACACTATAAATCTATGCCCATGTATGGAACACGCCATTGGCACCATGCGCGCAGCTGCCTTTACACGCCGGGAGCTGCGCGTACTTATAGCGGTAATGGACCACCGCAAGGCCCTTTATACCCAATAGGGTTAAGCGCGAAGCCTACGCGGAGGTCCGCCGCATACTGCGGACCCACACCCGGACACGGCGCACAATAATCCAACTTGAGCGGCGGTGGAGTGACCTCCGCCGTCGCACGTCGGAGCTGTTGGCGGAGCTGCGCCAACAAATTCGCAGTCGCCGTAGACGCAGTAAGTTAAACACATTACATTAAATATGTTTATTACACTGAGATTAGTAGCAGAAACTTTAGATGTAAAGACTGCACATTTTCACTAAGAAGTGCTATAGTGAGATAATTAGCAGACTGTGTAATTACACTATTGTAGCACAAACATGACACAAGTTTCCACATTGTGTGTGGTTATGGCTTGCAGTACTGACTGTGTAGCAAAGTGCTTGTGAAAAAGTTAATGTTGTTGTACTGAGTTGCTACACAGGCTGTCGGCTGAACACAATAACTTGCTCTGTGTATTTAACATGGGACAGAACAATGTAATTTTGAAATGCTGATGGGTTTTATTTTTCACCAAAACCTAATTATTACATATGTCATTCTAGGGCAAGCACAACAGCAAGCAGCAGCTGGAAGGCCTCCAATTGCAAGCTCAGCCCAATCCCCTTCTCCGCCACCCTCCCCTTCTGTGGCACAAGCCCCCTCTCTGCCCCCCTCCCCCTCTCTTTCCCAAACCCCCTCTCCACCCCCCTCCCCCTCTGTGGCCCAACCCACCTCTCCGCCCCACTCCCCCTCTCTTTCCCAATCCCCCTCTCTGCCCCACTCCCCCTCTCTTTCCCAATCCCCCTCTCCCCCACCTTCCCCCTCTCTTTTTCAATCCCCCCCTCCCCCAAAATCCCCCTCTCTTTCCCAATCCCCCTCTCCACCACCCTCCCCCTCTGTGGCCCAACCCACCTCTCCACCCCCTCCCCCTCTGTGGCCCAACCCACCTCTACGCCCCGTCTGTGGCCCAACCCACTTCTCCACCACCCTCCCCCTCTCAATCTGACCCACCCTCTGTAACCAGCTCCCCCTTCCATCCTCTTTCCCCAATCCAGACTCCTTCCCCCATCCAGCCTCATTTAGCCATCCAGCCTCCTTCCCCCATCCAGCCTCCATCCCCACCTTCTGAATGGGCAGCAGAGGCCCCGGAGGCACTTCAGGGAGGTGCTCAAGTGGCAGAGGAGAGTAAGTTGACACACATTGACATTTAATTTGTTACCTAATTTAACTTCACATTCTAATAAATGCAGTGTTGTACTAGGGCAAATCTTGTGCCAAGGTAAAATGTTTGTCTTCTTCATAATGGTATGGATGTTGCATTTACATTTGTGTGAGGATCATTAGATATACAGTGTCTACGTCTGCAATGTTTATGCTGCCCACTCTAGGTCGACACTCATTATGTCGACAGGGTTGCCTGGACAACAGGGTCTATATGTGCTAGATTATCAGCAAAACAGTTAGACCTGAGTGGAGTTTGGTATGTTGTTGGACTTTCTCTAACGTCCTAAGTGGATGCTGGGACTCCGTAAGGACCATGGGGAATAGCGGCTCCGCAGGAGACTGGGCACAAAAGTAAAAGCTTGAACTAGCTGGTGTGCACTGGCTCCTCCCCCTATGACCCTCCTCCAAGCCCCAGTTAGATTTTTGTGCCCGAACGAGAAGGGTGCATGCTAGGTGGCTCTCCTGAGCTGCTTAGAGTAAAAGTTTATTTTAGGTTTTTTATTTTCAGTGAGTCCTGCTGGCAACAGGCTCACTGCATCGTGGGACTAAGGGGAGAAGAAACGAACTCACCTGCGTGCAGAGTGGATTGGGTTTCTTAGGCTACTGGACATTAGCTCCAGAGGGACGATCACAGGTTCAGCCTGGATGGGTCCCGGAGCCGCGCCGCCGGCCCCCTTACAGAGCCAGAAGAACGAAGAGGTCCGGTGAAATCGGCGGCAGAAGACGTTCCTGTCTTCAACTAAGGTAGCGCACAGCACTGCAGCTGTGCGCCATTGCTCTCAGCACACTTCACACTCCGGTCACCTGAGGGTGCAGGGCGCTGGGGGGGAGCGCCCTGAGACGCAATAAAAACAGAAATACCTTAGGATGGCAAAAGAAATACATCACATATAGCTCCTGGGCTATATGGATGTATTTAACCCCTGCCAGTTTTCCAGAAAAAAGCGGGAGATAAGGCCGTCGTGAAGGGGCGGAGCCTATCTCCTCAGCACACAAGCGCCATTTTCCCTCACAGTTCCGCTGGAAGGACGGCTCCCTGACTCTCCCCTGCAGTCCCTACAGAATCAGGGTAAAAACGAGAGAGGGGGGGCACTATTGGCAGCTAAATTATAAACAGCAGCTATAAAAGGGAGTAACACTTATATAAGGTTATCCCTATTGATATATATATAGCGCTCTGGTGTGTGCTGGCAAACTCTCCCTCTGTCTCCCCAAAGGGCTAGTGGGGTCCTGTCCTCTATCAGAGCATTCCCTGTGTGTGTGCTGGGTGTCGGTACGATTGTGTCGACATGTATGAGGAGGAAAATGATGTGGAAGCAGAGCAATTGCCTGTATTAGTGATGTCACCCCCTAGGGAGTCGACACCTGACTGGATGGTTGTATTTAAAGAACTACGTGACAATGTCAGCACTTTACAAAAAACTGTTGACGACATGAGACAGCCGACAAATCAATTAGTGCCTGTCCAGGCGTCTCAGACACCGTCAGGGGCAATAAAACGCCCGTTACCTCAGTGGGTCGACACAGACCCAGACACGGATACTGAGTCCCGTGTCGACGGTGAGGAGACAAACGTAATGTCCAGTAGGGCCACACGTTACATGATCACGGCAATGAAGGAGGCATTGAACATTTCTGACACTACAAGTACCACAAAGAAGGGTATTATGTGGGGAGTGAAAAAACTACCAATAGCTTTTCCTGAGTCAGATGAATTAAATGAGGTGTGTGATAAAGCGTGGGTTTCCCCCGATAAAAAAGTGCTAATTTCTAATAAATTATTGGCACTATACCCTTTCCCGCCAGAGGTTAGGGCGCGTTGGGAAACACCCCCTAGAGTAGATAAAGCGCTCACACGTTTATCTAAACAAGTAGCGTTACCGTCTCCTGATACGGCCGCCCTAAAAGAACCAGCGGATAGAAGGCTGGAAAATATCCTGAAGGGTATATACACACATACTGGTGTTATACTGCGACCAGCAATCGCATCAGCCTGGATGTGCAGTGCTGGAGTTGCGTGGTCGGATTCCCTGACTGAAAATATTGATACCCTGGATAGGGACAGTATATTACTAACTATAGAGCATTTGAAGGATGCATTACTATATATGCGTGATGCACAGAGGGATATTTGCACCCTGGCATCAAGAGTGAGTGCTATGTCCATTTCTGCCAGAAGAGCGTTATGGACGCGACAGTGGTCAGGGGATGCGGATTCCAAACGACATATGGAAGTATTGCCGTTTAAAGGGGAGGAGTTATTTGGGGCCGGTCTATCGGACCTGGTGGCCACGGCAACGGCCGGAAAGTCCACCTTTTTACCCCAGGTCACCTCTCAGCAGAAAAAGACACCGTCTTTTCAAACTCAGTCCTTTCGTCCCCATAAGTACAGGCGGGCAAAAGGCCACTCATTTCTGCCCCGGGGCAGAGGAAGAGGAAAAAGACTGCACCAGGCAGCCTCTTCACAGGAGCAGAAGCCCTCCTCTGCTTCTGCCAAGTCTTCAGCATGACGCTGGGGCTTTACAAGCGGTCTCAAAAATTTCAACGCGCAGTGGGCTCACTCGCAAGTGGACCCCTGGATTCTGCAGGTAGTATCACAGGGGTACAAACTGGAATTCGAGACGTCTCCCCCTCGCCGGTTCCTGAAGTCTGCTCTACCAAAGTCTCCCTCCGACAGGGAGGCAGTTTTGGAAGCCATTCACAAGCTGTATTCCCAGCAGGTGATAATCAAGGTACCTCTCCTACAACAGGGAAAGGGGTATTATTCCACGCTGTTTGTGGTACCGAAGCCGGACGGCTCGGTGAGACCAATTTTAAATCTAAAATCCTTGAACACTTACATAAAGAGGTTCAAATTCAAGATGGAGTCACTCAGAGCAGTGATAGCAAACCTGGAAGAAGGGGACTATATGGTGTCTCTGGACATCAAAGATGCTTATCTCCACGTCCCAATCTACCCTTCTCACCAAGGGTACCTCAGGTTTGTAGTACAAAACTGTCATTATCAGTTTCAGACGCTGCCGTTTGGATTGTCCACGGCACCTCGGGTCTTTACCAAGGTAATGGCCGAAATGATGATTCTTCTTCGAAGAAAAGGCATTTTAATTATCCCTTACTTGGACGATCTCCTGATAAGGGCAAGGTCCAGGGAACAGTTAGAAGTCGGAGTAGCACTATCTCAGTTAGTGTTACGTCAGCACGGGTGGATTCTAAATATTCCAAAATCGCAGTTGATTCCAACGACACGTCTCCTGTTCCTAGGAATGATTCTGGACACAGTCCAGAAAAAGGTGTTTCTCCCAGAGGAGAAGGCCAGGGAGTTATCCGAGCTAGTCAGGAATCTCCTAAAACCAGGCCAGGTGTCAGTGCATCAGTGCACGAGGGTCCTGGGAAAAATGGTGGCTTCTTACGAAGCGATTCCATTCGGAAGATTCCATGCAAGAACGTTTCAGTGGGATCTTCTGGACAAATGGTCCGGATCGCATCTTCAGATGCATCAGCGGATAACCCTGTCGCCAAGGACAAGGGTGTCTCTTCTGTGGTGGCTGCAGAGTGCTCATCTACTAGAGGGCCGCAGATTCGGCATTCAGGATTGGATCCTGGTGACCACAGATGCCAGCCTGAGAGGCTGGGGAGCAGTCACACAGGGAAAAAATTTCCAGGGCTTGTGGTCAAGCATGGAAACATCTCTTCATATAAACATTCTGGAACTAAGGGCCATTTACAATGCCCTAACTCAAGCAAAACCCCTGCTTCAGGGTCAGGCGGTATTGATCCAATCGGACAACATCACGTCAGTCGCCCACGTAAACAGACAGGGCGGCACGAGAAGCAGGAGGGCGATGGCAGAAGCTGCAAGGATTCTTCGCTGGGCGGAGAATCATGTGATAGCACTGTCAGCAGTGTTCATTCCGGGAGTGGACAACTGGGAAGCGGACTTCCTCAGCAGACACGACCTTCACCCGGGGGAGTGGGGACTTCATCCAGAAGTCTTCCAAGAGATGGTAAACCGTTGGGAAAAACCAAAGGTGGACATGATGGTGTCCCGTCTCAACAAAAAACTAGACAGATATTGCGCCAGGTCAAGGGACCCTCAGGCAATAGCGGTGGACGCTCTGGTAACACCATGGGTGTACCAGTCAGTGTATGTGTTCCCTCCTCTGCCTCTCATACCAAAAGTACTGAGAATCATAAAAAGGAGAGGAGTAAGAACTATACTTGTGGTTCCGGATTGGCCAAGAAGGACTTGGTACCCGGAACTTCAAGAGATGCTCACGGAGGACCCGTGGCCTCTACCTCTAAGAAAGGACCTGCTCCAGCAGGGACCCTGTCTGTTCCAAGACTTACCGCGGCTGCGTTGACTGCATGGCGGTTGAATGCCGGATCCTGAAGGAAAAAGGCATTCCAGAAGAAGTCATCCCTACCCTGATAAAGGCCAGGAAGGATGTAACCGCGAAACATTATCACCGCATTTGGCGAAAATATGTTGCGTGGTGTGAGGCCAAAGAGGCCCCTACAGAGGAATTTCAACTGGGTCGCTTCCTACATTTCCTGCAAACAGGACTGTCTATGGGCCTAAAATTAGGGTCCATTAAGGTTCAAATTTCGGCCCTGTCGATTTTCTTCCAAAAAGAACTGGCTTCTGTGCCTGAAGTCCAGACGTTTGTCAAAGGGGTACTGCATATACAGCCTCCTTTTGTGCCCCCGGTGGCACCTTGGGATCTCAATGTGGTTTTGGGGTTCCTAAAATCACATTGGTTTGAACCACTCACCACTGTGGAATTAAAATATCTCACATGGAAGGTGGTAATGCTGTTAGCCCTGGCTTCAGCCAGGCGTGTCTCAGAATTGGCGGCTTTATCTTATAAAAGCCCTTACCTGATTTTTCACACGGATAGGGCAGAATTGAGGACTCGTCCTCAATTTCTCCCAAAGGTGGTTTCAGCGTTTCACGTGAACCAGCCTATTGTGGTGCCTGCGGCTACTAGGGACTTGGAGGACTCCAAGTTACTGGACGTAGTCAGGGCCCTGAAAATATATATTTCCAGGACGGCTGGAGTCAGGAAATCTGACTCGCTGTTTATCCTGTATGCACCCAACAAGCTGGGTGCTCCTGCTTCTAAGCAGACGATTGCTCGTTGGATTTGTAGTACAATTCAGCTTGCACATTCTGTGGCAGGCCTGCCACAGCCAAAATCTGTAAAAGCCCATTCCACAAGGAAGGTGGGCTCATCTTGGGCGGCTGCCCGAGGGGTCTCGGCTTTACAACTTTGCCGAGCAGCTACTTGGTCAGGGGCAAACACGTTTGCTACATTCTACAAATTTGATACCCTGGCTGAGGAGGACCTGGAGTTCTCTCATTCGGTGCTGCAGAGTCATCCGCACTCTCCCGCCCGTTTGGGAGCTTTGGTATAATCCCCATGGTCCTTACGGAGTCCCAGCATCCACTTAGGACGTTAGAGAAAATAAGAATTTATTTACCTATAATTCTATTTCTCATAGTCCGTAGTGGATGCTGGGCGCCCATCCCAAGTGCGGATTGTCTGCAATACTTGTATATAGTTATTGTTACAAAATTCGGGTTATTATTGTTGTGAGCCATCTTTTTCAGAGGCTCCTTCGTTTATCATACTGTTAACTGGGTTCAGATCACAGGTTGTACGGTGTGATTGGTGTGGCTGGTATGAGTCTTACCCGGGATTCAATATCCTTCCTTATTATGTACGCTCGTCCGGGCACAGTATCCTAACTGAGGCTTGGAGGAGGGTCATAGGGGGAGGAGCCAGTGCACACCAGCTAGTTCAAGCTTTTACTTTTGTGCCCAGTCTCCTGCGGAGCCGCTATTCCCCATGGTCCTTACGGAGTCCCAGCATCCACTACGGACTATGAGAAATAGAATTATCGGTAAGTAAATTCTTATTTTTACACTTGTGCCTGGGTATTCCAATATTTGCACATTCAACTTGCAAGCTTCAATTTGTTAGGCAGGCTAAGGACACAGTGATTTGTGTTGTGAAAGTTACACTCAAAAAATGATACATTTTTAATAAATAAAAACCTGTTTGACATTACGTAGTAAGGCAGGCTTTCAGTGAGTGTGGGCATGCAAGGATATGTTGTCCTTCTGAAGATGTTGATATGCAGTGTGATGATGCAGGGCCAACCCCAAAAAAAAAATAAGTCTGCTTCACTCCAGATGTGAATGAATCCCAGCATGGGGTTACAATTACTAAGATGGGAGTTCTATTTAAAATGGGATGTTGCCCATAGCAACCAATCAGATTCTACTTCTCATTTATTTAGCACCTTCTAGAAGATAATATGTGGAATCTGATTGGTTGCTATGGGCAACGTCCCATCTTAAATAGAACTCCCATCTTAGTAAATGTACCCCATGGTGTGGTACACTTTTTTAAAAACATTTTTAACAATAACAAACATTGCTGAGCAGGCTTGTGTGTTGGTCTGCTACTGTTTTCTCATTAAAACATCCATGATGTAGTCCCTTTGCCATTAAAGCAGGCATGTCCAAACTGCGGCCCTCCAGCTATTGAGAAACTACACATCCCAGCATGCCCTGACACAGCTTTAGCATTCTCTGACAGCAAATCTGTGTCAAGGCATGCTGGTATATGTAGTTTCACAACAGCTGGAGGGCCGCAGTTTGGACATGCCTGCATTAAAGTGTGCTTTGTGCCTTGCTTGTATAATAGGTAATGTGAGTTAGTAATGTTTATTTCGCCTCTTAATTTCAGATGTTGCAGTTGGAGATCCCACAACTTTTGCGGGCATTCTGGCCAGAATGAGAATTAATCTTGAAGACTTGCTGGCTAATGTAGACAAGCTTCAAAAATGTTTTTAAAACAAAATAAAAAAAAAAAAATATATATATTTGTGTGCAAAAAGTTAAATGAACAAAAAAAAGTTTGTTAAAAAATAAAAAATAAAAAATTCAAGTTAAGCGGTGTTTATTAATGCAATAAAGGAACAGCAGATTGGCTAGCAGAAATTGGTTACCTTAAACATTTCACACATCTAACTTTAGAATAGTATTTTTATTTAAAAAAAAAATTAATGAGAGTTAGGAGCTTATTGTTTATAAAAACATGTAAACACATTTATTCACACACTACACCTCTACACAAAAATAAACAAATTAGCATTAGACCAGGCACATTTACCACATCTATTTTTTTATTTTTTATTTTTAAATGTTGATGGCCAATTATGCCTACAAAGTGTTCTTCAGGTATTCTTTGAAGACTTAATTGGTCATGACCATTATCATTCATTACACTAATTGTAATCATAATTGAGGAAGGCTGGTGGAGTTTGAACTGAAAGGTGTAATATAACTTTAAAAAAACCCCATTGCTGTGCAGTTTTTAGCAAAAGCGTGTGCAATTTTAAGAAGAATGTGTAAATCTACAAGAAGTTAGGATTTTTACAATGAGGTTTGTGGTAATGCGATGGGTTCGCATTAGTGCGATGTCATTTGGCATACGCCTACTTTGTGTAATACTGCATACAAAATAGCAAAAATACGTTGGGGGCGGATATTTGCTATTGTGCAACGTGTTCGCAATTTTGCGTATATGTTGTGTAAACGAAAAAAATAGCGATCAACTTGGAATCACCCCCAATGTGACAATAGTATAAATGCAATACAAAATATTAGCAAAAGATAAGTCGAATTGCATAACTATAATTAATAGCATCAAACAATGACCAGCATAAACATTCACAATGGAACATACGGTTTCAGCTCACAAAGGACTTTTATACAAGCTTGCAACCAGTGTCAATACTATGCAGTTTTAAAAACCTCATTCTCAGCAAATACTGGGTGGGACACATATGGTCCAATAAGGACCTACTGTTAAACACCATGAACATGTTGACAGCATGTAAACACACACAAGGAAGGTAACATGTAATGAAAAGTACTGTGATTAAGGTAATGGAACAATCGATATGAATTCTGAACAAATAGGTACAGTAGCAGCACGTAACTACATTGGCAATTGTAGTACAAAGACATTGGGGTATATGCAATTCACGGCGAATCGCGGCAATTTTTCGCCGTTTTTTAATTCGACTAAATTCGCCAGGTGAATTCCGGAAGGTGGCTTCCGGAATTCACCATATTCAATGAAAAACGGATTCGCCAGAGTCGCGGGCGAAAATCGGCCGATTTGGCGGATTTTGCCGCGATTTTAAAAAACGGTAAAAAACGGGAAAAACCCGGAAAAAAAATGGCGTGGGGTCCCCCCTCCAAAGCATAACCAGCCTCGGGCTCATCGAGCTAGTCCTGGTTCTAAAAATCCGGGGAAAAATTGGCCAGGGATCCCCCGTATTTTTAAAACCAGCACCGGGCTCTGCGCCTGGTGCTGGTGCCAAAAATACGGGGGACAAAAAGAGTAGGGGTCCCCCGTATTTTTAACATCAGTATCGGGCTCCACTAGCTGGACAGATAATGCCACAGCCGGGGGTCACTTTTATGCCGTGCCCTGCGGCCGTGGCATTAAATATCCAACTAGTCACCCCTGGCCGGGGTACCCTGGGGGAGTGGGGACCCCCTCAATCAAGGGGTCCCCCCCCCAGCCACCCAAGGGCCAGGGGTGAAGCCCGAGGCTGTCCCCCCCATCCAATGGTCTGCGGATGGGGGGGCTGATAGCCTTTTGTGATAATAAAAAGATATTGTTTTTTCCAGTAGTACTACAAGTCCCAGCAAGCCTCCCCCGCAAGCTGGTACTTGGAGAACCACAAGTACCAGCATGCGGGAGAAAAACGGGCCCGCTGGTACCTGTAATACTACTGGGAAAAAAATACCCCAAAAAAAACAGGACACACACACCGTGAAAGTAAAACTTTATTACACACTACCGACACACACATACTTACCTATGTTGACACGCCGACTGCCACGGTCTCCGACGATCCGAGGGTACCTGTGAAAAAATGATACTCACCTTCCAGCGTCCAGAGATAAATCCACGTCCAGAGAGATAAATCCACGTACTTGTAAAAAAAAAAGAAAACGCAAATACCCGCTCCATACCGGACTAGAAAGGGGTCCAATGCTTTCACATCAGACCCCTTTCTCCCGAATGCCGGGACATCACGTGACTCCTGTCACTGAAGTCCCTTCAGCCAATCAGGAAGCGCTACTTCCGTGGCGCTCACCTGATTGGCTGTGCGCTGTCTGTACTGTGACAGCACATCGCAAAGCCGTTCTATTACTTTCAATGGTGGGAACTTTGCGGGTAGCGGTGGGGTCACCCGCCGGTCAGCCGCTGACCGGCGGGTGACCTTACCGCTAGCCGCTAAGTTCCCACCATTGAAAGTAATGGAGCGGCTTTGCGATGTGCTGTCACAGTACAGACAGCGCACAGCCAATCAGGTGAGCGCAACGAAGTTGCGCTTCCTGATTGGCTTAGAGACCTTTCTGTGACAGCTGTCACTGACAGGTCTCATTCGTGGAAAGGTGTCCCATGTGTCAGCATGGGACCCCTTTCAGTCCGGCATGGAGCGGGTGTTCGGTTTGTTTTTTTGCCAAGTACGTGGATTTATCTCTGGACCATGGCTGAGGTGAGTATATTAATCTTTTCTTTTCAGGTATCCGTGGATTCTACATGGAGAAGAGGACCGATGTCGGCGTGTGAACATAGGTAAGTATGTGTGTGTCGACGTATGAAATAAAGTTTTACTGTCGACGGTGTGTGTGTCCTGTTTTTATTTGGGTATTTTTTTCCCAGTAGTACTACAGGTACCAGCGGGCCCGTTTTTCTCCCGCATGCTGGTACTTGTGGTTCTCCAAGTACCAGCTTGCGGGGGAGGCTTGCTGGGACTTGTAGTACTACTGGAAAAAACAATATCTTTTTATTATCACAAAAGGCTATCAGCCCCCCCATCCGCAGCCCATTGGATGGGGGGGACAGTCTCGGGCTTCACCCCTGGCCCTTGGGTGGCTGGGGGGGGGGACCCCTTGATTGAAGGGGTCCCCACTCCCCCAGGGTACCCCGGCCAGGGGTGACTAGTTGGATATTTAATGCCACGGCCGCAGGGCACGGCATAAAAGTGACCCCAGGCTGTGGCATTATCTGTCCAGCTAGTGGAGCCCGTTGCTGGTGTTAAAAATACGGGGGACCCCTACTCTTTTTGTCCCCCGTATTTTTGGCACCAGCACCAGGCGCAGAGCCCGGTGCTGGTTTTAAAAATACGGGGGATCCCCTGTCAATTTTTTCCCCGCATTTTTAGAACCAGGACCAGCTCGAAGAGCCCGAGGCTGGTTATGCTTTGGAGGGGGGACCCCACGCCATTTTTTTTTATGATTTCACCGTTCCAGCATAAAAAAATAAAAATTAAAAAAATAATATTTTAAAAAATATATAAATAATATTTGTGCCTCCAAAAAAAAAAAAAAAGTACCTAATCCCTTCTAATATAAATAGATCTGCTATTCCCCCCAAAAAAAAACACAAAAAAAAACATGTTTAAAATTTTTTTATTTGTTTTCACCCTCCAAAGTGTGGCGGATTGAAAATGACGAATTTGCTGTCTAAAAGCACTGCTGTCGAATTTCCAAACTTGAATTGAATATGCTTTGGTCGAATTGCAGCACTTGTATCATTGCAGAAAAGTCGAATTTGCAAAAATTCGAATTTCAAAAAGTCGAATTTTGAAAGTCCGTTTTTTGGTCGGAAAGCACTGAATTGCATAGGCGATTTTTTTTTTTTTGGTCGAAAATGACCCGAAATTCGACAATTTCGGGAATTCGACCGCAATTGCATATACCCCATTGAGTGACACGAAATTCCTCTCTGGTCAAAGGGAGATAAGACAAATCAGTGTTCCTACAATAATACCAAGGGGTTATGTCCTCAATTCTGTATTTAAACAAAAACAGAAAGCTTAGAGTACCTCTGTTTATCACTGTACAGCTAACGCCATCTATAGATGGCATTACCGGTATGATCCCCATTGTTGCCAGTGGATACCCAGTACTTCCCTATAGATTGTAAGCTTGTGAGCAGGGCCTTCCTATCTGCTATTACACAGTCTTGTTTTTTTTTACTCTTGTTTGCAATTGTTTTGTTATCACTGTTTCCAATTGTAAAGTGCAACAGAATTTGCTGCGCTATATAAGAAAGTGTTAATAAATATATAACGAATAAAAGCCAATCTGGCTATGCTGAGTTCCCATCTGGTGGAAGCTCACTGCACATGCACAGTTGGTTGTCACACAGCAGCCTGTCACTGGCTGCAGCGACAGAGCGAAAGATGCTGCCAAAGAGGGGATAGTTGCATGAGTATCACTGATACTAACCAAAATATGCTGCTAGTGGTAAGTGTTGGTATTAAATGAAGCCCTAAATATGATCACATAAATAGATTAAAGAGCATAGTAGTCCCTCAACAATAATAACTAGAAATGGGCATAGAGGATATGTGGAGCAGTTTTAAGTAAAGTTCCCTATTTCAGATGGGCTGTTGTACTGACACATACCTCTTTATTACACACCTATAATGGTGCTAAGTCACACTTGGACAATGTTGAGAGCTAAATAACTGGTGTTCTTATTAAAGTTGTGTTCCTTTTTCACCTAGGCCAACTAGTGGGGATAGAAGACAATACAGTCACTTGCAACAACTGGAACAAATTAGACAACTGGAATAGATCTGATCACTGTGCCTAATTCAGATTAGTACATATTCTCTATTGTTTACGTACTAATCTGATGGTGGGCAATCTATTCATGTGAAGGACCCATTCTGCACAGATGTAATGCTTTCAGTACTAGGACAGCCACAGCCCGAATGGAGGAGGGGATGGTGCCAGCCAGCGGTTTCAAAAATGGTGGTATGTAGCCCCCGTTTACTGGGAGTGCCAAGGCCAGGGTCTGCCTATACAAATTTCCTGGCCTTGTTTACGGAACTGCGGTGGCCAGTCTGCAGAGCCCTAAAGGTGGCGATGGTCCCACAGAGTGATCAGGAGCAGCTTTGGATCACATGTGGATTCAGAATGCATCTGTTTACACCAGACACCTCCTCCTGCATTAGCATGTAACATAGTAACATACTGTAGTAATATAGTTATTGAGGTTAAATAAAAACAAGTTATCCGTCGAGTTCAACCTTTATTTTTGATACTACACTATTCTCTAGGTAACCATGGATTTTTCCATGTATTTGCATCACTGTAATCTAAATGGCTTACAAACAAAACAATATCAAGGAAAATTCACAAGATGAAGCCACTTACGAACCCCTCCCAAGTGATCCTATCATAACATAAAAGAAAGAACTGGAAGAAATATTGAAAAAAAATATTTGCTGAAATTAACAACAGCAAAGAATTTGAATTCCTATTTCCATATCATCCAGTACTACTGTATCAACTTTTTACACTCTACTTGAAATCCATAAGGACCTAAACAATCCACTGGAAAGACCTACAGTAGCAGGAATCAACTAACCACCAAGCAGAAAAGACCTTATCCATAAGAGACTCCATGGATATCCTGAAAGTTATGGAAGACTTACGTTGAGAGGAACACTTTATGTTGGTAACCTGTAACATCAAATATCTGCATAGTGTAATAAACCACAATATATGATGTGCATACATCAAAACAACATTGATGGAGGAAACCGAAATCCCATCAAATCAGATCAAATTAATAATTGAAGCAATAGGTTTCATTCTAAGTCACAATTATTTCTGGGTTGAGGGCACATGTTACAGACAAGATTGTGGTAATGCTGTTGGTAGACTACCAGGGGTGGTAGTCATGTGATAGTCGGCTCACTATCCCGATGATCGGCATGCCGACCAACAGGGACTATTTCCACTCGTGGGTGTCCACGACACCCA
The DNA here is from genome assembly GCF_028390025.1 of Pseudophryne corroboree. NCBI lineage: Eukaryota > Metazoa > Chordata > Amphibia > Anura > Myobatrachidae > Pseudophryne > Pseudophryne corroboree. The sequence goes on from NC_086451.1 coordinate 199,857,785, forward strand.
TAGAGTGGGAATAAAACCCGTGGCGACCGCAGGTCGCCACCGAGCCCGCAGCGTGGCGAGCGCAGCGAGCCCGCAAGGGGCTTGCTGCACTCGCCCCTCCCCGCCGGGATCCCGGCGTCGGTATGCTGCCGGGATCCCGGCGTCGGTAAGGTGACCGGCGGTCAGGAGACCGCCGGTCACCCGTACTACACCCGACTACCAGGGTATGTGAACATCTTTGTGGCGCATTGGGAAACTCATAACATATGGAATAATAGACCATTTCTAGAACAGATCCTACTGTGGAAAAAGATATATCGATTATGTGATTTTTATATAAATAGAAAGCACAAAAGCAATAAACAACTGCATTGATTACATCAATAATACTTGTAACCTCTTCACTTGTAAAAACAGCACTGCCAGCATTTTACCCAAAATGTATAAGTAAACTTTCCTACTCAAAAGGGCATTGGCTAGCTCAAACTGTAACCAGGAGTCAGTGACACCACTTTGCTGGATTGTCATCTATTAGGCATGCTAAGAAGTAGTAGGTGGAAATATTTTTTGGTTGTATTGCAAGGCCTCACAATTGTAGTTTGATCTGCTGGTTTTCTCTTTCTCTTTCTCTTTTAGGGCCTTTTTTTAACTCGGCCCTCCTGTCTGGGCAGGAGTCCACCAATTGCAGAATTTTTGAAAAATGACAGGGGCGTGCAGGAGATGCTGTCAGTGGACTGAAAAATTGTGGGACACTTTTGACATTCAGCCATTGCATGCCATTGCTAGATGGGCCAGGTGATTGTGTCACTTAGCTTAGTCATACAGCAACCTCGGTGCACTTATTTTTCTTCTTTGCATCATGTGTTGTTTGGGGCCTATCTTTTAATCTGTCATCCTGTGTGACACTGCAGTGCCACTCCTAGGCGCTGTGGCCTGGGGGTGTGGCCGCAGTCACCCCGCAGGCCCCACTGCCTACCTGCACCCCGCTCCCCGGCTGCAGCAGACACCGTGGGCTGTGTGGGCATCCGCTGTAGCCAGCTCCAGTGACAGACATAAGAGGTCATTATTGACCTCTAGTGTCTGTGTGGCGCTGCGATGGGAGAGACGTCATGACGTCTCTCCCATAGAGAGGAGCCGTGGCGGGCAGACGGAGCAGCAGCAGCGGTCAGGAAGCAGGAGCGGGGCAGTGGTAAGTATAGTTTTTTTATTTTTGTGTGTGTTTGTAAGCGGTTACAAAGGGGCACAGCAACAGGGGGCACAACTACTGGAGCACAGGGACAGGGGGCACAACTACTGGGGGCAAAGCAATTGGGGCACAGCGACAGGGGGAACAACTACTGGGGGCAAATCTATGTGGGGGGCAAGTCTACTGGGGGCACAGCTACAGGGGACATAGCTACAGGGGGGCAAATCTACTGGGGGCAAATCAACTGGGGGGCACAACTACCTGGGGTCAATCTGGGGGCATGGCTACAGGGGGCACAACTACAGGGGGCATAACTGTGGCCATGTCCCTCCTCTATGAAGCCAAACCCCTATTTTTGCTGTGCGCCTTATCCGCGCACTAACTGTTTTGCCACGAGGGGGGGGGGGGGGCAGTGGAAACATTTGCACTGGGCGCCACAAGGCGTACAACCGTCCCTGACCTCGGTGCACCTCTTTTTCTTCTTTTTTGCATCATGTGCTGTCTGGGGACTATTTTTTAATTCTGCCATCCTGTCTGCCACTGCAGTGCCACTCCTAGATGGGCCAGGTGTTTGTGCCGCACACTTGTGTCGCTAAGCTTAGTCATCCAGCGACCTCGGTGCAACCTTTTGGCCTAAAAACAATATTGTGAGGTGTGAGGTGTCAGAATAGACTGGAAATGAATGTTATTGAGGTTAATAATACTGTAGGATCAAAATTACCCCCAAATTCTGTGATTTTAGCTGTTTTTATGTTTTCTTTTAAAATCATCCAGATCCAAAACCAAAACACGAATGGGTGGTTTTGGCAAAACCAACCCAAAACCAAAACACGAGCGGGGAATTAGAACCAAAACACAAAACACGAAAAGTGCCCGCCGCACATCTCTACTAATAACTCTCCTGTTTGCTGGATATTATACCTTAACTCTTTTGCATGAATATATTTGTAATTCATCCAGTGACTGTGTCCCTAAAATTTAAAAGCGTATACCTTAACCTATATACGATATATAGTGCATAAGGAGAACGGACATTGCTTTTTCACTATTCCCCACTAACAGATCGGTCTATGGGGGTCATTCCGAGTTGTTCACTAGCTGCTTTCCTTTGCTACTCAGCAATCAGGCAAAAAATCTGCACTTCTGCGCATGCATATGCGGCGCAATGTACACGCGCGTCATACTAATGCAATGAACGATGTAGTTTCACACAAGGTCTAGCGAAGCATTTCAGTCGCACTGCTGGACGCAGAGTGATTGACAGAAAGAGGGCATTTCTGGGTGTCAACTGACCGTTTTCAGGAAGGGTTCAGAAAAACGCAGGCGTGCATGCCAGGAAAAATGCAGGCGTGGCTGGGCGAACGCAGAGCGTGTTTGTGACGTCAAAACAGGAACTGTACAGTCTGAAGTGATCGCAAGCACTGAGTAGGTCTGAAGCTACTCTGAAACTGCACAGAATTATTTTGTGGCCGCTCTGCGATCCTTTCGTTCGCACTTCTGCTAAGCTAAAATACACTCCCAGTGAGAGGCGGCATAGCATTTGCACGGCTGCTAAAAACTGCTAGCGAGCGAACAACTCGGAATGACCACCTATGGACTCTGGAGGTACTGTAATTCAGAGTTGATCACTGCAGCAAATTTGTTAGCAGTTGGGCAAAACCATGGTGGTCATTCCGAGTTGATCGCTCTTTGCCGATTTTCGCAGCACAGCGATCAAGTGAAAAAAACAGCAATTCTGCGCATGCGCATGGTACGCACAAAAGTTTGTAGTTTTACCCAAGCTCGAGCGACGTTTTTTTATCGCTCGAGTGTTCGTTGTGTGATTGACAAGAAGTGGGTGTTTCTGGGCGGCAACTCAGCGTTTTCAGGGAGTGTGCTAAAAAACGCAGGCGTGCCAGGTAAAAACGCAGGAGTAGCTGGCCGAACGAGGGGCGTGTTTGTGACATCAAACCAGGAACTAAACGGACTGAGGTGATCGCAGTCTAGGAGTAGGTCTGGAGCTACTCAGAAACTGCAGGGAATTATTTAGTGGCAGTTCTGCTAACCTTTCGTTTGCTATTCTGCTAATCTAAGATACACTCCCAGAGGGCGGCTGCCTAGCGTTTGCAATGCTGCTAAAAGCAGCTAGCGAGCGAACAACTCAGAATGAGGGCCTAAGCACTTGGTTAAACTGTGTAAAGTGGCTAAACGAGTCTAAACTATTGGCCATGCTGCCAAAACAGCAGTTTTGGGCGCCTGCGGAACTCACTTCCATTTGCATTACAATTGAATAGCTCTGTCGAGCTGCCATTACACTCCCCAGGAGGTGCAGGCTCACTCCTGGGGAGTGCTGTGCCTGCAGTGCTGGCTCCTACACAGTGACAGGAGCCGACTGCTGCACTTAATATAACAGTGCAGCACTCAGCTCCTGTCTCTAAGCAGGAACCGGCATTTTGGTGTCACCCCTCGGCGGGTGACACCCGGGAGCGGGCCGCACCCCCCGCACCCCCCTTGTGACGCCACTGGTCACAAACACACCCAGCATTCACCGAGCCACTCCCCCATTTCTCCAGCCACTCCCGCGTTTTTCCCTGAAACGCCTGCGTTATTCCGCACACTCCCAGAAAACTGACAGTTTCCGCCCAGAAACACCCACTTCCTGTCAATCACACTCCGATCAGCAGAACGATTAAAAAACTTCGTTACGCCGTAAGTAAAATACCAAACTTTTGTGCTAATTTACTTGGCGCAGGCGCACTGCGAACATTGCGCATGCGCAGTTTGTGACTAATCGCTCCGTAGCGGAAAAAAATAACGAGCAATCAACTCGGAATGACCCCCATTTGATGCACAGCCCAAAAAGGGGCATCTTCTTGCTGGGACCCCAATTCCAATTACGCCACACAGTACTGCAACTTTATTCACATTTTATCTTGCGATAGTGTCCATAATTCATATTACATCCCACAGTAGTACCACTTTACCTTATAAACGTTACTCCTCACAGTAGAGCCCCTTATTTACATTACATCACACTGAATTGATCCTTATTCACATTACACCACACCTTATTGCTCTTTTTTCTCATTAGACGATACAGTAGTGCCCTTTCTATTTGCAACGCCACATAGTAGAGCACCTTATACACATAATGCCACACATTAGTAATGCATTTATACACAATTCCACACCTTAATGCCCCTTACACATATGAGACATATTAATGTCCTTATAAACATAATGCACCTTACACATTATGACAACCTTTATTAATGCCCTTTTACACATAATGTCCCTTACACATATGCCGCACATTATTAATGCCCTTATACACATAATGACACACATAGTGCCCCCTACACATTTGCTGCACATTATTAGTGCCCCTATACACATAATGACACACATACAGTAGTACCCTGTTACACATATGCCGCACATTATTAATGCCCTTACACACATAATGACACACATAGTGGCCCTTTACACATACGTTGCACATTATTAATGCATTTTTACATGACACACATAATGCTCCTTACACATATTCTGAACACTACTGCACAACTAACCCACTCACATGCACACAGCACTCACACTTCCACTAACACTGTGACCTCTGCCTCTGCTTGGATACAGATGTGTCCTCACAAATCTTGCATCAATGCTAACGTCGGGCACTTTTTTTAAAATGAAAATGCATCTTATTTGCATTGCTATGTGGCTAGGATGCACAAGCAGCTTCTGCTGAGTCAACTGATATGCAGCATGCCAACATACTGTGTGAGGGGTGTAGTACGGGTGACCGGCGGTCTCCTGACCGCCGGTCACCTTACTGACGCCGGGATCCCGGCAGCATACCGACGCCGGGATCCCGGCGGGGAGGGGCGAGTGCAGCAAGCCCCTTGCGGGCTCGTTGCGCTCGCCACGCTGCAGGCTCGGTGGCGACCTGCGGTCGCCACGGGTTCTATTCCTACTCTATGGGTGTCGTGGACACCCACGAGTGGAAATAGTCCCTGTTGGTCGGCATGCCAACCATCGGGATAGTGAGCCGTCGGGCTCACGGAGGAGGTCATGTGACTGTCGGTCAGCCGACCGGCGGTCACATGACTACCACCCTGTGTGAGACTGTGGCTGTATCTGCATATGAAATGCTACATACAGAATATAGACATGCCGCATATCATTTTAATCAGCAGAAGCTGCTGATGCCCCTAGGCATATCAAATGCCCTAGGCAATTGCCTAGTTTGCCTATGCCTATGGCCGGCTCTGCCCCCCCCCCCCCCACTTGTGTTTGCTTACATAAGTGTACCATCTACAAATAGATATTAAAGCAAGAATCACACAACAGCACTTGCAGTGTACTCAAAATGATTCATTTGCTTTGACATGTCCTGTGGTATCTTCACATACATACAAGGTTAATGCAGTAGATACACAATGAAACAGGATCTACAGATCCAGCCAGGAACGTGAGAGTTTAACGCAGGTGACATGCAGCATAGGGAAGCAGTGTGTCACACTCCAGTCTTTTAAAAGTACTTTCTTGGGGGGCATGGCCTAGCTGCTGCTGTGAGTGGAAGTGTCTTAGCAGGGGTGTTGTACGGTATGCCAGCGCTCGGGCTCCCGGCGACCAACATACCGGCGCCGGGAGCCCGACCGTCGGCATACCGACAGCGTGGAGAGCGCAAAGGAGCCCTTTGCGGGCTCACTGCGCTCGCCACGCTGCGGGCACGGTGGCGCGCTACGTGCGCCACACTCTTTTATTCTCCCTCCAGGTGGGTCGTGGACCCCACGAGGGAGAATAGTTGTCGGTATGCCAGGTGTCGGGATTCCGGCGCCGGTATACTGTGCGCCGGGATCCCGACATTCTCTCCCTCCTGCACATCCATCTCTGCTCCTTTCAGCCTGGTGCCCTCTCCCCCACTCCTGCTGCTGTGCGCTGGCCAGTTGGTGAGGTCCGCGGAATCGGGGAGCACTCCTGGAGGCTCCTGCAGATTGCGGCCTACCTTCTGCCCTGAAGCCGGGGACTAAATATTCAAGCTTACCCAGGCCGGACTTCCGGGACCCGGGAAAACGGGACGTGGCTCCGCTGGACAGCTCCTACCTCTCCCTGCAGGGGGGTCTCTGGGGGCTCCCAGATGCCAAGAACCCGTGGGCCCTTGTGCTTTTACTCCTGTGTGCCTGGGATCCACCTCTGTCTCCAGCTGGGAAGGAGACATTCACAGCCAGCGCCCATTTTGTATTCTTCAGTCTGTGCATCTCTGCAGCTCTGTCTCCTTCTCAGGCTGAAACTGAACCCTGAGCTAAACCAGGACCATTGATATCTGCCTGGGGCTCTCCTCCAGCTTTTTTTACTACATCTCCCTTGGGGTGTATATTCCATTATGTGGTAGTGCTGCCGATTCCTGCTGGAATCCCCTGTACTGGATCTGTGAGCACCCCATTGCTGGGATTTGTTGTGCCTCTCTCATATTTGTCGTTTCTCCCTGACCCTGGAAAGATCTCTCTGCATGTAATAGTGTTTGAATAGGGATGTGATGTGCTCTGTTCTCTCTATGCCTCCACCCAGGGTTCTCATGCATACATAGTAGTTTCTGTTTGGAACCAGCATACTACTCTGCCTGTGACGCATTGGCCTTCCAGTTTCACTCGTCTACTCCTTCTACTGCAGCCCTCTAACGATGCCCCCTAAAAAAATTAAGGACGCACTCCCGCCCCCGGTGGCTTTCTCTAATCAAAAAGGGGCTTTTATCTCCTGGTCTCCTGCCGGGTTCTCCATCCCATCGAGCCAACCTGACCATCCTAAGGAGAGTTCTGGCCATTCCTTATCGGTCCCTGGGGTGGACTCTAATTCTACGGATCCTCTCACTGTCAAGACTCTGTGTCAAGTCCTTGCGGCTTTTAAATCTGAGCTCACTCAAGACCTCTCTCTGGCTATCCGTGAAGTTAAAGTGGAGCTAACTGCTTTAGGTGATCGCACAGACCACCTTGAACATAAAATGGAGGAACTGGTGTCCTCTCATAATGGCCTTATTTCGGCCCATGACCGACAACAAGCTGAGATGGAGACGTATAAAGACAAACTGGTATAGAGGACAGGTCGCAGAGAAATAATATTAAAATCCAAGGTATCCCAGACTCTGTGGCCAATTCGGAACTTCTAGACTATGCTATGTCCCTCTTCTGCAAACGGCTACCTGGGGTGGACGACAGAGACCTTCTCATCGATCGCATATACCGGCTTCCGAAACCACGGTCGGTTTCCGCCTCCTACACTCGGGATACCCTCCTCCGTGTTCACTTCTTCACGACCAAGGAATGGATAATGCAAGCTGCCAGATATGTGTCTGATTCGGATATGCTTGGAGGCATACAAATATTTCCTGACTTCTCGGAACTGACTATCTCTAAACGTAGAGCTCTGGCTCCTATCACGGAGGCACTACGTTCTCATGACATTTGATACAGATGGGGCTTCCCAGTGAAATTGGTGATTTCCCATGAAAATTCCTCCTACGTAGTTGCCACTCTGGACGCTGGGGTTAAGCTTCTTAATGACTGGGATGTTTCGGTCAAAGTGCCCTCTACATTGAAACCTCACCTGTCACTTACCCGTGAGTGGTCTGCGACCTGACTGAGTATTCAATGTTCCAATTAATGTAGTTCCTGGTTGATCTTCATGTTTGGTTGGGGACTCCGTCCCCCTTATAATGCATACCGGATACGAGAGTTTATATGTTATATATGTGTATACTTTTGGTTCCTTCATTTGCTGTTTATATTACTATGTGTACCTGCATTTTCCTCTGATTCTATCTCTTTTATCTTTCTTTTTCTTCTTACTGTACACATGAGGGTATCTCACTAGTCACTTACATTATTTGTTGATGTGCTTGTTGGTACCCTTATTGGTACTTGTAGTTTGGCTATACGTTATTGCTCCAGGTATACATGTGCCTTTTGTACCCCTAGTGGTGATACTAACACCACCTCCCCATTCCTTTTTCTACTGCATACCTTTCCCCTGCAGTAGCAATGCGGTCCCGATATAATGGGCCCTTTTGGTTTTTCCTGCCTGTCCTTTCCTCTTTTTTCCCTAGTTTGTCCCCCCCAAACCCCCAATTTGGGATGTCAGCTGTTTTTGCTTTTTCTATATTTTAAATGGTATGAATATATTCATTGAATGTTAAAGGGTTGAACTCCCCCAATAAACGCAGGCTAGCCTTGACCACTTTTCATAAACATAGAGCTGACATAGTTGCCTTGCAGGAAAAGCATTTTTCGTCAGCAGGTCCCCCGGCTCTGAGAGACCGGAGATACCCAGTTGGCTTTTTTGCAAATGGCCCCTTCAAGCGCAATGGAGTGGCTGTTCTTTTTCAGAGCTCTGTTTCGTTTGAACTGCTGTCCCAGATAGCTGACAAGAATGGTCGTTTCCTCATTCTAGTTGGAAAATTGGAGGATAAGATGGTTATGATTGTATCTCTCTACGCTCCCAATTCTAACCAAGACCCCTTCCTTAGAAAAGTTTGCTCGACTATTGCGAGGGTTCGTCAGGGTGCCCTGCTTATGTTGGGCGACTATAATTTAGTGCTTGATCCTAAATTAGATCTCCTCGGTCTTCTTCCCAGATGTCTGCGGCTCCGGCTGGCCCGTCACTATCCTTCCATCATTTGCTGGCAGAATATGACCTGTATGACTTGTGGAGAGTTCAGGACCCAACTTCGAGAGATTATACGTATTTCTCTCCAGTGCACAATTCCGACTCTCGCATAGATCTTATTCTTTGCGATAAGTGGACTTAGCAGCACTCAGCACAGGTGGATGTTCTGCCTATTTCCTGGTCCGATCATGCTCCTCTCCTATGGTCTTGGAATATTTGCCACCAATTTCCCCCCCCTCGGTCGTGGTGCCTATCTGCCCACCTGCTGTCGGACCCTATATCTAAAAAAGCGATTGATGATTGCATACCCCCCTTTATATGGAAACTAATTCCCCCTCAGATACTTCTGTCCCGACTTTCTGGTGTGCCCTTAAGGCAGTTGTGCAAGGCACTGCGATCCAAGCTGGTGCTAGACTCAAACGACAAGCTATCCAACAACAACAAGACTTGAAATCTAAACTTAAGGAGGTTGAAAATAGGACTAAGCTCCACACCTCTAGGGCCCTACGTAGGGAATTAAAGGACATCCGAGGCCAACTTCAGAAACTTCTTATGAGACGGACCCAGTTTGCTTTAAATAGGTTGAGACAGAAATTTTACCTGACTGGTAATAGACCGGGGAAAATGCTGGCTCGCAAGCTCTGTGCTCTCCAGGCTCGTAATAGGATTAGACATCTGATTTCTCCTCAGGGTGGTAAAGTGTCCAATCCATATGACATAGCGAATCAATTCGCTAGATATTATACCAAGCTGTAACACCTTTCTTCTGATCCCCTTACTTTTCAACCCACTCCTGATTCTATACAATCCTTCCTAGCCGATGTCAAACTCCCCTCCCTTGCTGCGGAACAGCTCGAGACACTAAATGCCCCGTGGACCCCCTACGAGGTAATTCAAGTAATTAAATCACTCCCGCATAATAAAGCCCCCGGTCCAGATGGCTTCATAAATGAATTTTATGTTTCTCTCTGTGATCAACTATCACCCACCCAGACCTCCTTGTATAATTCAATCTCCTCTCTTAGTGCTTTCCCTACAGAAATGCTGGAGGCTCAAATTATCACTATACCCAAGCCAGGTAAAACCCCAGTGCATTGTCAAAATTATAGGCCCATTGCACTATTGAATGGCGATATTAAAATTTTTGCCAAACTTGTCGCTTTCCGTTTAAATGTCTTTCTGCCATCTCTCATTGCCTACGACCAAGTTGGGTTTGTGCCTGGTAGACAGGCATCTGACAATACCCGTAGGGTTTTTGACTTGATTGATATCGTTCCCTCTAACACTGGCCTTCTCCTGCTCTTTTTAGATGCAGAGAAGGCGTTTGATAGACTGAACTGGCAATATATGTCCTCAGTTCTAGACAAGTTTGGTTTTAGTGGCCATATTCTTTCTTCGGTTTTATCTCTATATAGCTCCCCCTCTGCACGGGTATTTAGTAACGGTTTCCTCTCTGATACATTTCCTATTACGAATGGAACCCGACAGGGTTGCCCTCTATCACCCTTAATAATTACGTTGAGCATAGAACCCCTTGCTGAGAAGATTAGGATGTCTGGGGGCTTCCCGGGGATGACTATTGGCACTACTACTCACAAGTTGTGCCTCTTTGCGGACGACATCCTTCTGTTTGTCACGGACCCGCTATCCTCCCTTCCTTGTTTGCATGCTATCTTGGGACAGTATAGTGAAGCTTCCTTTTATAAAATTAATACAACAAAGACAGATGCTCTCCCCATTAATATCCCAGCTCCCATAGTGTCCACCCTTCAATCACACTATCCATATACAGTAACTGGCGTTCGGCTTCAATTCAGTGTTTGGGGATCCAAATTCCATCTTCTACGGCCCTTTGTTTTTGATGTTAACTTACCTCCACTCATTAACAGTTTTTTAGACCTGACTAAGTCCTGGCTATCTTATGATATTTCGTGGATTGGCCGCCTAGCAGCCTTCAAATTGACTCTCTTACCTAAACTCATGTACTTATACCGAACCATACCTTTTCTTTTCCCTAAAACGTACCTTGATAGATGTCATGCTGTAATGCTACGCTATGTCTGGAAGGCACGGCCACCCCGATTGGCTCGGTCCAAAATGATTCTCCCTCGTAGAAAGGGAGGGCTAGATATGCCCGACCTGGTCCTTTACCAGGAGGCATGTGTGCTGGCCCAGTTTAAATACTGGTTGAGTGGGGCACCTGTAGTGGGATGGGTATCTCTTGAACGTACTGGGAGTTTGGACCTTCCCTTAGAAGACCTTTTTAAGATACACTCAAACTCTAGACCCCGCTTATTGTCCCTCCTCCCCGCCACTAGAACATCTTTACAAATCTGGGATAAATTGGTGACTCGCCTGCCTGGACATCAATTTCCATATTCTACTATCTCACTACGAGCCATAGCTAAATTAATCCCTAATTTAAATCTCTCTACCTGGTTTGTTTGTGGTTTGACTGTCTTGGGGGACCTTATGGATGGTAATGTTATGCTATCGTTTTTTCAAATCCAGTCTCGATATAATCTTCCCAGTGGAGAATTATTGCATTATTTCCAAATTCACCACTGGTACAAAGGTTTGCCTAGACAGGTGGCTCCCCCGAACCCATTATCCAAGGTTGTCTTAACACGTGTATCTCTGTGTGACTCTAGAGGGGACATCTAATTTTGGTACAGGACGCTTATCAGCTTGCTTACTACTACTAAGTCTAATGCGCAGCTGAAATGGGAACAAGACTTGGATCTTACCCTATCTGAAGCCCAATGGGAACAAATTTTTATTTCTTCTTACCGAATGTCCAAGTGCTTGAATCACACGGAGATGCATATCAAACTCCTTAATAGACTATATTTAACACCGGATAGGCTACACTCATTCTGGCAGTCTTGTTCCTAATATTGCTGGCGTAACTGTGGGGAAATAGGCCATATTCTCCATATTTTCTGATCCTGTCCTTCCCTTCGACATTTCTGGAGCGAGATATTTACTTTGATTCATTTGGTCTTACACCTGTCCCTCACCCCCTCTCCGGCCATGGCCCTGCTCCACATTTTTCCTGCTGAGATACCACCTCATCAGAGATATCTGGTTGGGCATATTTGTATAGCTGCCAGGGCTGCATTGGCCCAAAGTTGGAAACAAGCTTCTCCCCCTCCTCTATCACTAGTCACCAACAAAATTCAATTCCATTTTACTATGGAAACTGAGTTCATGCCTTACTCTTCTGCGGCCTCCCCCCCAATGGTGAAATGGAGAGCATGGCATGACTATGTCACTGCTGGAGGGGGTGTCTCACCTTCCCCCAACTGACTCGGCTTATACTTCCGCTCTGTGCACCGGCTGTGCCTTACTAGCCATGTGTCTATTATTGATTATCTGTTTATTGATATGTGTTATGATCCAGATACTCAGGTCAGGGGAGATCTTATACGATGGGACCTGAGTTTCTGGACGTAATGCTGGGAAAGGGAAATGGAATGGGAATAGCCCCTGGCACCCTACCTCCGTTGTCTCACCCGTGCTGTCAGTACACTCTTGCGAGACTATGGTTTCTTGAGCCCATGGCAGCCGCATTTGAAGGGCGGATTACGTCTGCCCAACTCCGATGCCCCCTCAGGTCTTAATGAGAGACAAAGAGTGAACTGAGACAGGGTGATGACAAGGGGCCCTCTAACTGAACAACAAGGCCAGGGGCTACTGGTAAACCTGAAACTAAAAGTATGCGTGGATAACCGCCAAGGAAAAGAACAACCAAAATTCCACTTGCCTACTCTCCTACACGGCACCGCCGAGTACCGGAGAGGACTGTGGTAGCGGAAACCTCCGCAAAAGCACCAGAACAAAGAAATAATACTAAAGTGGCTAAGGCCACAACATGCGGCAGGGCCGCAACTCACGGAACCAAAAGAGAGCTTCAAAGGACTGCCACAGATGACTTAAGACCAGAAGCACTCCTTAGGATCAGGAAACAAACTCCTAGATTCTGCAACTCTGAGGACTGAAGGGACCGGACACAGCAAATCAGGAACAGACTTTCACCAAACAACAGGCAGCATGCAGGAAGCTATTACCGGCGTCTGTGTGAGGCACTGAGGAGGGATTTAACAGGGAGCCCTCCTATCAGAATGCAGAGCCTAATTACACTAAATGTCATGCAGCTGCCATGCTGCACGACCACAGAACAAGTGTATGTATTTAATTAATAATCCCTGCAACGGGGAACGCAGTGCGCCTGTGGCGTTCCCGTTGCTAGGGTCCTGGCGGCTTGGCGTGCCCGGCGTCCTAGCGTTGCTAGGGACCCGGCGGCTAGCGCGCATGGTGTACTAGCGTTGCTGGGCGCCGGACAGGGAGGAGGCGCTGGACCACGGCGCCTAACAGTACCCCCCCCTTGAGGAGGGGTCAAAGAACCCCTAAAACCAGGTTTCTGAGGAAATTCCTGAAAAAACAATCTCTTGAGTTTAGGGGCATGTAGATCCTTATCCAGGACCCAAGACCTCTCCTCCGGACCATAGCCTTTCCAGTGAACCAAAAAATAAAGTCGGCCCCCGGGAAACTTTAGAATCTAAAACCTTCTCTACCAAGAACTCCTGTTGTCCCTGCACATCCACCGGAGACCTACCCCGGGAAGACCTCCGAGGAAATCTCCTGGAAGAAAAATACTGTTTCAAAAGGGAACAGTGAAAAGAATTTCCAATTTTTAGGGATCTTGGCAAGCGTAGCCGAAAAGCAACTGGATTGACCTTCTTAATGATAAGGAATGGTCCAATAAATTTGGGTCCCAATCTAGCCGAGGGCTGTCGGAGCTTGATGTTGCGGGTTGATAACCACACCTTATCTCCCACCTTAAAAATGCAATGACTTCGGAGCCTATCAGAAAATCTCTTTTCACGGAAGGCAGCTTTTTTCAGGGCAAGGTGCACTCTTCTCCAAATAGTTCTGAGATGGGATGTTAAGGTCAAGGAGGAGACTGGAGAATGATGGAAAAAAGAGTTGGCTCTAGGATGAAAACCAAAGACTGAAAAGAATGGGGACTCCTTGGTGGAGGAATGACAGGAGTTATTATAAGCAAACTCGGCTAAAGGAAGAAATTCAGACCAATCATTCTGGAGTTTGGCCGAATACAAACGTAAATATTGTTTTAATGACTGGTTGACTCGTTCGGTTTGCCCGTTAGACTGGATGGTAACCAGATGTTAAAGACAGTTTCATATTCAGTGAGGCACAAAAACGTTTCCAGAATCGTGCGATAAATTGCGGACCCCGATCAGAGACAATATCAGTGGGCAAACCATGGAGCCTGAACACATGGCGAAGGAACAAAACTGCCAACCCTTGAGCAGAGGGTAATCGGGGAAGAGCAATGAAATGAGCCATTTTACTAAAACGGTCCATTACCACCCAAATGACTCGACATCCGGCTGAAAGCGGAAGGTCCACCACAAAATCCATGGATATATGTGACCATGGCCTGAGAGGAATGGCTAAAGGCATGAGTTGCCCGATCGGCAACGAACGAGGGACCTTATGCTGTGCACAAACCTGACAGGAGTGGACAAATTATTTTACGTCTTTAGAAAGACTAGGCCACCATACCGAGCGAGAGACCAACTCCAAGGTTTTAGTGATACCCGGATGACCCGAGACCTTGTTGTCATGAAACTCAGCTAAAACAGTGCCTCTCAAAAATTCAGGGACAAAAAGACGACCAGCAGGAATAAGTCTAGGAGCTTGGTGTTGAAGCTGGTTTAACTGAGTGAACAAATCCTGTGTGAGGCCTGCTCGGATGACTGAAGATGGAACTATGGGGGTATTAACAGGATGGCTATTGTGAACCAGAAGAAAGCAACGTGACAGGGCATCAGCTTTCGTATTCTTGGAACCAGGCCTGAAGGTGATAATAAACCTGAAACGAGTAAAAAACAATGCCCAACGTGCCTGCCGAGCATTAAGCCGTTTAGCTGACTCAATATATTGCAGGTTCTTATGGTCAGTAAATACAGTAATAGTATGCCTAGCTCCCTCCAGCCAATGTCTCCACTCCTCAAAAGCCCATTTTACTGCCAGTAATTCCCGATTACCAACGTCATAGTTGGATTCTGCGGAGGAGAATTTCCTGGACATGAAGGCACAGGGATGTAGTTCCTGAGACTCCGGATCTTCCTGAGAAAGGATAGCCCCCACTCCAACCTCTGAGGCATCAACCTCCACAATAAAGGGAAGCTCCGGATTAGGATGTCTGAGGACAGGAGCCGAGACAAAGGCCTGCTTCAAGGCCCGAAAGGCAGACTCAGCTTCAGGCGACCAATTGGAAGGATCCGCTCCTTTTTTAGTCAAAGCTACTATGGGAGCGACCAGGTCAGAAAAAGTGTGAATGAACCGCCTATAATAGTTTGCAAACCCTAAAAAGCGCTGAATTGCTATTAAATTAGTGGGTTGCGCCCAATCAAGAATGGCCTGGAGTTTTTTCGGTTCCATGCAAAATCCCTGGGGAGAAATAACGTACCCCAAGAAAGACACTTCTGTGATGTGAAAATCACACTTCTCAAGCTTAGCAAATAAATGATTCTCCCGTAGTTTTTGAAGAACCAGACGCACCTGGGTAACATGTTGTTCCACAGACTCAGAATATATCAAAATGTCGTCTAAATAAACGACCACGAACTTCCCAAGGAAATCACGGAGAACATCGTTGATGAGGTCTTGAAAAACCGCCGGAGCATTTGACAGGCCAAACGGCATCACCAGGTATTCATAGTGACCCGACTGAGTGCTAAAAGCCGTCTTCCACTCATCCCCAGATCTTATTCGGATGAGGTTGTAAGCTCCTCTAAGATCTATTTTTGAAAAGATCACGGCGGAGCGTAATTGATCAAAAAGCACAGAAATCAATGGTAAAGGATAGGTGTTCTTAACGAAATTTTATTCAGAGCCCAAAAATCAATACATGATCTGAGTGACCCATCTTTTTTCTCAACAAAGAAAAAACCTGCACTCAACGGAGATTTCGAAGGCCTAATAAAGCCTTTTTTTCAGACTTTCCTGAATGTAATCATTCATGGCCGTGGTTTCTGGCCCGGACAAGGCATATAATCTCCCCTTGGGTAAAGTGGCACCAGGTATTAATTCAATTGCACAGTCATAAGACCGATGGGGAGGCAGAATGTCAGCATTGCCTTTTGAGAACACATCGGCATAATCCTGATACTCCACAGGAATAAATTCTGAGGCGACTGCTGCAACCAGGACGGGATGTGAAATACATTCCTTAACACAAAAATGACCCCATTGAGATATCTCCCCAGACCGCCAATCAATGGTGGGATTATGAAAGGCAAGCCAAGGGTGACCCAAAACTACAGGAACTGCCGGACAATGAGTAAGGTAAAATTCTATGTCTTCTGAATGTAAGGCCCCTACTGTCAAAAATACTGGAGGTGTGCGGTGAGTAATTATCCCATTGGAAAGCGGACCCCCATCCAGTCCGTGCATGGTAATACGTTTTTCCAATGGTGTCTGTGGAATGCCTAAAGCCTTAGCCCAAGCTAAATCCATAAAATTTCCTGCAGCTCCACTGTCGACGAAGGCCGACACCAACGAACTGAGGCTGCCAAAGGAAATTTAACAGGAACTAAGGGGGTCATTCCGAGTTGTTCGCTCGGTAAATTTCTCCGCATCGCAGCGATATTCCGCTTAGTGCGCATGCGCAATGTTCACACTGCGACTGCGCCAAGTAAATTTGCTATGCAGTTAGGAATTTTACTCACGGTTTTTTCATCGTTCTGGTGATCGTAATGTGATTGACAGGAAGTGGGTGTTTCTGGGCGGAAACTGGCCGTTTTATGGGTGTGTGTGAAAAAACGCTACCGTTTCTGGGAAAAACGCGGGAGTGGCTGGAGAAACGGAGGAGTGTCTGGGCGAACGCTGGGTGTGTTTGTGACGTCAAACCAGGAACGACAAGCACTGAACTGATCGCAGATGCCGAGTAAGTTTGAAGCTACTCAGAAACTGCTAAGACGTGTAATCGCAATTTTGAGAATCTTTCGTTCGCAATTTTAAGATGCTAAGATTCACTCCCAGTAGGCGGCGGCTTAGCGTGTGTAAAGCTGCTAAAAACAGCTTGCGAGCGAACAACTCGGAATGACCCCCTAAAAGAGAATCATTTGAGGAGATAAGCTGCAGACCCAAGTGAACCCCCTCACAATTCACTTGGTCAGAGCGTTTCCCGACTTATTCGGGCAGTTATGAGCAATATGTCCTTTACCACCACAATACAAACAGAGACCAGACGTTAATCTTCTGGATCTTTCCTCTGGGGACAGCCGAGAGAGACCCATCTGCATGGGCTCCTCGAGGTCCTCAGGAAAGGTATAAACACAAGGACTTTGTCTAACAGTTGTTCCTCTTTCAGCCCTCCGCTCTCGGAGACGACGATCTATTTTAATAGCAAGCTCCATGAGTTTGTCGAGAGTCTCAGGAGCAGGGTACTGAAGGAGACTGTCTTTAATAAGTTCTGACAAACCGAGGCGAAACTGACTGCGCAGGGCAGGGTCATTCCAGCCACAGTCGTTCGACCAACAGCGAAATTCAGTACAATATACCTCTGCTGGATTTTTGCCTTGTTTAAGGGCACGCAGGTGACTCTCAGCTGAAGCCTCTCTATCTGGGTCATCATATAACAGGCCTAGAGATTTAAAAAATGCGTCTACCGACAACAAGGCAGGATCATCTGCTCTTAACCCAAACGCCCAGGTCTGAGGATCACCCTGGAGCAATGACATTACAATCCCAACCCGCTGAGACTCGGTACCAGAGGAACGAGGCCTTAACCGAAAATAAAGCTTACAAGCTTCCTTAAAATTAAAAAACTCTTTTCGGTCACCCGAGAAACGGTCGGGTAGGTGCATTTTTGGTTCTGGGATCACATTCGGGGAGGCTCGCAAAAGATCTTCCTGCGATTTCACCCGAAGAGATAGGTCCTGAACCATCTGAGTTAGTTCTTAAATTTGGTTGACCAAAAGCTTACCGGGATTCGGCCCTAACCCTGCCGGATTCATGAAGCCGGATTTAAGACTAACCAAAACAAAGAATGGAAAAAATTAGACCCCCTTTTTTTTTGTTATGTTTTGGGCCGGTAATAATGTTATGATCCAGATACTCAGGTCAGGGGAGATCTTATACGATGGGACCTGAGTTTCTGGACGTAATGCTGGGAAAGGGAAATGGAATGGGAATAGCCCCTGGCACCCTACCTCCGTTGTCTCACCCGTGCTGTCAGTACACTCTTGCGAGACTATGGTTTCTTGAGCCCATGGCAGCCGCGTTTGAAGGGCGGATTACGTCTGCCCAACTCCGATGCCCCCTCAGGTCTTAATGAGAGACAAAGAGTGAACTGAGACAGGGTGATGACAAGGGGCCCTCTAACTGAACAAGAAGGCCAGGGGCTACTGGTAAACCTGAAACTAAAAGTATGCGCGGATAACCGCCAAGGAAAAGAACAACCAAAATTCCACTTGCCTACTCTCCTACACGGCACCGCCGAGTACCGGAGAGGACTGTGGTAGCGGAAACCTCCGCAAAAGCACCAGAACAAAGAAATAATACTAAAGTGGCTAAGGCCACAACATGCGGCAGGGCCGCAACTCACAGAACCAAAAGAGAGCTTCAAACGACTGCCACAGATGACTTAAGAACAGAAGCACTCCTTAGGATCAGGAAACAAACTCCTAGATTCTGCAACTCTGAGGACTGAAGGGACTGGACACTTCAAACCAGGAACAGACTTTCACCAAACAACAGGCAGCATGCAGGAAGCTATTACCGGCGTCTGTGTGAGGCACTGAGGAGGGATTTAACAGGGAGCCCTCCTATCAGAATGCAGAGCCTAATTACACTAAATGTCGTGTATGTATTTAATTAATAATCCCTGCAACGGGGAACGCGGTGCGCCTGTGGCGTCCCCGTTGCTAGGGTCCCGGCGGCTCGGCGCGCCCGGCGTCCTAGCGTTGCTTGGGACCCGGCGGCTAGCGCACACGGCGTCCTAGCGTTGCTAGGCGCCAGACAGGGAGGAGGCGCCGGACCACGGCGCCTAACACATATGTTTTCATGTTTGACCCGTGTTTATCTTTATCTGTATCTTTTTCCAAGATGACTTTGTATTTTTCCTATTGTATCTATATTGGATTGTTATATTTAACTTCTGACAATTTTGATATTTGCATGTTTACATCCCGTTCTCTTGGTTCTTTGTACCCCCCGCCCCTTCTTTCTTTCTTTCTGTACCCCTTCCTCTTGCAAAAAGAAAACTTGTTTTCAATAAAAACTATTGATGAAAAAAAAAAAGTACTTTCTTACCTATGTGATGTCTGTCCTGGCTGGCGCAAAAGTCCGTGCGCACTGTATCCACACATCACTCCCACCGGTCCACCAGTGCTGATCCAGCATGAAGTCTCCTGCAGCGGCTGCCGCTTCTGTGCATAGCACTTCACAGCGCTGTCTTCCATTGTTTCAGTGTTTATTTTTCATTGGGTTAACTTCCTGGTATTTGGGCCTAGTCAGAGTTTCCCTCCAAATTCAGACATGAGCGCAGCCATCTTGGATTCCATCAGCTGATCCTCCATTGTCCAATCCTGGAGCTCCTTTTGTCAGCTGACTGCAACATCCAATGAATCCACACTGCAAGGTATAAAGGTAACTTCCTGGGATTACCAATGTTTATTTCTCATTGTGCTCACTTCCTGATGTTTGGGCCTAGTCAGAGTTTCCCTCCAAATTCATACATGGGTGCTGCCATCTTGGATTCCATCAGCTGATCCTCCATTGTCTAATCCTGGAGTTCCTTTTGTCAGCTGACTGCAACATCCAATGAATCCACACTGTAAGGTATAAAGATAACTTCCTGGGATTACCAATTCGTCAGTACAACAGTATCTATCCAGGAAGTAACAGCTCTGTGCTAATGTCCTTCATTCCAGTGACTTTGTATGAGCAAGTCCATCCTGCTTCCATTCCGGCTACCATTGCTATTTGGACTTTGCATTTCTTCAGTGTTTTTCTGCAATACTGCCAGTGTTAAGATTCCGGATCAAGCCCGGTGAGCACTCCAGTCCATTCTGGTTCCATTCCGGAGGCTATTGTCATTTGAACTGTGTCTTTCTGCAATACTGCCAGTGTTAAGATTCCGGATCAAGCCCGGTGAGCACTCCAGTCCATTCTTGTTCCACTCCAGATGCTATTGTCATTTGAACTGTGTCTTTCTGCAATGCAGCCAGTGTTAAGATTCTGGATCAAGTCCAGTGAGCACTCCAGTCTGTTCTGGTTCCATTCCGGATACTATTGTCATTTGAACTGTGTCTTTCTGCAATACTGCCAAGTGTCAAGATTACGTATCAAGCCCGGTCAGCACTACAAGGGGATCATTCCGACCCGATCGCTCGCTGCAGTTTATCTCAGCATTTGGGTCGGAATAGCACATGCGCCGGCGCTGCAGTGCACCGGCGCATGCTGGACGGCCGAAGTCAGTGACTGACTCTGCCTGATTGACAGGCAGAGGCGGTTGCAGGGCAGGAGCGGGCTGGACGGCGGCGTTAAGCCGCCGTTTAGGGGGTGCGGTCTGTCCAACGCAGGCATGGCCGGACCATTGAGGGGGTGGGCCGCGGCGGCTGTGTGACGTCTCACGCAGCTGCTGCGGCCATTGGTAGTGACAATAAACTCCCGGCCAGCCACAGGAGCTGCGCTGGCCGGGAGTTACTCCACAAATACAAAAGCATCGCCGCTGTGCGATGCTTTTGTATTTGTGTGTAGGAAGGGGGGAGGGGCAGACTGACATGCAGGGCGTACTAGCCCTGTGCTGAGCATCTCCCCACATGTCAGGGAAGATGAGCGTAGCTGTGCTACATTTAGCACAGCTACAATCAACTCGGAATGACCCCCCAAGTTTCATTTAGGATATTATTGTTATTTGAACTTTGTCTTCTTCAGTCCAATCCAGTTTCATTCCAATCATCATTCCTGTGGCTAACTTGGTATCTTCTGTCAGCATACAGTAACTGCAGTGAATCATGGATGTTGTTCTTTATTAAAAGTTTTATTTTCTATTATAATTGCTTCTGGGCTTGTCACTGCTAAAACATCAATGATTCTTTCAAGTCTATGCACCATACCTGGTTAAAGCCTCCTCAATTCATTTATAATTCCTCTGTGTCCGTTCCATCCACAAACACATGTCCATACCAAACCCAACACTCAGACGTGACACAGTGGTAAACACAGTTTTTATATATATATATAAAGAGGGGGTCCTGAGGAGCCAGTAGCGGATCTTGCCACGGGCAAGCAGGACTTTTGCCCGGGGCGCCGCCTTCCGGAGGGCGCTGGCGCCATCCGGAGGGCGCCGCACCATGGCAAGATCCGCCACTGCTGCCCGCTGTGTCCCCCGTCCGCCTCCGCTGCCCGCTGCCCGCTGCCGTCCCCATCCGCCTCCTGTGAAGGGAACTAGACGCTATGCGTCTAGTTTCCCTTCGTGGAGAGTATAGCGTCTAATTTCCCTTCGTGGAGAGGACCTTTTGCTGTGCGGTGCGCGATGACGTCATCGCGCACCGCTCAGCATTCAAGAGGCGCTAGCAATGTACAGGGGGCGTAACTGACCACGCCCCCTGTATTAGGTCACGCCCCTTTTCCTGCCCGGGGCGCAGAGCGCCCTTGAACCGGCCCTGTGAGGAGCGTTTGTTGTTAATTCATCATTGGCTTGTACCTAGAGATGTGCAGCGGGCATTTTTCGTATTTTGTGTTTCGGTTTTGGATTCGGTTCCGCAGTCGTGTTTTGGTTTCGGACATGTTTTGGCAAAACCACCCTATCGAATTTTTGTCGGATTCGGATGCGTTTTGGATTCGGGTGTTTTTTTTAAAACAGCTTAAATCATAGAATTTGGGGGTAAATTTGATCATATAGTATTATTAACCTCAATAACCATAATTTCCAGTCTATTCTGAACACCTCACAATTTTATTTTTAGTCCAAAAATTTGCACCAAGGTCGCTGGATGACTAAGCTAAGCTACCCAAGTAGGCGGCACAAACACCTGGCCCATCTAGGAGTGGCACTGCAGTGTCAGACAGGATGGCACTTAAAAAACAGCACATGATGCAAAGATAAATTTAAAAAAAAGAGGTGCAAGATGGAATTGTCCTTGGGTCCTCCCACCCACCCTTATGTTGTATAAACAGGACATGCACACTTTAACAATCCAATCATTTCAGCAACAGGGCCTGCCATACGACTGTGGCTGAAATGACTGGTTGGTTTGGGCCCCTACCAAAAAAGAAGCAATCAATCTCTCCTTGCACAAACTGGCTCTACAGAGGCAAGATGTCCACCTCCTCCTCATCCTCCGATTCTTCACCCCTTTCACTGTGTATATCCTCCTCCTCACAGACTATTAATTCATCCCCACTGGAATCCACCATCACAGGTCCCTGTGTACTTTCTGGAGGCAATTGCTGCTGGTGAATGTCTCCACGGAGGAATTGATTCTAATTCATTTTAATGAACATCATCTTCTCCACATTTTCTGGAAGTAACCTCGTACGCCGATTGCTGACAAGGTTACCGGCTGCACTAAACACTCTTTCGGAGTACACACTGGAGGGGGGGCAACTTAGGTAAAATAAAGCCAGTTTGTGCAAGGGCCTCCAAATTGCCTCTTTTTCCTGCCAGTATACGTACGGACTGTCTGACATGCCTACTTGGATGCTGTCACTCATATAATCCTCCACCATTCTTTCAATGGTGACAGAATCATATGCAGTGACAGTAGACGACATGTCAGTAATCATTGGCAGGTCCTTCAGTCCGGACCAGATGTCAGCACTTCCTCCTGACTGCCCTGCATCACCGCCAGCGGGTGGTTTTGGAAATGTTATCTTTTTCCTGGCAGCTCCAGTGGCGATAGAAAATTAAGGAGGAACTGTTGGCGGGTCATGTTCCGCTTGACTTGACAATTGTCTCAACAGCAGGTCTTTGAACATCTGTAGACTTGTGTCTGCCGGAAAGAGAGATACAACGTAGGCTTTAAACCTAGGACCGAGCACGGTGGCCAAAATGTAGTGCTCTGATTTCAACAGATTGACCACCCGTGAATCCTAGTTAAGCGAATGAAGGGCTACATCTACAAGTCCCACATGCCTAGCAGAATCGCTCCATTTTAGCTCCTCCTTCAATCTTTCCAGCTGCTTCTGCAAAAGCCTGATGAGGGGAATGACCTGACTTAGGCTGGCAGTGTCTGAACTGTCTTCACGTGTGGCAAGTTCAAAGGGTTGGAGAACCTTACACATCATGCAAATCATTCTCCACTGCGCTTGAGTCAGGTGCATTCCCCCTCCTTTGCCTATATAGTAGGCATATGTATAGGCTTGAATAGCCTTTTGCTGCTCCTCCATCCTCTGAAGCATATAGAGGGTTGAATTCCACCTTGTTACTACCTCTTGCTTCAGGTGATAACAGGGCAGGTTCAAGAGTGTTTGATAGTGCTCCAGTGTTCGGCACGCAGTTGCTGAAAGTCAACAGTGGCCCACAATTTTTCGGGCCACTGACAGCATCTCCTGCATGCTCCTGTCATATTTAAAAAAATTCTGCACCTCCAAATTAATTGTGTGTGCAAAACAAAGGATGTGCTGGGATTTGCCCAGATTTAATGCTCGCACAATATTGGTGGTGTTGTCAGATATCACAAATCCCCAGGAGAGTCTAAGTGGGGTAAGCCATTGTGCAATGATGTCCCTCAGTTTCTGTAAGAGGTTCTCAGAGGTGTGCCTCTTATGGAAACCAGTTATATAGAGCGTAGCCTGCCTAGTAATGAGCTGGATTTGTAAGATGCTGCTGCTGTTGCTGCTGCGGAAGGCAATACATCTATCCAGTGGCCTGTCACCATCATGTAGTCCTTAGTTTTCCCTGCTCCACTTGTCCACATGTCCAGGGTTAAGTGGACAGTGGGTACAACCACATTTTTGAGGACACTTTTCTTAATGTCCCTGTACACTCCAGGAATCGCTTGACTAGTGAAGTGGAATCTAGATGGGTATTGGTACCGGGGATACAGTACGTACATCAACTGTCTAAATCTCACTACATTAATGGCGGATACTAGACACACGTCTAACACCAGCATAGTTGTTATGGCCTCAGTAATCCGCTTTGCAACAGGGTGACTGCTGCCATATTTTATCTTCCTCGCAAAGGACTGTTGGACAGTCAAATGCTTAGATACTAGGGATGTGCACTGGGCATTTTTCGGGTTTTGTGTTTTGGTTTTGGATTCGGATCCGCGGTCGTGTTTTGGATTCGGACGTATTTTGGCAAAACCTCCCTTAAGAATTTTTGTCGGATTCGGATGTGTTTTGGATTTGGGTGGTTTTTTTTAAAAAAACCCTCAAAAACAGCTTAAATCATAGAATTTGGGGATAATTTTGATCCTATAGTATTATTAACCTCAATAACCATAATTTCCACTCATTTCCAGTCTATTCTGAACACCTTACACCTCACAATATTATTTTTAGCCCTAAAATTTGCACCGAGGTGGTTGGATGACTAAGCTGTGCGACAAAAGTGGGCGGCACAAACACCTGGCTCATCTAGGAGTGGCACTACAGTGTCAGACAGGATGACACTTAAAAAAATAGTCCCCAAACAGCACATGATGCAAAGATAAATTTAAAAAAAAGAGGTGCAAGATGAAATTGTCCTTGGGCCCTCCCACCCACCCTTATGTTGTATAAACAGGACATGCACACTTTAACAAACCCATCATTTCAGAGACAGGGTCTGTCACACGACTGTGGCTGAAATGATTGGTTGGTTTGGGCCCCCACCAAAAAAGAAGCAATCAATCTCTACTTGCACAAACTGGCTCTACAGAGGAAAGATGTCCACCTCCTCATCTTCCGATTCCTCACCCCTCTCACTGTGTACATCCCCCTCCTCACAGAGTATTAATTCATCCCCACTGGAATCCACCATCACAGGTCCCTGCGTACTTTCTGGAGGCAATTGCTGGTAAATGTCTCCACGGAGGAATTTATAATTCATTTTGATGAACATCATCTTCTCCACATTTTCTGGAAGTAACCTCCTACGCCGATCGCTGACAAGGTTACCGGCTGCACTAAACACTCTTTCGGAGTACACACTGAAGGGGGGGCAACTTAGGTAAAATAAAGCCAGTTTGTGCAAGGGCCTCCAAATTGCCTCTTTTTCCTGCCAGTATACATACGGACTGTCTGACATGCCTACTTGGATGCTGTCACTCATATAATCCTCCACCATTCTATCAATGGTGACAGAAACATATGCAGTGACAGTAGACGACATGTCAGTAATCGTTGGCAGGTCCTTCAGTACGGACCAGTTGTCAGCTATCGCTCCTAACTGCCCTGCATCACCTCCAGCGGGTGGTTTTGGAAATTTTATCTTTTTCCTAGCAGCTCCAGTGGCGATAGAAAATGAATGAGTAGCTGTTGGTGGGTCACATTCCGCTTGACTTGACATTTGTCTCACCAGCAGGTCTTTTAACATTTGCAGACTTGTGTCTGCCGGAAAGAGAGATACAACGTAGGCTTTAAACCTAGGATCGAGCACGGTGGCCAAAATGTAGTGCTCTGATTTCAACAGATTGACCACCCGTGAATCCTGGTTAAGCGAATTAAGGGCTCCATCCACAAGTCCCACATGCCTAGCGGAATCGCTCCGTTTTAGCTCCTCCTTCAATCTCTCCAGCTGCTTCTGCAAAAGCCTGATGAGGGAATGACCTGACTCAGACTGGCAGTGTCTGAACTGGCTTCATGTGTGGCAAGTTCAAAGGGTTGGAGAACCTTGCACAATGTTGAAATCATTCTCCACTGCGCTTGAGTCAGGTGCATTCCCCCTCCTTTGCCTATATCGTAGGCAGATGTATAGGCTTGTATGGCCTTTTGCTGCTCCTCCATCCTCTGAAGCATATAGATTGTTGAATTCCACCTCGTTGCCGCCTCTTGCTTCAGCTGATGGCAGGGCATGTTCAGGAGTGTTTGCTGGTGCTCCAGTCTTTGGCTTGTGGTGGCTGAATGCCGAAAGTGGCCCACAATTCTCTTGCACGCCCCTACATTTTAAAAAAAAATTCTGCACCACCAAATTCATTGTATGTGCAAAACATGGGACGTGCTGGAATTTGCCCACATGTAATGCATGCACAATATTGATGGCGTTGTCCGATTTTACAAATCCCCAGGAGAGTCCAATTGGGGTAAGCCAATCTGCGATGATGTTCCTCAGTTTCCGTAAGAGGTTGTCAGCTGTGTGCCTCTTATGGAAAGCGGTGATACAAAGCGTACCCTGCCTAGGAACAAGTTGGCATTTGCGAGATGCTGCTACTGGGGCTGCCGCTGCTGTTGTTGCTGTTGTGTCCTGCATCACTTGTCCACATGTCCGTGGTTAAGTGAACATTGGGTACAACTGCATTTATTAGGACACTGGTGACTCTTTTTCTGACGTCTGTGTACATTCTCGGTTTCGCCTGCCTAGAGAAGTGGAACCTAGATGGTATTTGGTACTGGGGACACACTACCTCAAGCAATTCTCTAAGTCCCTGTGAACTAATGGCAGATACCGGATGCACGTCTAACACCAACATAGTTGTCAAGGCCCGAGTTATCCGCTTTGCAACAGGATGGCTGCTGTGATATTTCATCTTCCTTGCAAAGGACTGTTGGACAGTCAATTGCTTACTGGACGTAGTACATGTGGTCTTCCTACTTCCCCTCTGGGATGACGATCGACTCCCAGCAGCAACAACAGCAGCGCCAGCAGCAGTAGGCGTTACACTCAAGAATCCATCAGAGGAATCCCAGTTAGGAGAGGACTCATCAGACTTGCCAGTGACATGGCCTGCAGGACTATTGGCGTTCCTGTCTAAGGAGGAAATTGACATTGAGGGAGTTGGTGGTGTGGTTTGCAGGAGCTTGGATACAAGAGGAAGAAGGGATTTAGTTGTCAGTGGACTGCTTCTGCTGTCACCAAAAGTTTTGGAACTTGTCAATGACTTCTGATGAATGCGCTCCAGGTGACGTATAAGGGAGAATGTACCTAGTTTGTTAACGTCCTTACCCCTACTTATTACAGCTTGACAAAGGCAACACATGGCTTGACACCAGTTGTCCGCATTTCTGTTGAAATAATTCCACACCGAAGAGGTGAGGTTTTTTTTTGTATTTTGACCAGGCATGTTAATGACCTTATTCATCCCACGGACAACAGGTGTCTTCCCGGGTGCCTGACTTAAACAAACCACCTCTCCATCAGAATCCTCCATCAATTTCCTCCTCAGCGCCAGCAACACCCATATCCTCATCCTGGTGTACTTCAACAGTGACATCTTCAATTTCAATATCAGGAACTGGACTGTGGGTGCTCCTTCCAGCACCTGCAGGGGGCATGAAAATAATGGAAGGAGCCACCACTTCCCGTCCAGTGTTGGAAAGGTCAGGCATCGCAACTGACACAATCGGACTCTCCTTGGGGATTTGTGATTTAGAAGAATGCACAGTTCTTTGCTGTACTTTTGCCAGCTTAACTCTTTCCAATTTTCTAGCGGGAGGATGAGTGCTTCCATCCTTATGTGAAGCTGAACCACTAGTCATGAGGAACATATGAGAGGGTCTTAGCCATTACTTCCCACTCCATGTCGTTAATGGCATATTGGCAAGTTTACGCTTCTCATCAGACACTTTTAATTTAGATTTTTGGGTCATTTTACGGAACTTTTGTTTTTTGGATTTTACATGCTCTCTACTATGCCATTGGGCATCGGCCTTGGCAGATGATGTTGATGGCATTTCATCATCTCTGCCATGACTAGTGGCAGCAGCTTCAGCACTAGTTCGAAGTGGATCTTAATCTTTCCCTGTTTTACCCTCCACATTTTTGTTCTCCATTTTTTAATGTGTGAAATTATATGCCAGTAATATATCTGGAATTAGATGGCAGTAAAGTCTGGAATTAGATACCACTAGATAGATAACAGATACCACTGTGACTGGAATGATGATGACCTATGCACAGTGACAAGACACTACCACAGCACCCTACAGCAGCAAGATGCAGCACAAGACACTGGACTTTTAGTCACCACAATGCAGCACTGATAATGAGCACAGATATTGAGCAATGTTCAGGATTCTAGAACTGACACTGGGCAGCGAGAACAGCACTGGACTACTCTTCTGTACTACTATATACTGCTCACCACAATGCAGCAATGATAATAATGAGCATAGATATTGAGCACTGTTCAGGATAATAGAACTGACACGGAGCAGCAAAATATAGCAATGGACTACTGTACTGTACTACTATATACTGGTCACCACAATGCAGCAATGATAATAATGAGCACAGATATTGAGCACTGTTCAGGATAATAGAATTGACACTGGGCAGCGAGAACAGCACTGGACTACTGTACTGTACTATTATATACTGGTCACCACAATGCAGCAATGATAATAAGGAGCACAGATATTGAGCACTGTTCAGGATAATAGAACTGACACTGGGCAGTGAGAACAGCACTGGACTACTGTACTGTACTACTATATACTGGTCACCACAATGCAGCAATGATAATAATGAGCACATATATTGAGCACTGTTCAGGATAATAGAACTGACATGGAGCAGCAAATTACTGCAATGGACTACTGTACTGTACTACTATATACTGGTCACCACAATGCAGCAATGATAATAATGAGCACATATATTGAGCACTGTTCAGGATAATCGAACTGACACTGGACAGCGAGAACAGCACTGGACTACTGTACTGTACCGCTATATACTGCTATATACTGGTCACCACAATGCAGCAATGATAATAATGAGCACAGATATTGAGCACTGTTCAGGATAATAGAACTTACACGGAGCAGCAAAATGCAGCAATGGACTACTGTACTATGCTACTATATACTGGTCATCACACTGCAGCAGTGATGATAATGAGCACAGATATTGAGCACTGTTCAGGATAATAGAACTGACACTGGGCAGCAAGAACAGCACTGGACTACTGTACTGTACTACTATATACTGTTCACCACAATACAGCAATGATAATAATGAGCACAGATATTGAGCACTGTTCAGAATAATAGAACTGACACTGGGCAGCGAGAACAGCACTGGACTACTGTACTGTACTACTATATACTGGTCATTGGTCACCACAATGCAGCAATGATAATAAATAATGAGCACAGATATTGAGCACTGTTCAGGATAATAGAACTGACACTGGGCAGTGAGAACAGCACTGTACTACTGTACTGTACTACTATATACTGGTCACCACAATGCAGCAATGATAATAATGAACACAGATATTGAGCACTGTTCAGGATAATAGAACTGACACGGAGCAGCAAAATACAGCAATGGACTACTGTACTGTACTACTATATACTGGTCACCACAATGCAGCACTAATACTGAGCACAGATATTGAGCTGATGTTTAGCTGATGTTTAGCTGATATTGGGCTATTTAGGCAGAGAACCTAGCCACGTCCTCTCCGCTCAATCTACAATGCACGAGTGAAAATGGCGGCGACGCGCGTCTCTTTATATGGAAGCCGTGAGAATCCGACAGCGGGATGATGACGTTTTCCCCCGTTCGGGTTTTGCGAGTAAGGCGGGAAGAACCGAGGCTGCCTCAGACCTGTGTAAACCACGTGAAGTTCGGGGGGGTTCTGATCTCGACAAATCGAACCCTCTCATCTCTATTAGTTACAGTAGCACAAGTGGTCTTCCGACTTACTCTGAGATAATGATTGACTCCCAGCAGTAACAACAGCATTGACAGCAGTAGGCGTACCACTCAAGGATCCTCTGGAGGAATCCCGGATAGGAGAGGACTCATCAGTCATGCTAGTGACATGGCCTGCAGGACTACTTACGTTCCTGAATGAGGAGGAAATTGATGTTGAGGGAGTTAGTGGTGTGGATTGCAGGAGTTTGGATACAACAGGAAAAAGGTATTTAGGTGTCAGTGGACTGTTTACACTCTTTCCCAAAGTTTCTGAACTTGACAATGACTCATGATGAATGCGCTGCAGTTGACGTATAAGGGAGGTTGTTCCTAGATGGTTAGCGTCCTTACCCCTACTTATTATGGATTGACAAAGGCAACACATGGTTTGACGCCTGTTGTTCGGATTTGTGGAGAAATAATTCCACATTAAAGAGGTGCCTTTTTTGGTATTTAACCCAGGCATGACAATGGGCTTTTTCATCCCATGGACAACAACTGTCTCCACTGGTGCCTTCATCAAACTAACTACATCACCATCAGAACCCTCATTGTTAACTTCCTCCACAGCACTAGCTACACCAAGATCCTCCTCATTATCTCATTATCAGCAACTGGACTGGTGGTGCTCCTCCCAGCACTTGCAGAGGGTGTGCAAATGGTGGTAGGAGCCTCCTCTTCCCATACAGTCTTGGGAAGGTCAGGCCTAGACATTGCAACCGCGGGCACACTAGGACTCTTCTTGGGGATTTGTGATATTTCTGAGTCTGAACGCAGTTGATTTTTCCTGTGCTTTAACAAGCTTTATTTTCTTTTATTTTTTTTGAGAGGGAGGAGGGCTTCCATCTTCATGAGAAGCTGGACCACCAGTCATGAACAAAGGCCCAGGCCTTAGCCCTTCCTTGCCACTTCGTGTCATGAATGGCATATTTGGCAATTTTAATTTTCTCATCGGATAATTTATTTTTATTTTTGTTATAAAATTTTGATTCTTGGAATTTTACATGCCCCCTATGACATTGGGCATCGGCCTTAGCAGACAACATTGATGGAATTGCATTGTCAATGTCATGACTGGTGGCAGCAGCAACTTCAGCACTAGTACTATGAACTGGAAGTGTTTTCTGATCTTTAACTATTTTTTCCTCTAAATTGTTGTTATCCATATCACAGAACAGCGTTCCTTTATTATTACAGCATGCAGAACAGTGCCCTTTTTCTTTTACAGCAAACAGAACTGTGCCCCTTTATATTTACATCACCCCTGTATTTTTACAGCATACAAGACAGGGCCAGTGTACCTTTATTTTAACAACAGCACTGTATTTTTACAGCACACAAGACAGGGACACAGCACCACTCTATTTTCACAGCACCCCTGTATTTTAACAACAACCCTGTAATATTACAACATACAAGAGACTGTATTATTACAACATACAACACCCCTGTATTTTTACAGCACCCCTAACAGCACACAGGACAGCACCCCTAAAGAGCACATGCTGACACACTCCCCCCTGCGCCGATGCCACCACCCACAGAGAGACAGAGGTTTGTCTCCCTCACTCTCCAAGTTTGGAGTGAAAATGGCGGCGGCACACACCTCCTTATATGGAATCCAAAACCTGCGAGAACCCGACACCGGGATGATGATGTTTTGCCTCGTTCTAGGTTCCGAGTCTGGTGGGAAGTCCCGAACCAGACTTGGTTCCCGGCTCGGATCGTGAAGTTCGGGGGGGAATTGGATCTCTGAGATCTAAACCTGCTCATCTCTAATATAAAACACTTTTAGTTTGCTAGGGAGGGGCCTTAGACTGCACACCTATAGCTGCCAGTAATGTGAGGTGCTACGTACTGAGACTTGTAGTTCTACAGAAGAAAAAAGGGGGGTGTTGTAGGTGCACTGTCTCTAGCATCACTGATATCATACAGCTTAGCATATAATAAATAGTGGAGTTTAGTTATGAATTGATTAATGCATGAAGCTGCAGCCCCGCGGCAAGGGACTCCACTCTGCTGCAGTACCAGTCAGTCTTGGTGAGCCTTGATGTTGAGGCTCTGTACACTTCCATAAGACATGATTTGGGGGTTATGGCAGTTAGATACTTTTTATCAGTAGAAGGAATAGGTGAATTTCAGGAATTTTTGTTGGAATTATTGGAGTTTGTGTTACATCACAACTACTTCCTGTTTAACAACCGCTTCCATATTCAACTAAGGGGTACAGCTATGGGCGCAGCTTGTGCCCCCACATATGCAAATCTCTTTTTAGGTTGGTGGGAGCGAGAATTTGTCTTTAATGACAATCAAGAACACTACACCAATCATATTGTCACATGGATGTGTTTCATAGATGATATTTTTATGATATGGGACGGTCCAGAAACAAAACTGGAAGAATACATTCAGACTCTCAACAACAATGACATCAACCTGAAATTCACCTATACCAGTAGTCGAGTAAGCGTCTCCTTTCTAGATCTCAGGATCTATCGAGACAATGACAATAAAATCGCCACGGAGATCTTTAGGAAGGAAACATCGACCAATAGTCTCCTCCATTCATCGAGTGGACATTTTCCACCGACCATTAAAAATATCCCAAAAGGGGAATTCCTCCGGTTAAAACAAAATTGCTCAGACGAACAAAGTTTTCGATCCAAATGTGTGGAACTAAGCGGCCGACTTAAGGAACGTGGCTATAGCAACCGTCTGATCAAGTAAGCCCAATATGAAGTGAGCAAGGTACAACGTGAATCTTTGATATTTCCAGATAAAAAGAATCCAGACTCACACAAAAAGCAGGGGCGATGAGATTCATTGGTGATTTCTGTGGAATGTGGAAAGAAGCCAGCCAAATTCTCCAAAATCATTGGCATATATTACAAATGGATGATGACCTATTCGAGCACATAGGTGATAAGATCAATATGAGTTGGCGGCGGGCACCTAATCTCAGAGACCAATTGGTGAAGAGTCACTTTTCACAAACATCCAGATCCCGTGTACTGTTACAGGGTAGCCACCCTTGTGGGAATTGTAAGGCCTGCCCCCATATCCATAATCAAACAACCATTGTGGATAGGTACAATCAATCCATTGAGATTAAAGACTACTTTAATTGCAAGACAGAAAATGTAATCTATTGCATTACATGTCCCTGCGATTTGAAATATGTGGGCATGACCTCGCGCATGCTTAAGGTCAGAGCACTGGAACATATAGGTAATGTTCGCAACGCCAGATCAGATGCATCTAAATTTAAGAACTTGACTACTGTTGAAAAACACTTTCTACAGACCCACAACAGTAGAACCCAAGACCTAAGAATCTTTGGCCTGGAACATCTTAAAATGGGCCTAAGAGGAGGAGATTTAATGAACAGACTACAGAAAAAGGAATCAGAATGGATTTTTAAGTTACATTCCTTAATACCAAGAGGTTTAAATGAGAACATAAATTTCAGTGTGTTCCTCGAATAAACCCTCTCTGATTCCCATGGCTCTATTGGGACATAATCTATTCATCTCATCTCTCTTTGATACGGTGTCGAATATAGACACATGAATAATTTCCCGCATACAATATTATTTCCTTCAGCACATATTATCTATATGTATTCGTACATATTGTCTAGTTTATTTGATAGTATCATTTAGATTTATTTTATCCTTATCAATATTGTCGCTAATGTTATTATTGTCACCGGCAATGTTGCCATTATTGGCACTATGATTATCACCACTAATGGATCTATGTGGTGCTGCTGGGTAAGTTGGATAGAATATGTGGATATATTTATGTCTGCACTCTTTGTCTGATTTGTCTGGTAGTATCACATGGATTTATTTTATCCTCATTAATATTATTGATAATATCACTAGTTTCACCAGCAATATCGTCATTATCGTCACCATGATCATCACCATCAATCTTTTATCTCTATATTCACTTTGATATTTTACACGTGTTTAGTATAGTTTCACGTTTAATATTAGTCATTACGTTTAATTTTAATTTTAGTCACCATTTTCTCACACTTTTTCTAACACCCTTTCTCTTTCTCCTTCTTTCTCCTCCTTGCTCTTCTTTCATCTTTTCTCCTTGTCTCTCTAGTGTAATCGCCGTATTATCTTCACTTTTTAGTCTTAACATCACCAATCCAACAAGCATCACAATTTTTCACTTCATTTCTACATACGTACATATATGTCTCAATAAGACCTTGTATTCCATTATTTAAAGGTACACTAAATAAAGTAGATGTTAGCTAACACAGTGCTGCACACCAACAGTAAGTGGATGCTCACTGTATGTATGGTTAGCTGACACATTACTCTTTTGCATGTCACTTTTTTTCTTAGCTATGGTGGCAAGGCCACAACCTTTCACACCAGATTATGCCATTGTCCTGATTTTCAAAATGGGGGATAAGGGGGCAACAATGCTCTTTCTGGCACAGGGCACCAAAATGTCTAGTTACAGCTCTGTGCCACACTATAGTGCCCCTAGTAGTTCACATTATCTACAATATAGTGTCCAGTGAAAGTAGTACACATTGGCCAATCTTCCCCTGGTGGCAATTATGGTGGGGGCATATAGGGCCCCGACCCCTTGTGTTCACATGTGAACCTCACTTCATTCATTATATACATATATTTATATTATGTACATATATTTATTTATGTGCACTATAAGAACATAGCAATAAATAAGCAACCAGTGCTCAAAGCAGGGCGGTATGCACAGGTATGGTATACTGCCACTTCCACACAGACTGAGTCCAGCAACTAATCTGGGACTACTACTCCCACAATCCCCCCCAGCCTGGAATAGTGTGGGGATCATTT
Source organism: Pseudophryne corroboree (assembly GCF_028390025.1). NCBI lineage: Eukaryota > Metazoa > Chordata > Amphibia > Anura > Myobatrachidae > Pseudophryne > Pseudophryne corroboree. The sequence goes on from NC_086451.1 coordinate 199,892,280, forward strand.
TGAGAGTATACAGTAGTGGAACTCATTGAGACAATGAAGTAACCTGTGTCTGGGCACAAGCCCGGAAGGGGTTCCTCCACCATTGCACCATAGTCCAGGTGGCAGCACGAGTTAAAGGCACATAGTGCTGATAACTGTTAGAGGCCAGTGAGTAGGTTACAGTTAGTAGTGCCAGGGACTGACATTGGCTGTGCCAGGAGATCATGGCAAGTGGACTACGTAATCCTATGCAGTGCGCACAAGATGGCTACCTCACCTGGTACCTGTGAGGGTGGAATACACAATCGTTGGAAATTGTTACCCAAAATGCCTACACCAATCCTGCATTATGCTTGCTGTGTTCTCAAGATTTTCTTTTTATGTCTGTGTGGCTTGTCTGTTGCTGTATTACTTACATCTTCTGTATTATGTGCATTGCTTTTGATGTCTATAAAGTGCCTTGAGTCCTGCTGGAGAAAGAGCACTATATAAATGAAAATATTATTATTACTTCTGTGCAGAAGGAGTGCTTGGACATTTTTATGTCTGTTTGCTTATTTTCAGTTATGTACTTGTGTAACCAGGTCTAAAGGTCCATACACATTAGCCAATGTCGCTCTGTGAGCGACATCGTCTAATGTTTCCCCCTCCCGGGCCGGTGGTCGGCTGCCGACTGTACACACTGAGCGATATGACCGCTCATATCGCTCAGTGGCGTCGCGCCTCTGCCAGCACTGCATGCAGGTCGTGGACGACAGTCCAGATACTGCATGCATGCCCTACCGACAGCGACTATCGTTAGCGACCTGCGGGGCTGCGCATCGGTCGTCGCTAGCGGTATACACACTTGACGATAAAATGAGCTACATCGCTTAAGGAGGGGGAAAATGAGCGACGTTGCTCATTTTATCGTTAAGTGTGTATGGATCTTAAGTCTGTGTATACTGTGCACAGTGTCTGATGAAATAAAAAGATACTGTGTTTTACAGGAATACCTACCTTATGAGTCCTTATTTCCAGTATCCATTTTACATTATATAATTACTTAAACCTTGGGGCCCCATAGAATACATTAGCACAGTTTAACGGAGTTGAGCTCGTCGATGCACAATCCGGAATGGTTATCCTCTCTAGATTTATCCTCAGAGTCATAGTATTTGACATATATATTAGACAGTAACATTGGGAATTGATTCACTTTGCTCAGCCAGATAGTAATGTTCTTTTGGAGAAGCCTCAAATGTTACTTTGTAGCTGACACAGTTAATAGTTACAAAGTTTCCTAACTGTTTTGTTCCAAAATGCTTTCCAAACTCAGTGTTGTTATAGATGATGTCTGACTGGAGATGCTGACAATAAAATCCTGTCTCTGCACTTTTGAGTAGATGTTTTATGTTAAAACTCTCCCTATTTTCATGGAGCAGAATACTTCCTATTGCACTGTGCAGTTTGGGTTTGCCGTACAGGATGTGCCTGATAGCTAAGTCTGTATGGCTGGCTATATTGCTCTTATACAAGGATTCATTTTGCAGTACTTTAATCCCTTGAAAAACTAATAACTTTAAAGTTGTTTTTCCCTGTAGCACAAAAGCTGGAGTTGCAGTTTGCCTTGCAAGTGGTGCCTCTGTCCCTGGTGTGATCTCTCCCTCTGTAGGGTAGACTTTTGATGTAGGTTAATAAACATGCAGATCTACCAACCTTGTACACAGCACTAGCGAGGGGTGCTTGCTTTGTACCAACAGGTGCTTCTATCAGAAGATCAGACACGGTCTCTACCCCTCTCGTTGCCATTCACTTTAGCAGTATGGGTGGAGACTGCATTGCCGCCCTTGGCTATCTGTCAGGGAAAGGCCTGCATATCACTCTGCCTCTGCTGGGAACTACTGACTTCCAGGCCCAGATGCTGTTGTCAGGTCGCAGCTTCACAGCTCTCCCCATCCTCCTAAGATGGCCACCACCAACCTTCCAACTGTCAACACCAGCAGTTTACTCTTTTTCTTTGCTGTAAGTTTAATAGTGGTCAACCAAGAATGCATTTGGCTTGAATTCAGTGGGGAGAGCAGTGCGGCTTCTAACAACGGGAGCACCTCTATGCCACTCGATCCCGCAAGAGGTCCAGAGTCTCCAACAATAGTCCTCTAACAACCACTGTTCACTACACCTGGCTGCCTACTCAGCTCAACTGGCAGTTACCAGGTAGTCCCGGCCAGCATGCAGGTGAAGAGGCTCAGCTCCCTAGCATAACCCTATGCACCCTGGCTACTGTATGTAGTCCCCAGTGCAGTGTGTCCCGCAGCAGGTGTTAGGGTCCTTGAAAGGGGCTCAATAGGCAATCTCCCTGGACCTCGCAGCCCCACTGGCGGGCATTACATTTTTATTCTGTTTTCCAGTGTTTGAGAGCAAATGGTCGATGGTCATTTGCTCCCATCCATTACCAGATTGGATAAATGGTGTGCCAGATAATTGTATAGTATATGCTCCCATACCAGCCAGATTGGATAGATGGTGTGCCAGATAATTGTATAGTGTATACTCCCATACCAGCCAGATTGGATAGATGGTGTGCCAGATAATTGTATAGTGTATGCTCAGCTTAAGAAATGGCGAAACTAAGAGGAATACGTCTAACATGTGAGACATAAAGGAAAGGTGAAATAAAACTGATATGGGGGAGAGGTGGATGGACACAGGGGTACTGGAGAACACCAGAGGGATAACTTTAATCTTATTACATGATTCATTTTATACAACGTATACAAAAATTAGCCAAAATTAATTTCACATTATCTAATGCTTCAGGGGTTCTAAGTGTACCACAGACTCTTGAGAATCCTATTCATTTTTCCATACCCCATTTTCAACATTTCCACTTTGACCTCTGTAAGCAACTAGACTAAACTATTTACCAGCAATTTAGGCCCTCCTCTTTCACAATGCAGCAACCTAACCATAAGGGCCGCCCAACCTTTTTTTGTCGGGAAAGCAAAAATACATTTTGGTGCCCCTTGATGGAATAGACTTTTAAAAGGGACAGCGCATGCCACAAAAGGGGTGTGATCTCACAAGATAGGGGAGTGGCCACACAATTGTACCTGCAAGGGTACAGGGTGATAGTGGGTGACAGGGAAATAGTAGGTAACTGGGGACACAGGGGTGACTGAGAGATAGTGGGTGACTGAGGCAGGAGTGACAGGGAGAAAGTGGGTGACTGAGGCAGGAGTGACAGGGAGATAGTGGGTGACTGAGGCAGAGGTGACAGGGAGATAGTGGGTGACTGAGGCAAGGGTGACAGGGAGATAGTGGGTGACTGAGGCAGAGGTGACAGGGAGATGGTAGGTGACTGAGGCAAGGGTGACAGGGAGATGGTGGGTGACTGAGCTAGGGGTGACAGAGAGATAGTGGGTGACTGAGTCAGGGGTGATAGGTAGATGGTGGGTGACAGAGGCAGGGGTGACAGATAGTGACAAGGGACATTGTATAGGGACACACACAAATATTACAGAGAGAGCTGGCAGCCATGCAGAGGCACATACCTTTTAACCTCAGTCATAGGGCAGCACCAGCTCCTCCTCCTCAGCACTTGCTTTCCCTCTGTTTCCGGTCATCAAAGAAGGGCCGAGAGCCAGGCGGTCACACACCTGTGAGGAGTGTGTTCATCCCCCTACATGGCACATATAGGGCGCATCCAAAAGTTCCAGTACTGGTCAGGCAAGGCCTTTCACCAGGTCTGGAGGGTGACCCGCACCGAGATTTATGAATTATGTTGTATATATGTTGGAGTGCCTATAATTATTTCTCGTTAAACCCTATTATAGGGATTCACATGCACGAATAAAAGGTTCAAAGGCTCATAAAGGTGCTACCAACTGGTTTAAACAAGGATATGGAGTCAAATCCCCATAGGAGGGGGAAAAGAAAAAGAAACCAGATACATTTAAGGTGCACTCATCCAACTATTGAATCATTGATACAATTATTATTATGACACATATATATCCCCAGCAGCAGTATCGAATAAGGGCTTAAATGCTCAGTAACCTTAATTACTATAGAGGTTTGTTTAATTATATTTATATGGGACTCAATTGTCCTTTATTGAAAATAGAGCAAAATATTAAAATTCATAGAATAAAGGACAGTAAATAGAAGGTGACAGAAAATAGACTAATGTGAATAAAGATTTAAAAACAAAGCTAATGTGTTTCTCCCTTCATATATTTTCTTGTGTTTATTACAGTTGTGCATGCACATACATATATTTGCGCAGCACTGTAACAGTGCTATACTTATATGAGACCTGCAGTTTTCATATTCATTTGAGCCTACTATGCTGTGATAGAGGGAGATATGCTGTCTTGCTAGAAAGTTGCAAACTGTTACATCAAATTGTAACCAAGTTTTATTTAAGTAAGAATGTGCAACAAAAGATCTCCACTCCTGCCCCTAAGGCTGTGAAAATGGTTACTTAATTCTAATATAATAAATTAAGGAGTGACACAATGTTGCTAAATATGTAACTTATGCCTGAAACTCTAGAATATCATATGGTGCAGGAAATGCTGACATAATATTGTGTTAGAAGGAACTAATGGGGATAAGCCAGGGTGGGTAATTCCACTGGCCTTTATTAGAAGCTATCTATTTCAATTATAGTAATCTCTGACATCAATTACTGTTATTACTAATGCTCAGATACATGTACAAGGTAAATGGATTACAATATATCCCATGTGATGTTGATACCACAGTGTTCCACACCGTTCATGTAAGTTGGTATTACGTATATATTAAATCAGCGGTCGTTACTGGTACTCTGCAAAATTAAATTATGTCCATGCGGGGCATATTAGTAACATTTAAGTATTGCTCGTCAAAGTCAGATACATTATAAATTGTACATGTCCCAGAGGATCCTGCCCCAGTTTGCCAGCAGACTGCAGTATACGTACAATGACATTAAATATCCACTATATACAGGGACAATCTAGTGTCTGGCAATGACACCTGTGGTCTCTCTTATTTATTATTAATGTCAGCTATCCCACAGCATATAAATTTCAGGTATATGAATGTGTTTACAAACTCCTCTCTAACCCCTGTGATCTCTCTTATTTATTATTAATGTCAGCTATCCCACAGCATATAAATGGAGTTTCAGGTATATAAATGTGTCTACAAACTCCTCTCTACTATAAGCAGGTTTGGCTTCTATTACCACACTATAGGTCTCATAGGTATGCTGTATACCGTTAGCACAATATTAGACATGAATACTAAAACGGGAACACATAGCTGAAGCCTATGCGCATTTCACTCCTAATGAGCTTCCTCAGGGCACTATAGTAATATAGTGCCCTGAGGAAGCTCATTAGGAGTGAAATGCGCATAGGCTTCAGCTATGTGTTCCCGTTTTAGTATTCATGTCTAATATTGTGCTAACGGTATACAGCATACCTATGAGACCTATAGTGTGGTAATAGAAGCCAAACCTGCTTATAGTAGAGAGGAGTTTGTAGACACATTTATATACCTGAAACTCCATTTATATGCTGTGGGATAGCTGACATTAATAATAAATAAGAGAGATCACAGGGGTTAGAGAGGAGTTTGTAAACACATTCATATACCTGAAATTTATATGCTGTGGGATAGCTGACATTAATAATAAATAAGAGAGACCACAGGTGTCATTGCCAGACACTAGATTGTCCCTGTATATAGTGGATATTTAATGTCATTGTACGTATACTGCAGTCTGCTGGCAAACTGGGGCAGGATCCTCTGGGACATGTACATTTTATAATGTATCTGACTGTGACGAGCAATACTTAAATGTTACTAATATGCCCCGCATGGACATAATTTAATTTTGCAGAGTACCAGTAACGACCACTGATTTAATATATACGTAATACCAACTTACATGAACGGTGTGGAACACTGTGGTATCAACATCACATGGGATATATTGTAATCCATTTACCTTGTACATGTATCTGAGCATTAGTAATAACAGTAATTGATGTCAGAGATTACTATAATTGAAATAGATAGCTTCTAATAAAGGCCAGTGGAATTACCCACCCGGGCTTATCCCCATTAGTTCCTTCTAACACAATATTATGTCAGCATTTCCTGCACCATATGATATTCTAGAGTTTCAGGCATAAGTTACATATTTAGCAACATTGTGTCACTCCTTAATTTATTATATTAGAATTAAGTAACCATTTTCACAGCCTTAGGGGCAGGAGTGGAGATCTTTTGTTGCACATTCTTACTTAAATAAAACTTGGTTACAATTTGATGTAACAGTTTGCAACTTTCTAGCAAGACAGCATATCTCCCTCTATCACAGCATAGTAGGCTCAAATGAATATGAAAACTGCAGGTCTCATATAAGTATAGCACTGTTACAGTGCTGCGCAAATATATGTATGTGCATGCACAACTGTAATAAACACAAGAAAATATATGAAGGGAGAAACACATTTGCTTTGTTTTTAAATCTTTATTCACATTAGTCTATTTTCTGTCACCTTCTATTTACTGTCCTTTATTCTATGAATTTTAATATTTTGCTCTATTTTCAATAAAGGACAATTGAGTCCCATATAAATATAATTAAACAAACCTCTATAGTAATTAAGGCTACTGAGCATTTAAGCCCTTATTCGATACTGCTGCTGGGGATATATATGTGTCATAATAATAATTGTATCAATGATTCAATAGTTGGATGAGTGCACCTTAAATGTATCTGGTTTCTTTTTCTTTTCCCCCTCCTATGGGGATTTGACTACATATAGGGCGCAGTCACACTCCCCATCCAACTACATGGCACATATACTGTAGAGTGCAGTCACACACCTCATCCCACTACATGCCACATATACTGTAGGGTGCAGTCACACACCCCATCCCACTACATGGCACATATACCGTAGGGTGCAGTCACACACCTCATCCCACTACATGCCTCATATACTGTAGGGTGCAGTCACACCCCCCATGCCACTACGTGGCACATATACTGTAGGGTGCAGTCACACTCCCAATCCCACCACAGTCACACTCCCCCACTGGCCACAACCACCGACTGAGCACTGGACCCGGTATCAGCACCATGCACACAGCAGGCAGCCGGTGACACTACAGTGAGATGCAGCCGCACCGCGGTGAGGGAGGAGAAGAGCCAGGTTGTAGCCGCCTCCCTTCTCTGTGACCAGGACAGCAGCAGCCGGAAGGGAGAACTGAGCACTGGTCAGAGTCTATGTGACCCCGGCTCTGCCCCGTTCCCATGGGCTCTGGAGCTCTGTCCATCGTCCCCGTCCCCGCACAAGCAGATGGAGAAGCGGAAGGAGTTGAACGCTCTGATCGGCCTGACCGGGGATTGTGCAGAGAGACAACCACTGTCACACAGCATGGTGCTGTTGAGCGGCACGCTGGCGAGCAAGGAGGACGGACGTATCAGGAGGCACCTTGGGGACATGCTGTTGGTGACTGATTGAGGAGGTGGGCACTGATGAATGATCGTGTACTGCAGAACACGCTGTGAGTCACTCGTCCTCCGTGCGCCTCAGCCAATAGCATTTCAAAATTGTCTGAGGCGCACACAGGACTGTGATTCATAGCGCGTCCTTCAGGACCCAATCAGATTTAAAAAGTGTGTCCCTCTCTGCAGCAGCGCCCTCTACAGGCTGGCACTCAACGCGGCCGCGTACCCCGCGCATACGGCGGCCTGGCACTGCTAACCATATAAAAGTCAATGTCATACACATGTTATAGAGATGGTGCAAAGTAAAAAAAAAATATTTCACTCAAGATATTAACATATCGTCATTATTAGAGCTAAGCGGGTTCGGTTCTCAGAGAATAGAACCCCCCGAGCCAGTTTCCGAGTCCGGCTCGGGACTTCCCGCCAGACTCGGAAACTATAACAAGGCAAAATGTCATCATCCCGATGTTGGATTCTCGCGGGTTTTGGATTCCATATAAACAGCCACACATCGCCGCCATTTTCACTCCGGACTTGGAAAATAAGGGCGGCAGACTTCTGTCTCTCTCTGTGGGTGGTGGCATTGGGTGGGGTGCAGTGGGGTACAGTAAGATAAATGTACACTGGCCCTGTCTTGTATGCAGTAATAATTTTAGGGCGCAGTAAAATAAATGTACACTGGCCCTGTCTTGTATGCTGCAAACATTCTGGGGTGCAGTAAAATAAATGTACACTGGCCCTGTCTTGTATGCTGCAAACATTCTGGGGTGCAGTAAAATAAATGTACACTGGCCCTGTCTTGTATGCTGTAAGAATTCTAGGGTGCAGTATTATTTTACTGCACCCCAGAATTATTGCAGCATACAAGACAGGGCCAGTGTACATTTATTTTACTGCACCCTAGAATTTTTGTAATTAATAATTATATATTTGATAGGTTTAAGTCCTTTTTGTCAGGGCTACCAAGAGAAATCCCGGGTCCCGGTACAGCAATTTCCGTTCCCCCCCCCCTACCCCCCTGCAGAAGGGTGTGACCACAGCATGCTGGGGGCATGGCCACACCTCTTTGGAGCATGTCTAGCACATGAGAAGCACCCACTCACAGGAGCATGGCATGCCTCACAGCCAGGGCAGTAGAGAGCCTGGCTGGGCCCAGGTACTTTTCAGGGGGCATGGCCTAATCACGGGAGGTGTGGACCTCGGCCCCCACTTGGCCTCTCTGTCAGATCTGGGCCCAGGTAATTTGTACCCTCTCCTACCCTCTTGGCACCACTGCTTTCTGTTCCACACCAATACAGGAGTGTGAAAACCTATATGTTGTTACTGATTGCATGTGCCTCTGTAATTTTTAATCACCTTCTTGACACTGTCCTCTTGCCTCTTCTCATAATGTGAAAAGTCATCAAATATGGATGTGATATGTTTGTAGCTAGCTATGATTCTGAGAACTTGGCTTGCTTTTTCCAGGGGGACCACCTGTCGCTGAAATGATTGGTTTATTAAACTGTGCATGTCCTGTTTAAACAACATATTGGTGGGTGGGAGGGCCCAAGGCAATTCCATCTTGCACCTCTTTTTTTTATCTTTGCATGATGTGTACTTTGGAGCCTATTTTTTAAAACTACCATCCTGTCTGCCACTGCAGTGCCACTCCTAGATGGGCCAGGTGTTTGTGCTGCACACTTGTGTCATTTAGCTTAGTCATCCAGCGACCTCGGCACAACCTTTTGGCCTGAAAACAATATTGTGAGGTGTTCAGTGTTCAGAATAGACTGAAAATTAGTGGAAATGAATGTTATTGAGGTTAATAATACCGTAGGATCAAAATTACCCCGAAATTCTGTGATTTTAGCGGTTTTTATCAAAAATCATCCAGATCCAAAACCAAAACCCAAAAAGATTGGTATTGGCAAAACCAATCCAGATCCAAAACACGAAAAGTGTCCGCCGCACATCTCTAGTTAGTATTTATTATATTGTCCAATATATTTACAGTATATACAATTTGTCTACTGTCTATTATTAAGTATATCTAACTGTAAAGGAGTCTTCCATAGTGAATATTTAAATATAGATATTTAATACAACATTACAAAAACAATGCAAAGGACTAAAATGGGAAATAGTTCATAGAGTGAGCAACACATAATTGAGCCAGAAACTAATAAAGAAAGGCTTAAGGGGGTACATAGCATACTAGATGATTTTAGTCTAAAAAATAAACGATAATGACATAAATGTTATCATTTATTTTTAGGTTTATATTGTCCAGTGTATATGGGGGCACGCCGTTCAGCTATCACCAATATTGAGCTGACATGCAGCTCAACACGTCAATGTCAGGCTGAGCTGCATGTTCGGGAATGATGGCGGTGACGTCACATCACCAAATGTTATCTTTTAACGATAACATTCAGCATGTACGCACTATTTTGTTGAAAGCTATGTCGTTCAACTACATAGTTGTCCATCGCTGGAAATTCCCCGTACTTACTTTACCAACATCTGGGACCGGAAGCTTTATACTGCTGCTCAAAACTAGAACTGCCTCATCTCACAAGGTTAAGACTAGAGATCCTCTGTAGACTATTGTGTTGGCTTCACTGCCGAGTCTGCCTTATTTTGGAATGCAATATTTATGCCCAGACAACCCCAGCCTTGCACCACTCATCCCATCCTCGCAACCAATCCCTCCACCAACCTGTACACCAAGTACCCATTTCTCTAACGTCCTAGTGGATGCTGGGGACTCCGTAAGGACCATGGGGGATAGACGGGCTCCGCAGGAGACTGGGCACTCTAAGAAAGATTTAGTACTACTGGTGTGCACTGGCTCCTCCCTCTATGCCCCTCCTCCAGACCTCAGTTAGAATATGTGCCCGGACAGAGCTGGGTGCATTATAGTGAGCTCTCCTGAGCTTGCTAATAAGAAAGTATTTTAGTTAGGTTTTTTATTTTCAGAGAGCTTCTGCTGGCAACAGACTCTCTGCTACGTGGGACTGAGGGGAGAGAAGCAAACCTACTAACTGCGGCTAGGTAGCGCTTCTTAGGCTACTGGACACCATTAGCTCCAGAGGGATCGAACACAGGAACCTAACCCTGGTCGTCCGTTCCCGGAGCCGCGCCACCGTCCCCCTCGCAGAGCCAGAAGCAGAAGCCGGCGGGTTGAAGCAAGAATACGTCAAAATCGGCGGCAGAAGACTCCTGTCTTCATATGAGGTAGCGCACGGCACTGCATCTGTGCGCCATTGCTCCCACATTACACCCACACACTCCGGTCACTGTAGGGTGCAGGGCGCAGGGGGTGGCGCCCTGGGGAGCAATTCAGTACCTCCTGGCAAAAGCAGCATATATACAGTTGGACACTGTAATATTCATGAGCCCCCGCCATTATTTTTACACAAAATCGTGGGACAGAAGCCCGCCGCTGAGGGGGCGGGGCCTTCTTCCTCAGCACTCACCAGTGCCATTTTCTCTCCACAGCTCCGCTGAGAGGAAGCTCCCCAGGCTCTCCCCTGCAGATAGAGAGGGTGAAAAAGAGAGGGGGGGGGGCACATAAATTTGGCATAAAAACAATATATACAGTAGCTACTGGGTTAACACTAAGTTACTGTGTGATTCCTGGGTCATATAGCGCTGGGGTGTGTGCTGGCATACTCTCTCTCTCTGTCTCTCCAAAGGGCCTTGTGGGGAAACTGTCTTCAAATAGAGCATCCCCTGTGTGTGGGGGGTGTCGGTACGTGTGTGTCGACATGTCTGAGGTAAAAGGCTCCCCTAAGGAGAAGATAGAGCAAATATGTGTGTGAGAGGGTGTCTCCGTCGACAACGCCGACACCTGTTTGGATATGTGTAAGTGCTAAGCTGAATTTGTTGCACAAAAGATTAGAGAATAGACAGGAAATCTACCCATATCTGTCCCTATGTCACAGAGACCTTCAGAGTCTCACAATGCTCACTATCCAAAATAATAAACATTGATATCGACACGGAGTTTGACTCCAGTGTCGACTACGATAATGCAAAGTTACAGCCAAAATGGCAGAAAGGTATTCAATATATGATTATTGTAATAAAAGATGATTTGCATATCACTGATGACTCATTTGTCCCTGACACAAGGGTACACATGTTAAGGGGAAGAAAGCTGAGGTAAATTTCCCTCCTCTCATGAGGAAAAAGTGCGGGAATCTCCAGACAAGAGACTGTAGCTTCCCAAAAAGAATTCTCAGGCAGTATCCTTTCCCCACTAGGGCCAGGATATGATGGGAATCTTCCCCTAGGGTGTCACGTTTGCCCAGAAGGTAGCACTAGCTATTCTCAGGGATCCTGCAGATAGCGTGCACATTCTGGTACACTACTTAGACCGGCGATTGCGTCGGCATGGGTTTATAGCGCTGTGGCAGCGTGGACAGGTACCTTATCAATAGAGATTGAGACCCTAGTATGCATATAGATATATATATATATATATATGTATATATAGAGATATATATATATATTAAAGATGCTGTCTTAAGAGATATGTATATATATAAAACATGCCCAAAGAGACATGAGTATACTGGGTCCTAGAGTCAAAGCTATGTCGATTTCTGCTTGACGTGTCCTGTAGAATATGCAATGGACAGATGATGCCGACTTAAGAGGCATATGGAAGGCTGAGGATTGTATGGAGAAGGGTTCTCGGATCTGGTCTCCACAGCTATAGCTGGTAATTCTGATATTTTGCCTTATATTCCTGCACAGCCTAGGAAAGCACGACATTATCAAATGCAGCCTTTTAAATAAAGAAACAAGAAAGTCCGAGGTGCGTCCTTTCTTGCCAGAGGTGGGGGCAGAGGAAAGAAGCTGCACAACACAGCTAGTTCCCATGAACAGAAGTCCTCCCCAGCCTCTACAAAAATCCACCGCATGTCGCTGGGGCTCCACAGGTGGAGCTGGGCCTGGTGGGGGCACGCCTTCGTAAGTTCAGCCACAAGTGGGTTCACTCCCTTTTAGATCCCTGGGCAATAGATATTATGTCTCAGGGATACAAGCTGGACTTTGAGAAGATGCCCCCTCACCGACGGCCCTGCCGGCTTCCCCCCACGAGAGGGAAACAGTGTTACCTGCAATTCACAAATTGTATCTTCACCAGATGGTGGACAAGGTTCCCCTCCTTCAATAAGGAAGGGGTTATTATTCGACCATGTTGTAGTCCCGAAACCAGACGGTTCGGTCGGACCCATATTGAATTTAAAATCCCTAAACATATACCTGAAAAGGTTCAAGTTCAAGATGGCAAAGACCGCTAAGAGCGGTCATTGCAAGCCTGAAAGGGGGAGATTTTTGTGGTGACTCGGGACATAGAGGATGCATACCTTCATGTCCCCATTTATCCACCTCATCAGGCGTACCTCAGAATTGCGGTACGGGATTGTCATTACCAATTTCAGACGTTGCTGTTTGGTCTCTCCACGGCCTTGAGAATATTCACCAAGGTAATGGCGGAAATGATGGTGCTCCTGTGGAAGCAAGGTGTCACTATTATCACGTACTTGGACGATCTCCTCATAAAAGCGAGATCAAGAGAGCAGTTGCTGAACAGCGTGTCACTTTCTCTGGAAGTGTAACGGCAACACGGCTGGATTCTATATATTCCAAAGTCGCAGTTGGTTCTTACAGCTCATCTGCCTCTCCTAGGCATGATCCTAGACACAGACCAGAAAAGGGTTTATCTCCCCATAGAGAGAGCTCAGGAGCTCGTGACACTGGTCAGGAATCTATTAAAACCAAAACAGGTGTCAGTGCATCACTGCACTCGAGTCCTGGGAAGGAGGGTGGCATCATACGAGGCCATTCCCTTCGGCAGGTTCCATACGAGAACCTTCCAATGGGACTTACTGGACAAGTGGTCCGGATCACATCTTCAGATGCATCGGTTAATCACCCTATCCCCCAGAGCCAGAGTGTCTCTCCTGTGGTGGCTGCAGAGTGCTCACTTTCTCGAAGGTCGCAGATTCGGCATTCAGGACTGGGTCCTGGTGACCACGGATGCAAGCCTCCGAGGGTGGGGGGCAGTCACACAGGGAAGAAATTTCCAGGGGCTGTGGTCAAGGCAGGAGACTTGCCTCCACATCATTATCCTGGAACTAAGGGCCATATACAGCGCCCTAAGTCAAGCGGAGACCCTGCTTCGCGACCAACCAGTTCTGATTCAGTCAGACAATATCACCACAGTGGCTCATGTAAACCGCCAAGGTGGCACAAGGAGCAGGGGGGCGAGGGTAGAAGCCACCAGAATTCTTCGCTGGGCGGAAAATCATGTAAGCGCACTGTCAGCAGTGTTTATTCTGGGAGTGGACAACTGGGAAGCAGACTTCCTCAGCAGTCATGACCTCCACCCGGGAGAGTGGGGACTTCATCAAGAAGTCTTTGCGCAGATTGTAGGTCGGTGGGAACTGCCACAGGGGGACATGATGGTATCCCGCCTCAACAAAAAGCTACAGAGGTATTGTGCCAGGTCAAGAGACTCTCAGGCGATAGCTGTAGACGCACTGGTGACACCGTGGATATTCCAGTCGATTTATGTGTTTCCTCCTTTTCCTCTCTTACCCAAGGTGCTGAGAATAATAAGGAAAAGAGGAGTGAGAACAATACTCATTGTTCCGGATTGGCCAAGAAGGACTTTGTATCCAGCGCTGCAAGAAATGCTCACAGAGGACCCATGGCCTCTGCCTCTAGGGCAGGATCTGTTGCAGCAGGGACCTTGTAGGTTCCATGACTTATGGCAGCTGCGTTTGAAGGCATGGCGGTTGGACGCCGGATCCTAGTAGAAAAAAGGGATTCCGGATGAGGTTATTCCTACGCTGATAAAGGCTAGGAAGGACATGACGGCTAAACATTATCACTGTATACGGCGAAAATATGTTGCTGGGTGTGAGGCCAGGAATGCCTCTACAGAGGAATTCCAGCTGGGCCGTTTCCTTCACTTCCTACAGTAGGGAGTGACTTTGGGCCTAGAATTGGGGTCCATTAAGGTCCAGATTTCGGCCCTATCCATTTTCTTTCATATAAAAACTAGCTTCACTGCCTGAAGTTCAGACGTTTGTAAAGGGAGTGCTGCATATTCAGCCCACTTTTTGTGCCACCAGTGGCACCTTGGGATCTTAACATGGTGTTGAGTTTCCTGAAATCTCACTGGTCTGAGCCGCTTAAGACTGTGGAGGTAAAATATATCACGTGGAAAGTGGTCAAGAATTGGCGGCTTTGTCATGTAAAAGCCCCTATCTGATTTTCCATATGGACAGCGCAGAATTACAGACTCGTCCGCAATTTCTGCCAAAGGTGGTGTCATCTTTTCATTTGAACCAACCTTATCGTGGTGCCTGCGGCTACTCGTGACTTGGAGGATTCCAAGTTACTAGATGTAGTCAGGGCTTTGAAGATTTATGTAGCCAGAACGGCTGGAGTCAGGAAACCTGACTCGCTGTTTATCCTGTATGCATCCAACAAGCTGGGTGCTCCTGCTTCAAAGCAAACTATTGCTCGCTGGATCTGTAACACGATTTAGCAGGCTCATTCTGCGACTGGCTTGCCGCCTCCAAAATCAGTAAAAGCCTATTCCACAAGGAAGGTGGGCTATTCGTGGGCGGCTGCCCGAGGGGTCTCGGCATTACAGCTTTGCCGAGCAGCTACTTGGTCGGGTTCAAACACTTTTGCAAAGTTCTACAAGTTTGATACCCTGGCTGAGGAGGACCTTGTGTTTGCTCATTCGGTGCTGCAGAGTCATCCGCACTCTCCCGCCCGTTTGGGAGCTTTGGTATAATCCCCATGGTCCTTACGGAGTCCCCAGCATCCACTACGGACTACGAGAAATAGATTTACAGGTGAGTAAAATCTTATTTTTCCTTGTGAATTTCCCCCCACATAGACAATAATAAATAAATAAATATATACTGTAAGTCATGAGGCTATTGGCTCATCAGGGAAGTTCCTGATGAGCCCCATGGGCAATCCATCTTGGCCAATAATTTTCACCTTTCCAAGCAGAGTAGAAAATATGGTTTATTTAATAAAAAAAGGAAGTGTTCAGAACACTTTAACTCGCTATTAGATTGCAGCCACACAAAGTTGAAAGCGTTTGTATAACTGGGTGCGTAAGAAAGTCAGACGAGTGAGGTCCTAAGGGTGCAATATTATGTGGTGCAAATGATGGCACCAGAAAGCCCACCAAAACCGTGGTTACCAGACTTTAAATGTTATATACGGGACATGCAAGTTCTGGTACTGTATGTTCGGATTTCTCCGTGCACATCTCTAATACATACTATACTACAGTATATACCCTGTTTTGGAGGCAAGGATATTTTTATGCTGTCATTTTTTATTGCCAAGATCCCAAGGAAGAAATGTTCTGAATCTCAATTACATTAACTGATAATATGTTAGTGCCAAACCTGGATCCTATATATTTGCTAAAGTGCAGGTTTATAGAAGTAGAGATGTTGCCTGTAGCAACCAATCAGATTCTAGCTAGTATCTTCTAGAAGGTGCTAGATAAATGATAAGTAAAATCTGATTGGTTGCTATGGGCAACATATCCACTTCTAGAAACCCACACTTTTATACATATACCCATATGAATAAGCTGGTCATAGAAAAAAAGAGTAGCATAAGCTGTCACTAACTTACCCATTGTATATCTATTTGAGCCCACTTTAAAAAAAAAACTACCCTTGCTTAGCCTGGTGTTCGTCTTGTTTTAGGATGGGTATTTCAGCATATAATACTGTGTTTCTTCCCCTTTCCCACACTGTTGGGAGGCATGACATTACTCCACATTACCATATGCTTGGAAACATAACGGTTTAAGCTCTGTCTTCCAAATTCTTGAAGATGACACACTAACATTACTTCCCTTTACTCAATTGCAAGAAAAGTTTCTGACCTCCCCATCCCTTTATTTGCACATTTTCAAATTCACAGTTATGTCTTTCCAAATTATCTGACAAGAATAAAGCAAAATGGGCTGGATGGTGTGCTGTGTGGCTCCCAAAATGGAGATTGCTCTACTTCTTTCTTACATGTTCATATTAAATGTACACTAGTATTAGATGACTTGCAAACTGGCATGGTTAAATGGACTTCACATTTTTCTAATGTCTCCCTTAATTTAATCCTTATGGTGTTTTTTCGTCTCAATAAAACCCTCATATCGGCCTCCTATATCGAAATACATTATAAACTAATGCACAGGGCTTACTATACTCCTAAACTGTGCTGTTTGATAGGTATCTCTTTAGATTGCAATTGTTTTAAGTGTAACGCACGATCTTTATCACTGCATGTGGAGCTGCCTCAAGGTTAATAACTTTTGGTCCACTGTAAAAAGTATATTTGTGACTGTTTGGGCATATCTATAGAGCTCTCTCTTGAATAAGCCCTCAGGGATATGTATGTCACTCCCCAACAAACTAAACCTCCCGTCCTCGTCGCCAAGTAGCAGCGGTAGTAAAGAAAGCCATTTTGTCTCAGAGAGTTTCCTCTAACACCCTTTCTTTATCTTTGTTGATGCCTCGTATTTATTACCTCTTCCATATGGCTTGGTTGGAGATGTCAGTCAACACGGATAAAAGAGCTGAAAAATTCTTTGACATCTGGCTACCCTATGTACGCATTTGCTTCCTTCCACCAAGGACAATCTCTGCCATGCAGTTTCATTGACCTTTTGGTACACCTTAGAAATACTTTCAGCGTGTTGCCCTACATTTAAGTCTTTAAGTTATACTGCAGGTTCTGTTCGATGCATATGGCTGTATTTTCCCTTCCTTTGATCTAGGCCTGATTTGCAGTTCTCCAACTTATTCATCTACCAATATCTTTCCAATAATGTGTACTATTAATTTGATTTATCTGTGCACTTGGAATTTCATTGCAAATCATTATTGTACCGTTTGTAATTTTCAGTATGAGCAGTTCTACAATAAATTTCTTTAAAAAAGAAAAAAGAAAAAAGAACTACCCTACTACTGTATGCAGCTTTAATAAAATATTAGATAACCGTGATTGATAATTGGCTGCTTCCCCTAATTTATTTTAACCCACCCCAAATCATCATGCTCTGGGTGACTATTCAACCATAAAAAAAAATAGAACAGAGAAACAGAAAAGTTGTCAGTGGCATCTTGGTGAGGTGTCTCAATAATCTGTCAATCAAACATATATATTAACCTGATTATCTATAGATTTACCTATTTAATGTATTTAATCTGTTTGGGAAGCAGATGAAAATTAATAGGACAATTGCATTCTATAGTGTTATACAGATTTGTTGTTTGGATATCATTTATTATTTGTTTCTTATCTTCCCCAAATTTCTTCTCCTAAAAGAATCCAGGCAGTTGTGTGCTAACCTCCATCACACATTTTACAATGGTTACTGAGGCTGACAAGGAGGCGTCAAATCTTCTAAAGAGAAGTTGCACATAGCAACCAATTAGATTCTAGCTACAGTATGATTTAGATCACAGGTTCTCAAACTCGGTCCTCAGGACCCCACACAGTGCATGTTTTGCAGGTAACCCAGCAGGCGCACAGGTGTATTAATTACTCACTGATACATTTTAAGAGGTCCACAGGTGGAGCTAATTATTTCACTTGCGATTCTGTGAGGAGACCTGCAAAACATGCACTGTGTGGGGTCCTGAGGACCGAGTTTGAGAACCTGTGATTTAGATCATACTTGCCTACCTGACCATCTCCATGAGCGAGAAAATGCTCTGTTCCTGGACTTTCCTGGTAATGTATGATTGCCATCACCTGTGGTGAGCTAGTTAATTGATAAGAAAGGTGTTTCACCACAGGTGATGGCAATCATACATTACCAGGAAAGTCCAGGAACAGAGCATTTTCTCCCTCATGGAGAGGGTCAGGTAGGCAAGTATGATTTAGATACAATCTATACAATGATAGGTATTGTAGAATCTGGTTAGTTGCTATGAACTCCTCCACATGTCCTTTTGAAAAGGTTTGATGCAACATTTTCACATTGTGCTTAAACATCAAAATTGTCTTAGGGGGTCATTCCAAGTTCATCGCTCGCTTTTGCAGCGCTGCAATCAGGTTAAAACTCAGCAAAACTGTGCGTTCGTATGCACCGCAATGCGCAGGTGCGTCGTACGGGTACAAAGAGGATCGGTGCTGGGTGATGGATTTAACACAGAATCCATTCGCACAGTCAATCGCAAGGTGATTGACAGAAATAAGGCGTTTATGGGTGTCAACTGACCATTTTCTGGGAGTGTTTGGGAAAACGCAGGCGTGTCCAGGCATTTGCAGGGCAGGTGTCTGACGTCAATTCCACGACCAAAAAGTCTGGAGTGATCGCAGCGGCTGAGTAAGTCCAGAGCTACTCACAAACTGCACAAACTGTTTTTGTACCGCTCGGCTGCAAAGGCGTTTGCACACTTGCAAAGCGTAAACACACTCCCCCATAGGCGGCGATTATCTGGTCGCAGTGCTGCAAAAAGTTGCTAGCAAGCGATCAACTCGGAATGACCCCCTTAGTGCCGCTCTTTCTGTTAATCTTACTAAGAAAGTTGTGTACTCTGTTGCACCTTGGGATCCAGGTCACTTTATTGTTACTGCCTATATTTTTATTAACAAGCTCTATTGGATTCTTTCATTCTTGAGACAGAAGTAGTATTTTGGAACCACATCCTCTGTTTTCCATAGGCTGCAAAAGTGCTCATCCACCCCAATAATGAAGTTACATCTATCAGTTCCATGAGAAATCAAACGATGGCCCAGATTTACCAAGCCTTGGAGAGTGATAAATTGCACGGTAATAAAGTACCAACCAACCAGCTCCTAAGTGTAGGGCCACATATAAAATGGGACCCCGACTTGGCCGGAAGGAGATTGCACATGAGCACTTATACATGCGCCCACACATATGCCGCAGTCCTGCCGCCACCGGATCCAAACGTAGCCTGCTGCGGTTGGGCCAGATGACAGGACGGAGGGATTTCAATGTGAATACATACATTTCAATGTATGTGTTCACAGCACTGTGTTCTATTAAAATCCTGTGTGCCACTGGCCGGATCCTGTTCTGCGGATCCTGCAGAACAGGATCCATGTGCACACAAAACCCCCTTCCCGGCCAAAGAACGGGACCCGCTTGGCTGCTATGTGTGGCCCTAGTCTAACTGTCATGTAACAGGCTTTGTTTTAAAAATTACAGGAGTTGATTGGTTATTACTTTATCACCGTGCAGTTTATCACTCTCCAAGGCATGATAAATCTGGGCACATGTCTATTCCTTCTACACTGTTCCTCTTTCTGTCTCATGAGTATGTAGCCATATTGTCAACATTCAGAATGTTTACAGAACGTCAACAATAGGTTTTAGGGTTAGGCTGAGATTAGAGTTTGATGAAAGTGAAAATTAGGGTTATACTGTGCTTAGATTTAGAGTAAATGTGATTGGGAAAACCCATTGTTGACATGCCGACTGTCAGTATTCACAATGTCAACATTGTGGCTGTCAACATTATGTCAGTGTTGACATTGCGACTATTTATCCCTACTAAAGTAATTTAAAATGATCTGACACATCCAGGATCACAGATCTCTGGTGAACACGGGGAAGAATGCCAGGAATGTGATACAAAAGAGTATTGGTACGGCAATACAAGACTGGGAATAATATCTAGGCTCAATCACAATAGCACTACCTCATCTGCTACAAATATTCTTACATCAATAGGTGAACACCTCCCATGTCATTTATTGCTTCCATGAATTGAAGGCTTGTATAATATTCTGGGTAGATATCATATAGGACTATGGTATGCAATCATTGTGTGTTTGCAATTTCTAGATTTGCATGTACTTTTCATTATGAAGAATGAACTATTAAAGTGTGTGTTATATCTCTCTGTGAAAATCCTCTGCTGCCTGAATGTTTTACGTTTACTGTGCTTAAGTATTCTACATTGGATAAAAATATTCAGGGTTATGGTGCGTAGGCACGCATTATAGTTAATTAAACTAGTCCTAACATAAAAATAACTAGTCCTATAATAAGACTGCATAGGAGACCACAAATAGGTTGAACTCGATGGACAATTGTCTTTTTTCAACCTTAGTTACTATGTTACTATGGGGGTAATTCTGAGTTGATCGCAGCAGGATTTTTGTTAGCAGTTGGGCAAAACCATGCGCAC
The DNA here is from genome assembly GCF_028390025.1 of Pseudophryne corroboree. Taxonomy (NCBI): domain Eukaryota; kingdom Metazoa; phylum Chordata; class Amphibia; order Anura; family Myobatrachidae; genus Pseudophryne; species Pseudophryne corroboree. Next base: position 199,912,968 of record NC_086451.1, read on the forward strand.
TGCAGGGGGGACAGATATAACATGTGCAGAGAGAGCTAGATTTGGGTGGTGTGTGTTCAATCTGCAATCTAAATTGCAGTGTAAAAATAAAGCAGCCAGTATTTACCTGGAAACAAAATAACCCACCCAAATCCAACTCTCTCTGCACATGTTATATCTGCCCCCCCCCCCCCATGCAGTGCACATGGTTTTGCCCAACTGCTAACAAAAATCCTGCTGCGATCAACTCAGAATTACCCCCTATGTTACATGTATAATGTAATTTGACAACATTTAGCATAACAAATGAGACCACAAGTAGCATCATTGCAAAAAGGAAACATCTAACTGTTCTCAGAAATGAGCACATCGGTAGGTTAATGTTTAAAGTTGATAGTGGGAACCCATGTCTGGTCTTATTATAGATGGTTCACGTTTGACTTCATACATTTTGGTTAATCTAAGCAAAATAAGACATGCAGAGCGCAAGCATTTGGGGGCATGATGTGGACCCAGGTCAAAGTACTGAAGGTTTCATGGATACCATATTGATGTGATCAATGACTCAGCCACAAATGGTTAGAATAGCAATGCACAGAAGTATCTGGAAAAAAAAGTGTTTAATCAGATTTATAGCTATGATATTATCTCTCTATCTTACAATATGGTACCCACTGTATATAAAGATGCACCAGGTCCTTGAAATGAATTAGGAGACTTTTAACCAAGATCTTAACACAAATATATGTTATGGTTAGAACTTACCATTGATAACGGTATTTCTCCTATGTCCACAGGTTTCCCCAGGATAACATTGGGATATGCTTGAGCATCAGCGGATTGGCACCAAATCGATCACGAGTTTTGTGACCTCCCTGGATGCACCGGGCTCGTCCATATAGTCCCGCCCATTGACTCAGTCAAATCAGTTGTTTCCAAAGCAATTAGGCAGGAACATTATGTTGAACCCTATTCAGGCGAGAAGAACACACATGCACACCCTTCCACGCAAGAGGGAAGAGGTTAGTGAGTATAAAGATTCTCAAATCAGGTGCGTCAGGGTGGGATCCCTGTGGAAACCTGTGGACATAGGAGAAATACCGTTATCTTACCATAACGTATATTTCTTCGGTTGTGTCCACAGGTTATCCACAGGATAACATTGGTATTTCCCAAAGCAACTTTTTAGTGATGGGGATGCTCCTGATTGGACAGGAGAACCTTTCGCCCAAATTCAGCGTCATGAGAGGCAAAGGTATCCAAGGCATAATGTCTAATGAATGTGTTAATGGAAGACCATGTGGCTGCCCTACATACAGTATCTGTTCTGCTGAAGCACCAAGTTGTGCTGCCCATAAAGGACCTACCTTACGTGTAAAGTGAGCAGAGACATTAGCTGGAACAGGGAGATCAGCACAAGAGTATGCTTCTGCAATCGTCATTCGAAGCCATCTTGCTAGCGTCTGTCTAGTAGCAGGCTATCCCCTCTTATGAAATCCGTAGAGAATGAAGAGAGAATCTGTCTTTCTGATGGCACTGGTACGATCTACATAGATTCTTAATGCACGGACTACGTCCAGCGATGCTTGTCCCGCAGACAGTCCCGCTACCTGAAAAGCCAGGACCACAATTTCTTCATTATGGGGAAACTTAGAGACCACCTTTAGAAGATAACCAGACTTAGTTCTGAGAACTGCTTTATCTGGATAAAAAAATCAGAAAAGGAGACATACACGACAGCGCTCCTAAATCTGATACTCTTCTAGCTGATGCCATAGTCAGAAGAAAGAGTACTTTAGCTGTCAACCATTTAAGATCCACTTTCTTAAGTGGTTCAAACGGAGCCCCCTGAAGGGCTTTGAGAACCAGACTTAAATCCCAAGTTACTGCAGGTGGAACAAAAGGTGGTTGAATGCGCAGCATTCCCTGAAAAAAAGTACACACATCCTGTAAAGTAGCAATTTTCTTTTGAAACCATACAGTTAATGCTGAGACCTGAACTCTCAAGGAATCCACCTTCAAACCCTTATCCATTCCTGCCTGAAGGAAATCTAAGATTCTGGATAATCTGAAAGATTTTGGATCCATATTTCTTTCACTGCACCAATGAATATAGGCTTGCCATATTCTGTGATAAATGCGAGCAGAAGAAGGTTTTCTTGCACAAAGCATTGTTTGAATTACCTGTTGTGAAAAACCTCTTGATCTTAGGATAGAGGTTTCAACAGCCACGCTGTCAATGACAGCGATCCAGATGCTTGTGACAACAAGGACCCTGCATTAGTAGATCTGGACATTGAGGGAACAGAATTGGTGCATCCAACGACATCCTCTGCAGATCTATGTACCAATGCCTCCTTGGCCAAGCCGCAGCTATTAGAATCACTGTACCCTTTGCTTGCTTTATTTTCCCGACCACCCTGGGTAGCAGGGAGATTGGAGGAAACAGATATGCCAGATAAAATTCCCATTTCACTGACAGTGCGTCCACCAGGGTCGCTCTGGGATCTTTTGTCCTTGACCCGTATACCGGAACTTTGTGATTCAGACGGGACGCCATAAGATCTATCTCTGGCAACCCCTACTTGTCCACTAGAGTCTGAAAGACCTCCGGGTGTAGAGCCCATTTGGTTTCCTGAATGGTGTGCCGACTAAGAAAGTCCGCTTCCCAGTTCAGGACTCCTGGAACGAACACTGCGGACAATACTGGAATACGGAGTTCTGCCCACTTTAGTATGTGACTTACCTCCTCCATTGCTCTTTGGCTGCGAGTTCCTCCCTGATGGTTGAGGTACGCTACTGCCGTTGCATTGTCTGAGTGGATCTGGACTGGATTTCCTTGCAGAATGTCCTTTGCCTGAATCAGTGCCATGTATATGGCTCGTAGTTCCAACAAATTTATTGGCAGGCAACTTTCTTTTTTGGTCCATTGTCCCTGGAACCATAATTTTCCGGTCACTGCTCCCCAGCCCTGAAGACTGTTGTCAGGATCACCCATCTGATATCCAAAAGGGTCTCCCCTTGTCTAGATGGGATGTCTGTAGCCACCAGGCTAACAACCTCTTTACCTTTACAGGAAGTACCATCATTTGTTTCTTTATTGTCTGATGTACTCCATTCCATCTTGTTCGGATCAGATGTTGCAAAGGTCTTGAGTGGAATTGTGCATATTACACCATGTCGAATGTCAACACCATCAACCCCATCACTCGCATAGCCGTGTGAACTGATATTGTTTGACTGTGCAACAATTCCTGAGTCATCCACTGCACCTTGGATATTTTCCCCACAGGTAGAATTATCCTCTGCAGACCTGAATCCAATACAGCCCCTAAGTGAATCATCCTTTGTGACGGAATTAGAGACAACTTTGCCCAATTTATGAGCCATCCATGTTTTTGTAGACAAGTTATTGTCTGTTGAGATGGCTCAAGAGCAATTTCCGGGACTGTGCCAGGATTAAAAGATCATTGAGGTATGGAAAAATTCTTATCCCCTGTTTGCGGAGATAAGCTGCCATAACCACCATAATCTTGGTGAATACTCTGGGGGCTGTAGCCAACCCAAAGGGTAAGGCTTGGAATTGAAAATGTTGCTGGATGATAGCGAACCTGAGATAACACTGATGGGACAATGCTATCGGCACATGCAGGAAAGCATCTTGTATATCCAGAGATACCATGTAATCCCCTGGTTCCATAGCCAAAATTATGGAAAATAATGTTTCCATATGTAACCATGGTACCCAAATGTATTTGTTCAACATTTTGAGATTGAGAATGGGTTGAAACGACCCATTTGATTTCTGAACCAAGAATAGGTTGGAGTAAAACCCCTTCCCCCGTTGTTCCGGAGGTACTGGGACGATTACTCCTGATTGAAGCAATTTGTGAACTGCTTCTTGCAGTGCCCTGGCCCTCGTCTCTACGTGAGATGGGCTGGTACAAAAAAACCTTCAAGGAGGATGTTTTTTGAATGGGAAAACATAACCCCGAGATACCACTTCTTGCACCCAAGCGTCTGTTGTCAACCGCTGCCATATGTGTGCAAACTGAAGAAGATGGCCCCCTACCTTGGAGTCCCCCAAGTGGAGGCCCGCACCCTCAGGCTGATGGTTTCTGTTCTGGTTTGGGGGCTGGCCCTCTAGTTGCCCACTGCTTCCTCGTTTTACCAGACTTATTATGGTGGGTTTGCTTAAACTCACTTTTACCTTTTGTTTTACCTTGCCACCTAATTGGCCTAAATCCTGAACCCTTAGGCTTAGGAGTATAACTGGCAGGAAATGTAACCTTCTTGGATTCAGCTTCTGACTCCAGAATCTCTGTCAATTCCTTACCAAAAAGAATGTTCCCAACAAAAGACAAAGCTTCCAGAACCTTTTTGGATTCGGAATCAGCTTTCAATGTACGTAGCCAAATTGCTCTGCGAGCGGCTACCGTTTAGGCTGAAGCTTTGGAAGCAATCATACCCATATCCATTGCTGCTTCCTCTAGAAATAGTGCAGCCTGTTTCATATGGGCTATATGAGACTCCTGCTCCCTAGTAGGTGCTAAAAGCCCATTCTCTAATTCTTCATCCCATTCAACTACCGCTTTTGCCATCTAGGTCGAGGCCATAGCCGGCCTTATGACTGCCCCTGACAGGGAAAAAATTATTTAAAAAAAACCATCCACTGTCCTGTCTGTGACCTCATTTAATGATGTTGAAGGCAAGGGTAAAACGGATTTTCGTACCAGTCGAATGACGTGCGTATCTACTTTAGGAGGAACCTCTCTTTTTAAACAGTCCCCAGTTGGAAAAGGGTAGTACGAATCGCATTTCCTTGGGATTTTATATTTCTTATTGGGCGTAACCCAAGGTTCCTCCATAATTTCCGTCAATTCCTCTGACCCTGGAAATTCTACCCTCACTGTTCGGGGACATTTAAACACAGATGCTTTAGTTTTTACTACTGGCTCAACTGAATCTTCATGAGACAGAATAGCCTTCATTGCTCCAATTAACTCAGCTATATCTTCTGAGCTGAAGCCCTTTATTTGTTCTTCATAAGGTGAAGTAGAGTATATGGAGTCAACATTTGTTGTATCCTCCTGTGTAGCTTGCGAATTGCATGATATATTTACCTTTGGTTTATCAGCTTGTTAACTAGTAGAAGCTGTAGGGTCTATACCATAAGATGGGAGCTGCATGTAAGGGTTAATTGTTTAACCTATTCCTGCGGTTGGAGCTGCAGGGGCCAATCTGTCAGCTATACTGGATAGAGTCTGTGCAAATATGGCCCAAGGTGGATGTATTTGTGGTTGAACAGGGATCTGCCTAGTAGTCTGCTGAAATGAAAAGCAATTTGCACACAACCCATTATTTCCCAAGGATTGAGTTATTAACCCAACCTTGAAGGATAAACATGTTTTAAGTGCTGGTGTTACTGTAGTAACCTCGTTACCTTTGCCGCTCTTAGACATGATAAATAACCAACTCATCCACAGAACTACACAATCTGTGACTGAACACACTTTATGTTGCATAAAAAGTGATATCAATCTGAATCCCAACCCAAGCACCAGCATTGAGGTTCAGAAAAAGAAACACTGACAAACATATATAAAGTCAGCAATCACACTAGCAGTCAGCCACATGATATTATTAGTCATATGAGCATATTATCAACTACAACACATTTCAAGTATGTAGGCGTACATTTACTGTTTTCTGTATTATACAGTTATTTTAATGTGTTCAGACGCAATTGCGGAGAAAACTACAGCATTGTACAAAACCTCAAAAGCAATAGGCACTAAACTTAACTATTCATACTAACATAGTAGATAGAATTTTAGTGCTGTATAACCCTTACTCTGTAGAGTGGGATACAGGGAGACTCACCCCCACTTCCAGGATCGATCAATACGTTAGCAAACCGCTGAGTGGATCCAGACGCTACTAGTGTACACAGCCACTCCAGTATTTTTATTGGGCACAGACGCTCAGTGAACGTTAGTGCATGCAGATGCTCTGTCTGTGACCCAGTCTCTTAGCGGTCAAACTTTAGTGTATACAGACACAGCGCCATGCTGCGACCGAGTTCCCTCATGGTAGCGTCTGAGACGGAAGTGAGGCAATCAATTCATGGCGGGAGACGCTCGGAAACTGGTCATGAACTGGGGGGAGGGGCGACCAGGAGAGCATCTGACTCCCCACTGCCGGCACCAACCCTAGGGATCGCAGCCTCAAACTATTCCTGGCACCTTCTGATCCCTAAAGTCTAGCGCTAGAGCACCCAGCTACTGTTTGGTAGCCTCCTCCCAAATCAGTGCAACTCTTTCCAATATGCGTGTAAGACGCTGTTAGGAAAGTCCACTCAATAAAAGGTAAGACTATAAAAATAAATAAAAAAAAGCTCTTAGGGCTGCCAAACACAGCAGCCCTGTGACCATGGTCCGACTCCTGCCGCACCAAACAAAAAACTGATTTGACTGAGTCGGTGGGCGGGATTATATGGACGAGTCCGGTGCATCCTGGGAGGTCACAAAGCTCGTGATCGATTTGGTGCCAATCCGCTGACGCTCAAGCATATCCCAATGTTATCCTGTGGATAACCTGTGGACCCAGCCGGAGAACTACATTTTTGGATACCAAGGAATTACAATATTGTGGGCATTTTTAGAGTGAAAAATTAATGAAAATAATTGATTTCTTCAGACTGGTTACATGTGAAAGAAGGACTGCTCTGACCTCACAATGCAAGCACTTTTCACAGCATTGATATAAATATATATATAGATTCCTTTACATCTTTTGAAACTAGAAAAGGAGAGATGCATTCATTACCCAAGATGTATGTATTCCCTACAGAGAAACAGAAAGGGAGCTGAACATTGAAGCTACACAGAGGCTCCAATTTAATAGCCTGTGAGTTGTAGGCTCGATCACAGCGAGTTAGCATATATTTTTAATCAGTTTTGCCTCTTAAATTACAGTCACATTAAAATTGCTTGCCGGAATCATGCCCGTATCTGCAACTCACAGGCCTCAGTCTATGCTACCTGTTTGTTATTCAGTGTAACAAAATAAATAAATAAAAGAATCAACACTGTAGTAGATTTTTGTTGTTTAAAACCGCCAAGTACAGTAGCTGCTCTTTTCATATAGCCCTTTGCAACCTAAAAACTAGAGATGTGCGGCTGGCACTTTTCGTGTTTTGTGTTTTGGTTTTGGTTCTAATTCCACTTTCGTGTTTTGGTTTTGGATCTGGATGATTTTTGAAAAAAAAAACATAAAAACAGCTAAAATCACAGAATGTAGCAGTTAGGGGGTAATTTTGCTCCTACAGTATTATTAACCTTAATAACAATTGTTTCCAGTCTATTCTGAACACCTCCCACCTCACAATATTGTTTTGAGGCCAAAAGGTTGCACCGAGGTTGCTGGATGACTAAGCTAAGCGACACAAGTGGACAACACAAACACCTGGCCCATCTAGGCGTGGCACTGCAGTGTCAGACAGGAGGGCAGATATATAAAAAAAAAAGGCCCCAAACAGCACATCATGCAAAGAAGAAAAATAATTGCAACAAGGTAGTTGTATGACTAAGCTAAGCGACACAAACATTTGGCCCATCTAGGCGTGGCACTGCAGTGGCATACAGGAGGGCAGATATAAAAAAAAGACCCCTAACAGCACATTATGCAAAGAAGAAAAAAAGGTGCACCGAGATTGCTGTATGACCAAGCTAAGCGACACAACCACCTGGCCCATCTAGTAGTGTCACGCAGTGGCTGAATGTCAAGAGTGGGCCGCAATTGTTCAGTCCACTGACAGCATCTCCAGCACGATCCAGTCACTTTAAAAAAAAATCTGCAATTGGTGGACTTATACGGCAGTACCCCAGGACTTATACAGCAGTACCCCTGGACTCATACGGCAGTGTCACACAGGATGGCACTTTCCAAAACTAGGCCCCAAACAGCACCTCATGCAAAGAAGTCAAAGAGGTGCAATGAGGTAGCTGTATGACTAAGCCAAGTGACACAAACAATTCCAACTGGAATTATATTGGCAAAATCACTGTAATTAGTAACTATACGTCCAAATCAATGGAATTAATTGGCAAAATCACTGGAATTATACGTCCCTATCACTGGAATTAATTGGCAAAATCACTGTAATTATATGCCCAAATCACTGGAATTAATTGGCAAGATCACTGTAATTAGTAATTATACGTTCAAATCACTGGAATTAATTGGCAAAATCACTGGAATGATACATCCAAATCACTGGAATTAATTGGCAAGATCACTGGAATTATAAGTCCAAATCACTGTAATTAATTGGCAAATCACTGTAATTAGTATTTATACATCCAAATCACTGGAATTAATTGGCAAGATCACTGTAATTAATAATTATACATCCAAATCACTGTAATTAATTGGCTATATCACTGTAAGTATAGGTCCAAATCACTGGAATTAATTGGCAAGATCACTGTAATTAATAATTATACGTCCAAATCACTGGAATTAAATGGCAAAATCTCGCTAACGCCTGCCTAATGAAGTGGAATCTAGATGGGATTTGGTACCACCAGGGACACAATACGTCCATCAATTATCTAAATCCCACTGCACTAATGGCGGATACCGGATGCACGTCTAACACCAACATAAGTGTCAAGGCCTCAGTTATGAGGGCTTCCATCGTCATGTGAAGCTGAACCACTAGTCATGAACATAGGCCAGGGCCTAAGCCGTTTCTTAAATGGCATATTGGCAAGTTTACGTTTCTCCTCAGACCAATTAAATTAATTTTTTTTTTTTTTTTTACTGAACTTTGGCCTTTTGGATTTTACATGCCCTCTACTATCACAATGGGTATCAGCCTTGGCAGACGACGTTGATGGCATTTCATCGTCTATGTCATGGCTAATGGCAGCAGCTTCAGCACTAGGAGGAAGTGGTTCTTGATCTTTCCATATTTTATCCTCCAAATTTTTGTTCTCCATTATTTTTCCTGGAGTTATATAACACAATATGCGGCACAACAGAGCATACCCCTACACCTCACAGGGCAAACACTAAAAATTATTTGGATTAAATATTAATAACTCCTTTATTTGGAGTAAATAATATACAGCACAGGACAGCACCACTGAACATATAAGGCAGCACCACTGGACTGGATTTATATGGAATTATATGGATTTATATGGAATTATCTGGCAGGACAACTGGAACTATACGGCAGTATCATGGGAATTATATGGCAGTATCACAGGAATTATACGCCAGTATTCTGAGAATTATACGGCAATATCACAGGAATTATACGCCAGTATCACGGGAATTATATGGCAGTATTTCGAGAATTATATGGTAATATCACAGGAATTATACGCCAGTATCACGGGAATTATACGGCAATATCATGGGAATTATACGGTAGTAACACTGGATATATGGCAGCAGAGGACACCACCACTGTGACTGATCACTGGACTGATGCGGCACAAGACACTTCCCCTGGTCTAATGCAGGACGACACAGCACCACTGAAAGGGACTTATACAGCTACACTGGATATATGGCAGCAGAGGACACCACTACTGTGACTGGTCACTGGACTGATGCTGCACAAGACACTACCCCTTGTCTGATGCAAGACAACACAGCAAAAATGAAAGGGATTTATACAGCAGCCAGCAGCACTGGGGACATATAGCCAGTGCCAGATTAAGGTCCACATGGGCCTGGAGCTGAAATTTATGAAGGGCCTATTGTGCACCACCCTAAGGGGTATGGCCAGGGTGTGACTAATGATGTGGAGTGCATGACCAGTGCATGACCAGTGATTTGGGGAATGTTCTGTACAGGGGGTGTGGTTAACACTATGATGGGCACAGCTGCCGCCTATCTACAGCCACCTCAGTGTCCCTCACCTCTTTGCATATATATGTATGTATGTTTTGATAGGCTGAAAGTAGTCACCTATAGGCATATATCGCACCACCTTTGTGCTACACTACCTTACCCATCAACCACTTGAATACCTGTTGCCCATCAATCAATGCTGTATACAGAACTGCTTACCCTACTACTGCCAGATCCATCCATCAAACGCTGAAATACCCTTCATTCACCATCACTCCATGATCTCATACCACAGTACATGAAATACCCCTCACTCACCACAACTCCCTAACCCCATATTTAACCATCTATAATTCCTCTCACCACCACTCCCTGACCCTGTTACTGACACACTGAAATACCCCTCACTCACCATCATGCCCTGACCACATAACAGTCACCCAAATACCCCTCACTCAACATCATGCCCTGACCACATAACAGTCACCCAAATACCCCTCAATCACCATCATTTTCTGACCGCATCACACACAAATACCCCTCACTCATATCATGTGCTGACCACACAACACACAAATACCCCTCACTCACATCATGCCCTGACCACATAACAGTCACACAAATACCCCTCACTCACATCATGCCCTGACCACATAACACACAAATACCCTTTCCGAGATCTGACAAAAAAAAAAACACACCAAAAGAAAATTGTATAACATATTAATTTATTAAATTAAATTGCCATACCTCTCAGTGGATCTGTTATTAATTATTCCTCCTCCCGCTGGATTTATTATGCAGAAGGTTCTTAGTTTGAGCTGTTGCTGTTATCCAACACTGGCTTGGGACACAATAGTAGCCCCTTTTGAAGGGGGGGGGGGGAATCGAGAAATAGAAAAAAGAAAACCCCCCAAAAAACAAAAAGACACAAATACATTATATAAACACACACACACACACACACACACACACACACACACACACACACACACACACGTAAATAGAATTATAAGGGCACGGTCGTGCCCTTATATTAAGGCTGAATCGAACAAACGGAATTCTCCCATAGGGAACTTTTGAGATGGGGCCATGGTGTTTGAGGGGCTACACCTCAAAAGTGATTGGACGTACCGAGCTGAAATTTGGCATGGACGTGTAGAATCATCACGCGGTGCTGCATGCCAAATTTCAGGGCAAAATAATACAAAATGAGGAATTGGGAGTAACCTAAAGTTCCAACTGTCAGTTTTTATCTGTGACTTCCTTGTTGGCTTTTTGACACCGTTTTCCCATATAGTGAATGAGAATTTTTTTGGGAAGGCATAACTCAGGGTAGAGGAAAAAAAAAGACTTGGGGGTATATTTACTAAGCTCCCGATTTTGACCGAGATGGTGTTTTTTCTTCAAAGTGTCATCTCGGGAATTTACTAAACTCAAATCACGGTAGTGATGAGGCCATTCGTATTTTTTTGGAAGTTCATGTTTAAAAATACGAATGAATACACCATCGGTCAAACGCGGCTGTTTAGGTATGAATCACGGTCATTTACTAACCATTCGTATTTGTAATGTGTACCATGAAAGTGCCTTTGCGGTCGTGAAAAAATACAAATCGTAAAAAAGTGCTAAAAAAAGTAGACCTGCTTTTGATAAGCGTGTTTACATGTGTATTCAATTATCCATTAGTCACACCTGAATGTTTGGCCCTATAAAAGAGTCCTAGGCACATTTTGAATAACTCTCACTCTGAAATGGCGGCTGTTGTGTGTGCTACTGATTTTCTGGTTGCTGGGGGATACCTGAGACTGCTCCATGACTCTTCAATAAATCAGGGCCAGGTAAGTGAACATGGTCAGCAGGTTGTACAGGTGCCGCGGAGGCTGCGCCAGCCTCGATGTTTTAGGGGGCGTTTAAACTTAAACGCATTGTCTGATGATAGGGTCATACAGATGTTTAGGTTAAATAGAAACAACATTTTCCATCTGTATGACCTTGTCAAACTGGGCCTAGACCCTGAGACAGCACGCTCTCGCTCTGTCTCGGGCCTGCACAAACTCCTGGCTGTGTTGCACTTTATGGCTACTGGGAGCTTCCAGGCTGTGACAGGCGACGTCATTGGTATCTCCCAGCCCACCTTTTCAAAATATTTTAATCAGGTGAGTTGAAATATACATACACGTCTATGTCTAAGTGTTGCTTCTGTTAGGTCTTAGAACACAGTATTGTATTGATTACAGATCATGACACTCACCTTATATTTATTAATGTCCACTCAGGTTTTGGATGTCTTGGAACCCCATATAGATGCCTCTATCTGCTTCCCTACCCAGGAGTCGCAGTGGCATGCAGTCAGGGTAGCTTTCTATGAGCTTGCTGGCATGCCCAATGTGCTGGGTGCCATAGATTGCACACACGTTGAGCTGAGACCACCTAGGGGCAGGCAATATATTTATACCAACAGACATCTGGGCCAATCTACTAATTTTCAAGGTGGTTTGTGATGCAAATCTAAAAATTATGAGTGTGGTTGCAGGTTACCCTGGCGGCTGCCATGACTCATTCATCCTCAGTCAGTCATCTCTCTTCGATAAATTTGAGGATGGACAAATGCCTGATGGCTGGCTGCTGGGTATGTTCCAAGTGTGTTGTGTGTATGTGTGTTAACTTCAAAATCCTTTTTTGGGGTTTTTAGTTTTACATAATACACATGTCCTAATGTTGGCTATATCTGTATTTCAGGTGATGGTGGTTATGGCTGCTACTCTTGGCTACTTACTCCATTGTCCCAACCTGATTCTCCTGCTGAACACAGTTACAATCATGCACATAAGTCTACGCGGAATGTGATAGAAAGATGTTTTGGGGTGCTGAAATCTAGGTTTCGGTGTCTGGATAAATCTGCTGGGCTTTTGTTGTATAGTCCCTCAAAGGTGACTAGGATTGTGTTCTGCTGCTGTTTTCTTCATAATCTGTGTTTGAAACAACATCTGCCACATGATGATGAAGAAAACAGTCAGCAAGCAGAGGAGTTAGAAACATCTGGTGACAGTGTGAGTACAGATGTATGGAGGCAGGTAAGGCAAGAAGTGATTCTGCGTTATTTTTCCCGTAAATATTATTTAGTTTTAAAACACCTTGACTAACCACATTTATTAAATGTATTGTTGGTGTGAATGTGTTTTTTGTTCATTAGTGTTTGTTCTTTATACTGGTCTGTACATGTTTTTTATTTAAATACCAAAAAACATTGTCACTCATTACCCCATTAAACCATACACACATAGCGTGTTTTCAAATGATTGGCACGGACACAGGAATTTTTTGGAATACAATAGTCAAAAATTTTATTGTGTTACACAAATTTCAAGCATTCCTCATTTTTTTTTGTGTGTGCTGGGTGCAGAGGTTTGACCTGGGTCGCTGGCCCGTGTTCTGCTTGAGCGTCGAACAGGGGAGGTAACTGGGGTCTGGCTTGGGGTAGTCGTTCCGGAGCTGGAGCTGACTTGTTGGGCTGCCATCACTGTAATGCTTTGGTTGAGGTTGTGAATACTGGCATTAAGTTGATTATTTGTGGCAGTGTGGCTGGCAATTATTCTAGACAAAGTTTCATTCACTACTTGGTTGTGCTGGATTACTTGTATTAGGGCTTGTTGCTGCCGCTGTTGCTCATCGATTATTCGAGTTAAATTGGCAAGCATTTGAGTGTTGTCTGCCCTGATTTGCTCCATTGAAGTGGCTATTCTGCCTACCTGAACAATCAGTCTGCCCGAGTTCCGACTAATGCGAGGAAGATGATGGGGCAGACTGGCAAGGTGTTGTGTGTGTGTGTGTTCAGGTAGGCAGTGTTTTGGACCTGTTGTGTGGCCCAACTGTTCCAAAAGTCAGGGGACATTTGTTGCTGGGGTGGAGTTGGAATCAATTGGGGGCTTACGGATGCTTGTGGCATATCCTGCTGCTGGGTTGGCTGGGTAGGATCAACAGGCTGCAGGAGTAGTGTTATGGTAGGCTGTTGGTCAGGTTCCTGCTGGTCGTCCTAGACCATGATGGGTGGCTCTGTATGGGGTTGACAACAGCCACTATTTACTAAAATTAGATTTCCTTGCTTGTCCTAAACATGGCTTACTTAATAATACTCATGAAAATGTTACAGATTTTGTGTGCTTAAATTAACTTGGAATCTTTCCTTTAGAAACACATATGTGCCTTCACAGGCGTGCGCAGAGACTGACTGGCGGGTTCCGCTCAGAACTTCCCCCCCTCCAAAGCATTATAGTGTTCTCTCACATCCCCTGTCCTGGATATAGATTGCTCACCTGGACGGCCCAGAGGAGCGGACCAGGTAAGCAGTCTATATCCAGGACAGGGGAGGTGTCAGAACACTATAATGCCGTGGAGGGGGGGCGGGGGAAGTCCGGTGCGAAACCCTCAAATCAGTTTCTGCACACGCCTGTGTGTGCCTTCTATTTTGCAAAACCCAATTTTTAAAAAAATTACTTTGTTCACAGACTCTAAGCCATAATGATATTGTCAACACGAAGATCTTTCGACATTTTACATTAATGCATTTAAAGATTGTGTATGCCCCTTCCTTTTGAGAAACACACACAAGGCAGTAAATATGGTTTGTAACATACTCATTAATTGCTAAAGGCAGTCAGTGATGTATTTAAATTATTATTAAAAAATATTTTAATTTCTTAATCTTCAAGAACCATGCAAATGTCTCAAGGTGGCCTATGTTTCTAAATGGTGATGTTGCCCATGGCAAACATTTGTAATAAACATTACATTTTGTATTTTTATTGTGTTTTTTGGTTTAAAAATTCAAGATGGTTGCTATGGCCAACATCACATCTGAAAATGGTTGAAGCAAAATGAATTACAAAACACATGTGCTTGTTGTTTGACATTATGGGCATGAATAAGAAATTTATAAAATATAATTGTATTGACACTACACAAACAGTGGTGCAGCTGAAATAACCAGGAGAAGACCTAAGGATTTGAAAAGACAATCATATGTGCAAGGTGATAAAGGCACAAGACAAACAGATACGTTTTACATTTCTAAATATTAATATTACACTTTTTCTGCATATAACACCTTGCACATATCAGTGGTTTTTAAAATCATTATGCCTTATCCAGGTTCATTCAAAGACCACACTGTGCTAAACTTTATTAACCTTTGTTTTTGTTTTTTTTACTCACCAGACAGCTGAGGTGATTGTGGCTCATCACTTTGTGGACTTGCCAAAATTGCCTGTGGTGGCTGGGGCAACACTGCGGAGATGCGCCGCCGGGGTGGAGATGATGGAGCCGCAGACTCTGACTCCACACGACGGGTCTTGCTTGGCCTCCTAGGCAAACTGACAGCCCTCCCTGCTGTGTGTACGTTCCCCCCGCCCTCCCTGCTGTGTGTCCGTCTGCCCCCCCCCCGCCCTCCCTGCTTTGTGTCTTCCCCCCCCCTCCCTCCCTGCTGTGTGTCCGGCCCCCTCCCCTTCCTGCTGTGTGTCCGGCCACCCCCCCTCCCTCCCTGCTGTGTGTGTCCGGCCACCCCCTCCCCTGCTGTGTGTCCGGCCACCGCCTCCCCTGCTGTGTGCCCCCCCCCCCCCGCGCCGCCGCCGCCCTCCCTGCTGTGTGACACCCCCCCCCCCCTCCCTGCTGTGTTTCCGGCTCCCACTCCTTGTTGCTGTGTGTCCGGCCACCCCCTCCCCTGCTGTGTGTCCGGCCACCCCCTGCCCTGCTGTGTGTCCGGCCACCCCCTCCCCTGCTGTGTGTCTGGCCACCCCCTCCCCTGCTGTGTGTCCGGCCACCCCCTCCCCTCCCTGCTGTGTGTCCGCCCCCATCCCCTCCCTGCTGTGTGTCCGGCCACCCTCCCCTCCTCCCGCTGTGTCCGGCCACCCCCCCCCTCCTCCCTGCTGTGTGTCCGTTTCCCCCCCCACCCTCCCTGCTGTGTCCCCCCCCGCCCGCCCTGCTGTGTGTCCTTCCGTCATCCCCCCTGCCCTCCCTGCTGTGTGTCCGCCCTCCACCTCCCTGCTGTGTGTCCGGCACCCTCCCCTTCCTGCTGTGTGTCCGGCCACCCCCCTCCTCCCTCCCTGCTGTGTGTCCGGCCACCCCCTCCACTGCTGTGTGTCCGCCCCCCCCCCCCACCTGCTGTGTGTCCGGCCACCCTCTCCTCCTCACGCTGTGTCCGGCCACCCCCCTCCTTCCTGCTGTGTCCCCCCCCTCCCCCCGGCATCCCTGCTGTGTGTGTCCGACCACTCCTCCGGCTGTGTCCGGCCACCCCCCCTCCTCCTCCCGCTGTGTCCGGGTACCCCCACCCTCCCTGCTGTGTGTCTGGCCACCCCCCCTCCTCCCGCTGTGTCCAGCCACCACCCTCCTCCCGCTGTGTCCGGCCACCACTCCCTCCCCGCTGTGTCCGGCCATCCCTCCTCAACCTTCCACTGTGTGTCCGGTCTCCTCCCTTCCTCTCCCGCTGTGTGTCCGGTCTCCTCTACCGCTGTGTGTCCGGTCTACTCCCCCGCTCTCCCGCTGTGTGTCCGGCCACCCCTCCTCCTCCCACTAAGTGTCCAACCCCCACCCTCCTCCTGCTGTGTGTCCGACCCCACCCCCCGCTGTGTCTGGCCACCCCCTCCCCTCCTCCCGCTGTGTCCGGCCAGCCCCCCACCCGCTGTGTGTCCGGTCTCTTCCCTCCTCTCCCACTGTGTCCGGCCACCCCCACCTTCCTCCCTCCTGCTGTGTGTCCGACCATCCCCACCTTCCTCCCTCCTGATGTGTGTCCGACCACCCCCACCTCCCTCCCTCCTGCTGTGTGTCCGGCCACCCCCTCCCCCCTGTGTGTCCGGCCACCCCCCTCTCCCGCTGTGTGTCCGGTCTCCTCCCTCCTCTCCCACTGTGTGTGTCTGATCTCCTCCTCCCCTCTCCTGCTGTGTGTCCAGCCACACCTACCTCCCTCCCTCCTGCTGTGTGTCCGACCACCCCCACCTTCCTCCCTCCTGCTGTGTGTCCGACCACCCCCACCTTCCTCGCTCCTGCTGTGTGTCAGACCCCCCCCCCCCCTTTCCTCCCTCCTGCTGTGTGTCAGACCACCCCTATGCGACATTATAAAGATAGGGATTTTCAATTTGTTGCGGCTGCGCAGTCGCCGCCAGGAGAGCGAGAGTGAGGGAAGGGGTCTCGTGCAGGCTGAGGAGAGTTATAAAAGTAGCTGCTGGTGGCGGGAGGAGAGCCAGCGGTACCCTGGGTGTGTGCTTACTGCGCTCTCCTCAAGTCCCTACAGAGCGGAGAGGAGCCACAGCAGGAGGAATGGCTGGAGCTGCGCCGCAGGAGGAGGAGACATCTGGTCCTGACTGACAGCGCTTCCCCCCTTACCCAAAGCGGGATCCGCGGCAGGAGAGGAGGTACCTGGAGCTGTGCCGCACGGAGGAAGACATCCGGATCAGCGGACAGGAGGACAGCACGGCCTCAGCATGGTAACGGGGGGCGGGGAGATATGAGGAAAGAGCGAGCAGCTAGTCCCGCTGTGTCCCCCCCACCACCATCCCAGCCAGCTGCTGTTTCCGGATGCCCAGCCATCCACCAGACCGTCCCTAGAGGCTGCCTGCTTCTCCTCGCTGGGTCTGTGGTGCCGTGGGCTGATAGGGTGCGGCTGGGAGTAGTAGGCGCCTCGGACAGCCGCTGACCGCCGGGCACCGTTCCCCTCCTCACGGCCCGACAGGGTGCTCCTGCTGTGCCTCTATGTCTCCTGCTGCAGGCTGTATGAGTGCTGGGGACGCCGCCCCCCCGCTCTTTGACCGGCCACCCCTCCTCCTCCCGCTGTGTGTCCGACCCTTACCCACCTGCTGTGTCCGGCCACCCCCCTCCCCTCCTCCCGCTGTGTCCAGCCACCCCTGCCTGCTGTGTGTCCGGCCACCCTTCCCACTGTGAGTCCGCCCCCCCCCTCTCCCGCTGTGTGTCTGGTCTCCTCCCCCCCTCCCGCTGTGTGCCCTGCTCCCCCCCTTCCGCTGTGTGTCCGGCCACCCCACATCCCCCCCCCACTGTGTGTCCGGCCATCCCTCCCACCCGCTGTGTGTCCGACCCCCTCCCTCCCTCCTGTGTGTCTGGCCACCCCTCCTCCTTCCGCTGTGTATCCGGCCACCCCACATCCCCCCCCCCTGTGTGTCCGGCCATCCCTCCCACCCGCTGTGTGTCCGACCCTCTCCCTCCCTTCTGTGTGTCTGGCCACCCCTCCTCCTTCCACTGTGTGTCCGGCCACCCCACATCCCCCCCCCACCGTGTGTCCGGCCATCCCTCCCACCCGCTGTGTGTCCGACCTCCTCCCTCCCTCCTGTGTGTCTGGCCACCCCTCCTCCTCCCACTGTGTGTCCGACCCCCACCCTCCTCCTCCTCCCGCAGTGTCCGGCCACCCCCTCCCTGCCCGCTGTGTGTCCGGCCATCCCTCCCCAACCTACCACTATGTGTCCGGTCTCCTCCCTTCCTCTCCCGCTGTGTGTCCGGTCTACTCCCCAGCTCTCCCGCTGTGTGTCTGGCCAACCCTCCCCCTACTCCTCCCGCTAAGTGTCTGACCCCCACCCTCCTCCCGCTGTGTGTCCGGCCACCCCCCTCCCCTTCTCCCGCTGTGTCCAGCCAGCCTCCCACCCGCTGTGTGTCCGGCCACCCTTCCCACTGTGTGTAAGGTCTCCTCCCCCATCTCCCGCTGTGTGTCCGGTCTCCTCCCCTCCTCTCCTGCTGTTTGTCCGGTCTCCTCCCCCCCTCTCCCGCTGTGTCCGGCCACCCCCACCTTCCTCCCTCCTGCTGTGTGTCCAGCCACCCCCACCTTCCTCCCTCCTGCTGTGTGTCCGGCCACCCCCACCTTCCTCCCTCCTGCTGTGTGTCCGACCATCCCCACCTTCCTCCCTCCTGCTGTATGTCCAACCACCCCCACCTCCCTCCCTCCTGCTGTGTGTCCATCCACCCCACTCCCCCTGTGTGTCCGCCCCCCCTGCTGTGTGTCTTGCTACCCCTTCCCCCTCCTCCTCCCGCTGTGTGTCCGGCCCCCACCCTCCCTCCTCCTCCCGTTGTGTGTCCGACCCCCACCCTCCTGCTGTGTCCGGCCACCCTCCTCCTCCCGCTGTGTCCGGCCACCCCCCTTCCCCCCCACCCACACACCCACTGTGTGTCCGGCCACCCTTCCCACTGTGTGTCCGGCCACCCACCCCCTCTCCCGCTGTGTGTCCGGTCTCCTCCCGCTGCGTGTCCGGTCTCCTCTCCCGCCTCTCCCGCTGTGTGTCCGGTCTCGTCCCGCCCCCTGCATCTCACTGTGTGTCTGGTCTCCTCTCCCGCTGTGTGTCTGGTCTTCTACCCCCCTTTCCCGCTCTGTGTCCGGTCTCCTCCCCCCCCCCTCTCCCGCTGTGTGTCTGACCACCCCCACCTTCCTCCCTCCTGCTGTGTGTCCGACCATCCCCACCTCCCTCCCTCTTGCTGTGTGTCCGGCCACCCCTCCACCCTCCTGCTCCCGCTTTGTGTCCGACCCCCACCCTCCCCCTCTTCCCGCAGTGTGTCTGACCCCCACCCTCCCGCTGTGTCGGGCCACCCCCCTCCCCTCCTCCTGCTGTGTCCGGCCACCCCCACCTCTCCCGCTGTGTGACCGGCCACCACCCCCCTCTCCCGCTGTGTGTCCGGTCTCCTCCCACCCTCTCCCGCTGTGTGTCCGGTCTCCCCCGTCTCCAGCTGTGTGTCCGGTCTTCTCCCCCCTCTCCCGCTGTGTGTCCGGTCTCCTCTCCCGCTGTGTGTGCGGCCTCCTCCACCCCTCTCCCGCTGTGTGTGCGGTCTCCTCCCCCCTCTCCCGCTGTGTGTCCGGTCTCCTCCCTCCCTCTCCCACTGTGTGTCCGGTCTCCTTCCCAACTCTCCCCCTGTGTGTCCGGTCTCCACAACCGCTGTGTGTCCGGTCTCATTCCCCCCTCTCCACCGATGTATGTCCGGTCTCCTCCCCCCCTCTCCCGCTGTGTGTCCGGTCTCCACCCCCCCTCTCCCGATGTGTGTCCGGCAACCCCCATCTCCCTCCCTCCTGCTGTGTGCCTGACAACCTCCACCTTCCTCCCTCCTGCTGTGTGCCCGACCACCCCCCTCCCTCCCTCCTGCTGTGTGTCCGACCACACCCACCTCCCTCCCTCCTGCTGTGTGTCCGGCCACCCCCCCCTGTGTGTCCGGCCATCCCACCCCCCCCTCCCGCTGTGTGTTCGGCCAACCCCCCCCTGTGTGTCCGGCCACCCCACCCCCCCTCCCGCTGTGTGTTCGGCCACCTCCCCCCTCTCTCCCGCTGCATGTCCGGTCTCCTCCCCCCCTCTCCCGCTGTGTGTTTGGCCACCTCGCCCCCTCCCGCTGTGTGTCCGGCCACCCCACATCCCTCTCCCGCTGGGTGTCCGACCACCTCCCTCCCTCCTGCTGTGTGTCCGACCACCTCCCTCCCTCCTGCTGTGTGTCCGGCCACCCCTCCTCCTCCCGCTGTGTGTCCGACCCCCACCCTCCTCCCACAGTGTCCGGCCACCCCCTCCCCGCCCGCTGTGTGTCCGGCCATCCCTCCCACTGTGTGTCCGACCACCCCCACCTCCCTATCTCCTGCTGTGTGTCGGGCACAACCCCCCCACCTTTGTGTCCGGCCACCCTCCCCCCTCTCCCGCTGTATGTCTGGTCTTCTCCCCCCCTCTCCCGCTGTGTGTCCGGTCTCCTTCCCCCCTCTCCCGATGTGTGTCCGGCCACCCCCACCTACCTCCCTCCTGCTGTGTGTCCTACCACCCCCACCTTCCTCCCTCCTGCTGTGTGTCCGACAACCCCCACCTCACTCCCTCCTGCTGTGTGTCCAGCCACCCCCACCTCCCTCCCTCCTGCTGTGTGTCCGGCCACCCCCTCCCCCCTGTGTGTCCGGCCACCACCCCTCTCCCGCTGTGTGTCTGGTCTCCTCCCTCCTCTCCCACTGTGTGTGTCTGGTCTCCTCCTCCCCTCTCCTACTGTGTGTCCAGCCACACCCACCTCCCTCCCTCTTGCTGTGTGTCCGACCACCCCCACCTTACTCCCTCCTGCTGTGTGTCAGACCACCCCCCCCTTCCTTCCTCCTGCTGTGTGTCAGACCACCCCTATGCCCCATTATAAAGATAGGGCTTTTCAATTTGTTGCGGCTGCGCAGTGGACGCCAGGAGAGCGAGAGTGAGGGAAGGGGTCTCGTGCAGGCTGAGGAGAGGTTATAAAAGTAGCTGCTTGTGGCGGGAGGAAAGCCAGCAGTACCCTGGGTGTGTGCTTACTGCGTTCTCCTCAAGTCCCCACAGAGCGGAGAGGAGCCACAGCAGGAGGAATGGCTGGAGCAGCGTCGCAGGAGGAGGAGACATCTGGTCCTGACTGACAGCGCTTCCCCCCTTACCCGAAGCGGGATCCGCGGCAGGAGAGGAGGTACCTGGAGCTGCGCCGCACGGAGGAAGACATCCGGAACAGTGGACAGGAGGACAGCACGGCCTCAGCACGGTAACGGGGGGCGGGGAGATAGGAGGAAAGAGCGGGCAGCTAGTCCCGCTGTGTCCCCCCCACCACCATCCCAGCCAGCTGCTGTTTCCGGATGCCCAGCCATCCACCAGACCGTCCCTAGAGGCTGCCTGCTTCTCCTCGCTGGGTCTGTGGTGCCGTGGGCTGATAGGGTGCGGCTGGGAGTAGTAGGCGCCTCGGACAGCCGCTGACCGCCGGGCACCGTTCCCCTCCTCACGGCCCGACAGGGTGCTCCTGCTGTGCCTCTATGTCTCCTGCTGCAGGCTGTATGAGTGCTGGGGACGCCGCCCCCCGCTCTTTGACCGGCCACCCCTCCTCCTCCCGCTGTGTGTCCGACCCTTACCCACCTGCTGTGTCCGGCCACCCCCCTCCCCTCCTCCCGCTGTGTCCAGCCACCCCTGCCTGCTGTGTGTCCGGCCACCCTTCCCACTGTGAGTCCGCCCCCCCCCCTCTCCCGCTGTGTGTCTGGTCTCCTCCCCCCCTCCCGCTGTGTGCCCTGCTCCCCCCCTTCCGCTGTGTGTCCGGCCACCCCACATCCCCCCCCCCACTGTGTGTCCGGCCATCCCTCCCACCCGCTGTGTGTCCGACCCCCTCCCTCCCTCCTGTGTGTCTGGCCACCCCTCCTCCTTCCGCTGTGTATCCGGCCACCCCACATCCCCCCCCCCCTGTGTGTCCGGCCATCCCTCCCACCCGCTGTGTGTCCGACCCTCTCCCTCCCTTCTGTGTGTCTGGCCACCCCTCCTCCTTCCACTGTGTGTCCGGCCACCCCACATCCCCCCCCACCGTGTGTCCGGCCATCCCTCCCACCCGCTGTGTGTCCGACCTCCTCCCTCCCTCCTGTGTGTCTGGCCACCCCTCCTCCTCCCACTGTGTGTCCGACCCCCACCCTCCTCCTCCTCCCGCAGTGTCCGGCCACCCCCTCCCTGCCCGCTGTGTGTCCGGCCATCCCTCCCCAACCTACCACTATGTGTCCGGTCTCCTCCCTTCCTCTCCCGCTGTGTGTCCGGTCTACTCCCCAGCTCTCCCGCTGTGTGTCTGGCCAACCCTCCCCCTACTCCTCCCGCTAAGTGTCTGACCCCCACCCTCCTCCCGCTGTGTGTCCGGCCACCCCCCTCCCCTTCTCCCGCTGTGTCCAGCCAGCCTCCCACCCGCTGTGTGTCCGGCCACCCTTCCCACTGTGTGTAAGGTCTCCTCCCCCATCTCCCGCTGTGTGTCCGGTCTCCTCCCCTCCTCTCCTGCTGTTTGTCCGGTCTCCTCCCCCCCTCTCCCGCTGTGTCCGGCCACCCCCACCTTCCTCCCTCCTGCTGTGTGTCCAGCCACCCCCACCTTCCTCCCTCCTGCTGTGTGTCCGGCCACCCCCACCTTCCTCCCTCCTGCTGTGTGTCCGACCATCCCCACCTTCCTCCCTCCTGCTGTATGTCCAACCACCCCCACCTCCCTCCCTCCTGCTGTGTGTCCATCCACCCCACTCCCCCTGTGTGTCCGCCCCCCCTGCTGTGTGTCTTGCTACCCCTTCCCCCTCCTCCTCCCGCTGTGTGTCCGGCCCCCACCCTCCCTCCTCCTCCCGTTGTGTGTCCGACCCCCACCCTCCTGCTGTGTCCGGCCACCCTCCTCCTCCCGCTGTGTCCGGCCACCCCCCTTCCCCCCCACCCACACACCCACTGTGTGTCCGGCCACCCTTCCCACTGTGTGTCCGGCCACCCACCCCCTCTCCCGCTGTGTGTCCGGTCTCCTCCCGCTGCGTGTCCGGTCTCCTCTCCCGCCTCTCCCGCTGTGTGTCCGGTCTCGTCCCGCCCCCTGCATCTCACTGTGTGTCTGGTCTCCTCTCCCGCTGTGTGTCTGGTCTTCTACCCCCCTCTCCCGCTCTGTGTCCGGTCTCCTCCCCCCCCCCTCTCCCGCTGTGTGTCTGACCACCCCCACCTTCCTCCCTCCTGCTGTGTGTCCGACCATCCCCACCTCCCTCCCTCTTGCTGTGTGTCCGGCCACCCCTCCACCCTCCTGCTCCCGCTTTGTGTCCGACCCCCACCCTCCCCCTCTTCCCGCAGTGTGTCTGACCCCCACCCTCCCGCTGTGTCGGGCCACCCCCCTCCCCTCCTCCTGCTGTGTCCGGCCACCCCCCACCTCTCCCGCTGTGTGACCGGCCACCACCCCCCCTCTCCCGCTGTGTGTCCGGTCTCCTCCCACCCTCTCCCGCTGTGTGTCCGGTCTCCCCCGTCTCCAGCTGTGTGTCCGGTCTTCTCCCCCCTCTCCCGCTGTGTGTCCGGTCTCCTCTCCCGCTGTGTGTGCGGCCTCCTCCACCCCTCTCCCGCTGTGTGTGCGGTCTCCTCCCCCCTCTCCCGCTGTGTGTCCGGTCTCCTCCCTCCCTCTCCCACTGTGTGTCCGGTCTCCTTCCCAACTCTCCCCCTGTGTGTCCGGTCTCCACAACCGCTGTGTGTCCGGTCTCATTCCCCCCTCTCCACCGATGTATGTCCGGTCTCCTCCCCCCCTCTCCCGCTGTGTGTCCGGTCTCCACCCCCCCTCTCCCGATGTGTGTCCGGCAACCCCCATCTCCCTCCCTCCTGCTGTGTGCCTGACAACCTCCACCTTCCTCCCTCCTGCTGTGTGCCCGACCACCCCCCTCCCTCCCTCCTGCTGTGTGTCCGACCACACCCACCTCCCTCCCTCCTGCTGTGTGTCCGGCCACCCCCCCCTGTGTGTCCGGCCATCCCACCCCCCCTCCCGCTGTGTGTTCGGCCAACCCCCCCCTGTGTGTCCGGCCACCCCACCCCCCCCTCCCGCTGTGTGTTCGGCCACCTCCCCCCTCTCTCCCGCTGCATGTCCGGTCTCCTCCCCCCCTCTCCCGCTGTGTGTTTGGCCACCTCGCCCCCTCCCGCTGTGTGTCCGGCCACCCCACATCCCTCTCCCGCTGGGTGTCCGACCACCTCCCTCCCTCCTGCTGTGTGTCCGACCACCTCCCTCCCTCCTGCTGTGTGTCCGGCCACCCCTCCTCCTCCCGCTGTGTGTCCGACCCCCACCCTCCTCCCACAGTGTCCGGCCACCCCCTCCCCGCCCGCTGTGTGTCCGGCCATCCCTCCCACTGTGTGTCCGACCACCCCCACCTCCCTATCTCCTGCTGTGTGTCGGGCACAACCCCCCCACCTTTGTGTCCGGCCACCCTCCCCCCTCTCCCGCTGTATGTCTGGTCTTCTCCCCCCCTCTCCCGCTGTGTGTCCGGTCTCCTTCCCCCCTCTCCCGATGTGTGTCCGGCCACCCCCACCTACCTCCCTCCTGCTGTGTGTCCTACCACCCCCACCTTCCTCCCTCCTGCTGTGTGTCCGACAACCCCCACCTCACTCCCTCCTGCTGTGTGTCCAGCCACCCCCACCTCCCTCCCTCCTGCTGTGTGTCCGGCCACCCCCTCCCCCCTGTGTGTCCGGCCACCACCCCTCTCCCGCTGTGTGTCTGGTCTCCTCCCTCCTCTCCCACTGTGTGTGTCTGGTCTCCTCCTCCCCTCTCCTACTGTGTGTCCAGCCACACCCACCTCCCTCCCTCTTGCTGTGTGTCCGACCACCCCCACCTTACTCCCTCCTGCTGTGTGTCAGACCACCCCCCCCTTCCTTCCTCCTGCTGTGTGTCAGACCACCCCTATGCCCCATTATAAAGATAGGGCTTTTCAATTTGTTGCGGCTGCGCAGTGGACGCCAGGAGAGCGAGAGTGAGGGAAGGGGTCTCGTGCAGGCTGAGGAGAGGTTATAAAAGTAGCTGCTTGTGGCGGGAGGAAAGCCAGCAGTACCCTGGGTGTGTGCTTACTGCGTTCTCCTCAAGTCCCCACAGAGCGGAGAGGAGCCACAGCAGGAGGAATGGCTGGAGCAGCGTCGCAGGAGGAGGAGACATCTGGTCCTGACTGACAGCGCTTCCCCCCCTTACCCGAAGCGGGATCCGCGGCAGGAGAGGAGGTACCTGGAGCTGCGCCGCACGGAGGAAGACATCCGGAACAGTGGACAGGAGGACAGCACGGCCTCAGCACGGTAACGGGGGGCGGGGAGATAGGAGGAAAGAGCGGGCAGCTAGTCCCGCTGTGTCCCCCCCACCACCATCCCAGCCAGCTGCTGTGTGTCTGGATGCCTAGCCATCCGCCGGACCGTCCCTAGAGGCTGCCTGCTTCTCCTCCCTGGGTCTGTGGTGCCGTGGGCTGACAGGGTGCGGCTGGGAGTAGTAGGCGCCTCGGACAGCCGCTGACCGCCGGGCACCGTTCTCCTCCTCACGGTCCAACAGGGTGCTCCTGCTGTTCCTCTATGTCTCCTGCTACAGGCTGTATGAGTGCTGGGGACGCCGACCCCCGCCACCAGCTCTGTGACCGGCCACCCCTCCTCCTCCCCGTGTGTGTCCGACCCCTACCTTCATGTTGTGTCCGGCCACCCCCCTCCCCTCTGTGCGTCCGGCCACCCTTCCCACTGTGTGTCCGGCCACCCCCCCTCTCCCGCTGTGTCCGGTCTCCTCCCCCTCTCTCCCGCTGTGTGCCCTGCTCCCCCCCTCCTGCTGTGTGTCCGGCCACCCCACATCCCCCTCCCACTGTGTGTCCGTCCATCCCTCCCACCCGCTGTGTGTCCGACCACCTCTCTCCCTCCTGTGTGTCCGGCCACCCCTCCTCCTCCCGCTGTGTCCCCGACCCCAACCCTCCCCCTCCTCCCGCAGTGTCTGGCCACCCCCACCCTGCCCGCTGTGTGTCCGGCCATCCCTCCCCAACCTTCCACTGTGTGTCCGGTCTCCTCCCTTCCTCTCCCGCTGTGTGTCCGGTCTACTCCCCCGCTCTCCCGCTGTGTGTCCGACCACACACCCCGCTGTGTCCGGCCACCCCCTCCCCTCCTCCCGCTGTGTCCGGCCAGCCTCCCACACGCTGTGTGTCCAGCCACCCTTCCCACTTTGTGTCCGATCTCCTCCCCCCCTCTCCCGCTGTGTGTCCGGTCTCCTCCCCCCCTCTCCCGCTGTGTGTCCGGTCTCCTCCCCCCCTCTTCCGCTGTGTGTCCGGTCTCCTCTCCCGCTGTGTATCTGGTGTCCTCCCCTCCTCTCCCGCTGTGTCCGGCCACCCCCACCTTCCTCCCTCCTGCTGTGTGTCCGACCATCCCCACTTTCCTCCCTCCTGCTGTGTGTCCGACCACCCCCACCTCCCTCCCTCCTGCTGTGTGTCCGGCCACCCCCTCCCCCCGCTGTGTGTCCGGCCACCCCCTCCCCCCCGCTGTGTCTCCGGCCACCCTTTCCCCCTCCTCCTACTGCTGTGTGTCCGACCCCCACCCTCCCTCCTCCTCCCGCTGTGTGTCCGACCTCCACCCTCCTGCTGTGTTCGGCCATCCCCCTCCCCACCTCCCGCTGTGTCCGGCCACCACCACCCACACCCGCTGTGTGTCCGGCCACCCTTCCCACTGTGTGTCCGGCCACCCTTCCCACTGTGTGTCCGGCCACCCTTCCCACTGTGTGTCCGGCCACCCACCCCCTCTCCCGCTGTGTGTCCGGTCTCCCCCCCCCCTCCCGCTGTGTGTCTGGTCTCCTCCCCGCCTCTCCCGCTGTGTGTCCGATCTCGTCCCCCCTGCTTCTCGCTGTGTGTCTGGTCTCCTCTCCCGCTGTGTGTACGGTCTCCCCCCCTCCCTCTCCCGCTGTGTGTCCGACCACCCCCACCTTCCTCCCTCCTGCTGTGTGTCCGACCATCCCCACATCCCTCCCTCTTGCTGTGTGCCCCGCCACCCCTCCACCCTCCTGCTACCGCTTTGTGTCCGACCCCCACCCTCCCCCTCCTCCCGCTGTATCTGACCCCCACCCTCCCGCAGTATCGAGCCACCCCTCTCCCCTCCTCCTGCTGTGTCCGGCCACCCCTCCCCCCTCTCCCGCTGTGTGTCCGGCCACCACCACCCTCTCCCGCTGTGAGTCCGGTCTCCTCCCCCCCTCTCCCGCTGTGTGTCCGGTCTCCTCCCCCGTCTCCAGCTGTGTGTGCGGTCTCCTCCCCCCCTCTCCCGCTGCATGTCCGGTCTCCTCCCCGCCTCTCCCGCTGTGTGTTCGGCCACCTCCCCCCCCACGCTGTGTGTCCGGCCACCCCACATCCCCCTCCCGCTGTGTGTCCGGCCATCTCTCCCACCTGCTGTGTGTCCGACCACCTCCCTCCCTCCTGCTGTGTGTCCGGCCACCCCTCCTCCTCCCGCTGTGTGTCCGACCCCCACCATCCCCCTCCTCCCGCAGTGTCCGGCCACCCCCTCCCCGTCCGCTGTGTGTCCGGCCATCCGTCCCCTCCCTCCCACTGTGTGTCCGCCCACCCTCATCTCCCTCCCTCCTGCTGTGTGTACGTCCACCCCCACCTCCCTCCCTCCTGCTGTGTCTCCGACCACCCCCACCTCCCTCCCTCCTGCTGTGTGTCGCCCCCCGTGTGTCCGGCCACCCTCCCCCCCTCTCCCGATGTGTGTTCGGCCACCTCTCCTGCTGCGTGTCCGGTCTCCCCCCTCTCCCGCTGTGTGTTCGCCCACCTCCCCCCCTCTCCCGCTGTGTGCCCTGCTCCCCCCCCCTCCCGCTGTGTGTCCGGCCACCCCACATCCCTCTCCCGCTGTGTGTCCGGCCATCCCTCCCACCCGCTGTGTGTCCGGCCACCTCCCTCCCTCCTGCTGTGTGTCCAGCCACCCCTCCTTCTCCCGCTGTGTGTCCGATCCCCACCCTCCCCCTCCTCCTGCAGTGTCCAGCTACCCCCTCCCCGCCCGCTGTGTTTCCGGCCATCCCTCCCCTCCCTCCTGCTGTGTGTCCGACCACCCCCATCTCCCTCCCTCCTGCTGTGTTTCCGGCCACCTCCCTCCCTCCTGCTGTGTGTCAGGGCAACCCCTCCCTCCCCCCCTGTGTGTCCGGCCACCCCCCCTCCCGCTGTGTGTCTGGTCACCCCACCTCTCCCGCTGTGTGTCCGGCCACCCCCCCCTCTCCCGTTGTGTGTCCGGCCACCCACCATCCCCCTCCCGCTGTCTGTCCGGTCTCCTTCTCTCCCCCTCCCGCTGTGTGTCCGGCCAAACCACCCCCCACTGTGTATCCGGCCACCCCACCCCCCCTCCCTCTGTGTATCTAGTCTCCTCTCCCGCTGTATGTCCCGTCTCCCGCTGTGTATCCGGTCTCCTCTCCCGCTGTGTGTCCGGTCTCCTCCCCTAACCACCCGCTGTGTGTACGGCCACCACCCCTCTCCGGCCGCTGTGTGTCCGGCCATCCCTCCCCTCCCTCCTGCTGTGTGTCCGGCCATCCCCATCTCCCTCCCTCCTGCTGTGTGTCCGACCACCTCCCTCCCTCCTGCTGTGTGTCCAACCACCCCCACATCCCTCCCTCCTGCTGTGTGTCCGGCCACCCCCACCTCCCTCCCTCCTGCTGTGTGTCCGCCCACCCCCCCCTCTCCCGCTGTGTGTCTGGCCTCCTCTCCCGCTGTGTGTCCGGTCTCCTCCCCCGCACTCCTGCTGTGTGTCCGGTCTCCTCCCCCCTCTCCTGCTGTGTGTCCGGTCTCCTCTCCCGCTGTGTGTTCGGTCTCCTCCCCTACCCGCCCGCTGTGTGTACGGCCACCACCCCTCCCCGGCCGCTGTGTGTCCGGCCATCCCTACCCTCCCTCCTGCTGTGTGTCCGGCCATCCCAATCTCCCTCCCTCCTGCTGTGTGTCCGACCACCTCCCTCCCTCCTGCTGTGTGTCCAACCACCCCCACCTCCCTCCCTCCTGCTGTGTGTCCGGCCACCCCACCTCCCTCCCTCCTGCTGTGTGTCCGGCCACCCCCCCTCTCCCGCTGTGTGTCCGGCCTCCTCTCCCACTGTGTATCTGGTGTCCTCCCCTCCTCTCCCGCTGTGTCCGGCCACCCCCACCTTCCTCCCTCCTGCTGTGTGTCCGACCATCCCCACTTTCCTCCCTCCTGCTGTGTGTCCGGCCATCCCAATCTCCCTCCCTCCTGCTGTGTGTCCGACCACCTCCCTCCCTCCTGCTGTGTGTCCAACCACCCCCACCTCCCTCCCTCCTGCTGTGTGTCCGGCCACCCCACCTCCCTCCCTCCTGCTGTGTGTCCGGCCACCCCCCCTCTCCCGCTGTGTGTCCGGTCTCCTCTCCCGCTGTGTATCTGGTGTCCTCCCCTCCTCTCCCGCTGTGTCCGGCCACCCCCACCTTCCTCCCTCCTGCTGTGTGTCCGACCATCCCCACTTTCCTCCCTCCTGCTGTGTGTCCGACCACCCCCACCTCCCTCCCTCCTGCTGTGTGTCCGGCCACCCCCTCCCCCCGCTGTGTGTCCGGCCACCCCCTCCCCCCCGCTGTGTCTCCGGCCACCCTTTCCCCCTCCTCCTACTGCTGTGTGTCCGACCCCCACCCTCCCTCCTCCTCCCGCTGTGTGTCCGACCTCCACCCTCCTGCTGTGTTCGGCCATCCCCCTCCCCACCTCCCGCTGTGTCCGGCCACCACCACCCACACCCGCTGTGTGTCCGGCCACCCTTCCCACTGTGTGTCCGGCCACCCTTCCCACTGTGTGTCCGGCCACCCACCCCCTCTCCCGCTGTGTGTCCGGTCTCCCCCCCCCCCCTCCCGCTGTGTGTCTGGTCTCCTCCCCGCCTCTCCCGCTGTGTGTCCGATCTCGTCCCCCCTGCTTCTCGCTGTGTGTCTGGTCTCCTCTCCCGCTGTGTGTACGGTCTCCCCCCCTCCCTCTCCCGCTGTGTGTCCGACCACCCCCACCTTCCTCCCTCCTGCTGTGTGTCCGACCATCCCCACATCCCTCCCTCTTGCTGTGTGCCCCGCCACCCCTCCACCCTCCTGCTACCGCTTTGTGTCCGACCCC